>NC_142699.1:10476837-10786882 GCF_029339155.1 Prunus mume | reverse complement strand
CTAGTACTGGGAGCTCATAACATCTTTCATTGGCTTGCAAACATCGAGGCTTTACATGCTGAAAGTTATAAAGGGCAAGACCGCTTGTCTTGATTGCCATATTATGGTTTTCTCATATTGAAAGGTTAAATGTATAACACCCAATTTCTAACTTTATATCGTAAACTTTTATTTTTACACATCTTTTAAGTTCTAGGACTGGCCCTGTCCAAGAGCAAACAACTTAACAGGAAAAAGCAAAAAAGAAAGAAAAAACTAAACGCAAAGCAGAAACCCCAAAGAACCCAGCAAGCCAAAAGAAAACACTCCCAGAGCGACAAACTGAAACCAAACCTGAAGCCTAAGAAGAACGCCAACACTCAAAGGACTAGTACTAAACGGTACATCTGTTAAATGGTGTTCATTTGATTTGAACTGCTCAATCTTCCCTCATCGCCACTCGCAATCGCTGATTCTTCAGAGGCCTTCTCAATTTCCAAGCATTCCTTCAATCTGTCATACACAACTTATTTTTGGCCTCGGTTGGTGTTTTAGACAACAAGCCTGGGCAGTTTTTCCAGAAGAATCCTTGTATGTCTTGTACACTGAATCCAGAATGCTTTAACTTCCATTCTCTCAACTTTGGCCCTCACCCAATCAGATACATTAACATGTACAGGTTCTAAATCTGTTATTATTGCTGGTCTGCCAGTTATAAGCTCTAGCAAGACAATCCCAAAGCTGTATGCATCACTCTTTCTAGTGTACGTACTGTCCAGTTGTGCAATATCTTGTTCAACCAAAATCTTCCTGTAATAAATGTTTTGTTTGGGGCTGACTTTGTTGTAAGTTGTAACATTATACACGATACATTTAAGGCCGACCATAGAGATAGTGATGGTTTCATTTTAATCTTATCTAATAAATTTGTGAGAGTTTTTAAGATGCGATGGGGACGGGGGTTTGTGATACACACACACACACTACTAAGGTGTTGTTGGAGTTTGAACATAAGAGTCTGCAAGTCAAGACCCTTTTTTATCGGGATAGACCTTGTTTTTTCGCTTACATTACTAAATATGTTTAACTAATTTGTAATCGGAGTGAGTCTTATCAGCAATCACATTATTAAATACTGAAATATCCTTCAATGGAGCGGCTATCATTACTTGTTATAAACATGCCATTAAAGATTGGGTTTATCTGATAAATTTGTTGGCATAAGTAAGCATTTCCCACGAGGAGGAGGCCATGCTGGACCATCGCAATCAAGTGAGCCAGAGCTTGTACAAGACAAATTAAGAAGCTGGGCCAGACCAGAGGACCTGGTATTGGTAAATAAAATTCAAAACACAGGAAAGCAGGATGAACAATTCATCGTGGTTTGAATGTTCAAGCTTCAAAACGATGACGTACATGCATATGTGTGAATCTCAACGGAAGTGAATTGAAATATGGGATTTTAAATCAATATTACATTTTAACATCGTGAGTTACATTTAAATATGAAATTTCACACTAAAGACATTGCAACTTGTCGATACATACAATGCATTGAAAAGACGTGTTGAAAACTATATTAACGTATATAGTCGTCTATCTAACCCTAGCGATCCACTAACAAGTAACAACAATATTGATGATGATGATGATAATAATAATAATATTATTATTTATACATATAGACACATGTAAGTACATTTACACACATACATATACATAACACGTACACAGATACATATAGGTAAATATGGTGGGGATATATAAGGTGTGTTTATTATTTAACATGTGAGGTATAAATAGTGATGAGTATTTCCACGTGCAGGAATCAATGCATTTGCAGCAGTACAAGTTAGAAAATAGAAAATAGAAAATTCTGTGTAGGAAGATTTATGTGATCACTGCGAAGAACATAAACTTATTCTGGCAAAACTACGTATAACATGGATGTTCAAATGAATAATCACAATACAAATGTTATGTCGTGGACTTTGAAACGATAGGAAAGCATGTCTAATAACAATATAAGGACTATTCAAAAGACAAAGTAAACGGAAACAACTCGGTCAAGATATACATAAGTTTGGGGTCAAGATTTGGGGGAAAAGAGCTCTATATAAACCCCACAACCAAAGCTTAATTCCTACAACCTACAACGCCTTCCTCTTGAGATTCTTCAAATTTCAAATTAATCTCTCTCTCTCTCTCTCTCTCTGAGTTTTCGTTCCTAAACTAAGTCTTGTGCGTAACCTTCTCTTGTATCACTAATGGAGAAAACAAGATCATCCCTTCACTCTCCCACAAATGGAAGTCTCATTACTGTTCTTAGTATTGATGGAGGTGGAATAAGAGGGATTATCCCAGGAACCATCCTCAACTTCTTAGAGTCTGAGCTTTAGGTAAAACAATGATCAAATCAAAACTTTAAATAAATACACGTGTTATAATATAAGTGGATTGGTCACGCCATCACATGATGTTACACCTAGCGAACATGTTTGCTCCACTTCTTATAATTTGTTGGTGTTTTTCTATTCTTTTAAAAATAAAAATTAAAAAATCTAATGCAACTAACTTTTCGCTTTACTTGTTTGCTATATGCAGAAACTGGATGGTCAGGATGCAAGGCTAGCAGATTATTTTGATGTGATTACAGGGACTAGTACAGGTGGCCTTGTGACAGCCATGCTTACTACCCCAAATGAAAATAACCGTCCTTTGTATGCTGCTAAAGATATCAACCCTTTTTATCTCGAAAACTGCCCTAAAATCTTCCCCCAATCCAGGTATAGTTAATTCTTCATAGATTTTTGTACTACACATTTGTATACATAATTGTTCGCGATAATTAATTTTCATCCACGTACAAACAGTTCTCCACTCATCAATGTCGAGGAGAATTTGAAAGGTCTAGGGAGACCAAAATATGACGGGAAGTATTTACATAAAATATTGAAGGAAAAATTAGGAGACAAACATTTGCGCGATACATTAACTAACGTTGTAATCCCAACTTTTGATATAAAGCTGCTGCAACCAGTTATCTTCCAACTATGAGGTTTGTTTATTAATTATCTCTTAATTGAAACACATGCATATATTTACATAATTTAATTCTAATGGTGCTCTTTTTATGAACATTTCTTGATTTTGTATATATATGTTTGTCATGATTTCAGTTGAAAAAGAAACCCAGCTTGGATGCTTTGCTCTCGGATATATGCATTGGAACTTCAGCAGCCCCATACTATCTTCCAACCTATCAATTTAAATCCACAAATTCAAATGGTGAATCAAGAGAATTCAATCTCACCGACGGTGGAGTTGCTGCCAATAACCCGGTATACATTGATCAAATTGCAAAACCTAATTTGCATAATCTGAATTATTTCATATATATGATCATCATTAATATGTGTGTATTAATTTTTCTTTCTTTCTAGGCCTTGGTTGCTATGAGCGAAGTGACGAAACAAATCCACAAGGGCAACCCTGACTTCCTGCCTATGGGTGAAAATGAACAGTTGTATGGGCGGTTCCTAGTCATATCACTAGGGACTGGTACAACGTCTGAGGAGAAGTATGACGCCAAGGAAGCGGCTGAGTGGGGTGCTTTTGGGTGGCTTATCGGATCCGATTTTTCGGCTCCATTGGTGGATATATTCACCCACGCAGGTAGTGACATGGTTGATTTCCACCTTGCTACCATTTTTCAAGCCCTTCAGTCTCATGACAATTACCTTCGAATTCAGGTAACAAAAGAATGTGCAATAAAATTGAGATAAATATCACTAGATCAAATGACCGCTTATACAAAAAGAAAAAAGAAAAAGAAAAAAAGGTACGTAGAGAAACTAAGCTCACAAGTACTCGGAAATGAATATGCGAGGATGATACGCTAAGTGGAACATTGGCTTACGTGGATATTGCCACAGAACAAAACGAATGATTTGGTATTGGAGGCATTGTTGAAGAAACCGGTTTAGACTGAATTTTGATCGTAAATCCAAGCCTTGATCTGAGGTTACAAACGAGAGGCTCTTGTGAGTATTTGCTCTATTATATATATATTAAGTTGTAGCATGATCATGTAAATTCAATAAATTAACACACTAATGACTTTTGTTTTGTTAATTAATTTGCATATGTAGTAGGATAGCGAGCGTTCTCTCTAAGGAGAGGGCTCAGAGGAGCAAGGTCGTTAAGTGAAAGGACATGATCAGCAGCACCACCAAAGAAATAATATGCTGCTCTCATACGTATATATATAAAATTCCTTTTAATTATGTTTAATCTTCAAGAAAAATAAAAGGCCATCAAAGTCATGATGAAATGCTAAGTCAATTATTTTATTTTATTTCTTCATGTAATTCAGTACTGAAATTATTTTCTCCAATGTAAGCAAGAAATTGTTTAATTTATTTTCTCCCAATAAATACCAATTAACAGGTTGGTTGTGATGTAATTAATAATCAGCAGTACGTATAATATGTTCCTTCCTTCATATTCTTTATTTATTTGGCTATTACGCACCAGAGTGTTTCTTTTCTTTTTGAAGCATTGCAATGAACTGAAACAAATTAAACATATATCCCACGTTGTAAATTGATTGATTAAACACTAATTAAACAATTAAACAAGTATTTTGAACCACTAATGTCCCACTAATTAAACAAGTTAATATGATTGATTATGACAGGTCTTGACTATGGACCAGTTTTGACTGAATTAATTTACCACATATTTTTCTTATCAAAATTAAGAAAAAGAAGCATCTTCATTTGAAGGAGCCTCTTCATACTTATCAAACCATCCCTATAGTATCAGAAACTTTAGGCTTCAAGTGATGCATAAATCAATTGAAAAAATACCTAGATCAACTAACAACTTAAATCCTTTGCCGAATAAAACACATATATATTTTATCCATACTTTTCCCGTTCCGTATTTTACTAACTATACATAACCAATAAAGGTTGGCTATATGGGTCGGCTTTAGAGTTAATTAGTATTATGTTTGGGGATTAATTATTAATTTAGGATTGCCCAAAAGTTTCGATAGATTTAAACTTTTGATCATCGTCATACATATCATCAAAATATTCAACACGTTTTTTCCTTTCTTTTTTTCTTACAAGAAAAAAACATCAAGGCTTGATAGAAATCCAAACAAATTTCAAGCCCAATTTCTGAAAAACTGACCACTAAAATTGAATAAATGAACACATTCCCCTGTCCATTTGGATGAAAAAATACATACAATACAATTTTAATTTTATCATATATGTATTATTAATAGCATTAATTTCCCCTGGAACCCTTCCCCGGCTACCTTCTTGAATTTGTCTCTCAAATGCTCTTGAATTAGTCCTTCATGGCTACCTTTTTTGGTGTTTCCAAGGATTGGGTTGCGGCAATTGAGGGTTGTGGAGGAAAGGGAGGATTGTGAATGAATTTCCGCATTTACCCTCACTTTTGACAGAAAATTTAACAGAGTTTGGCGGAAGGACTAATGGTGCAACAAAACACCTACTTGAGTGACCTCTGCAACTAATAATTGAATTGAGTGACCAAACTGTAACTACGAGTATAGTTGAGGGACCATTGCTGCAAATAACCTTTTTTGAGAGAATTATTAGCTAGGGGATGGGTCACTTCACTCCTGAAGTTTCCATGGTGTTTACTATTTTGGACGACTTGGGTTGGGACTGATTGTGAAAGGTCTTGACCCTGTCTCAATGATTCACATATATTTAAATTATATCTCAACATAAAGAAAAAGAAGCTTCTTCATTTCATTTGAAGGAACCTCTTCTCCTCATACTTTATTTTATAAGCATTACTTGTTAAGGTTTGAGTCACCAAATTTATTCACAAAACAAATAATATTTTACTTGTTAAGGTTTAAAATGGGTCCAAATTTGAATCAATGAGACTTTGTCTTCGATGAATAAATTTTGGTGTCTCCATATATGTTGACTATTATTGTGTATAGTAGGCGGGGAAGATTCAGTAGAGTTGTTTTCAGATAATCAATCACGTCCACACGAATGCAGTGTTTAATTAGAGAAGTCTGACAGAAGTGGTCCAACTTAACACTAGTTTTGTAGATATCTTTTAGTCCCCTCGTTTACAAACCAACACTCAACAGAAACTTTTAATTCCAAGAGCATTTTTTTTGTTTGCGAGATTTTAGTTTGATTAGGAGATTTATTTTCTATTTTATTACGATTTTATTTCTTTCTTTTTTGTATAAATTTTGTATAATTAGGAGTTTATTTGTTGCCTTGTATAACCCTATTAGGGTTCACATACTTGTATTATAAATACTTCCTTTTGGAGAATGAAAATATATCAGAAAATATTATAACCCATATTGTTTGACTTGGCATCAGAGCCGACTTTCTGATGACATGTGTGTTGTGCCCACTCATGTTCTAGCCCCATTTTTTTTTCTACCTGTGCGTGTGTGTCCTCATGGGTTTGTGTGCTCGTCCCTGTACTATGTTTATGCCATTTCCGTCTTCATACATCTACCGTATTTGTGCCTCTGCTGTGTTCCACTATGTGCTCGCCGAGATATGTTGAGTTTCCACTGCAATCATGGGTGATAACTCTATTGTTGGTGTTGTTGCTGCTATTTCTGCAAATTTGTGTGTTTCTGACTCTATTTCATGTACTTGGATAATTGACACTGGTGTTACTGATCATATGACTTATGATGCTAAATTTTTTAATGAATTGTCTAGTAACACCCATGACTTATACATAACTAGTGCTAATGGCTTGCCATTTCAATTGCTGGCGAGGGCACAATCTCCCTCACTCATACTATGTCCTTGTCTCGTGCGTTACTAGTTCCCAATATCCATTGTAACTTGTTATCTGTTGGTCAATTACTTGATAAACTTAATGCTTTTGTTACTTTCTATCTCACACATCATTTTTTTCAGGATCTCAAGACTCACGAGACAATTGGGCATGGTAAACGGATAGGGGGTTATATTATTTGACATTGTCCTCGCACCAGTTTGTGATCATGTTGTTAATAATGTTCAAAGTTGTAGTGTCAAAGACAAACAATAAATTTGGTTATGGCATCGTTGTTTCAGACACCCGTTGTTTGGCTACCTTAAGCATTTGTTTCCATATTTATTCAAATTTTGTGATGAGTCAAGTTTTAAGTGTGAGACATGTATTTTGGCCAAGAGTCATCGCATTGTGTTTCTTTTAAGTGACAGTAAAGCTGCAAAGCCTTTTGATTTAATGCATTTTGATGTGTGAGGTCCGGCTCAAGTTATTGCAACGGATTTCGTTGGTTCGTCACATTTATTGATGATTGTACCTGATTCACTTGGGTTTTCTTGATGAAAAATAAACATGATGTTGTTTCCATTATTCCAGAGTTTTGTACTATGGTGTTTACTCAGTTTCAGGCTTTGATCAAAGTATTCTGGATTGATAACGGAGGATAATATGTGAATAATACTTTGATGTGTTTCTTCCATGCTCAAGGTATTATTCACCAAACGACAACTTCTTTTACCCCTCAACAAGATGATGTGTCTAAAAGGAAGAACCGACAATTTTTTGAAATTGCCCACTAACTCATATTAGATATGTCTATTCCCCATTATCTTTGGGGGCATGATGTTCTATCTACTGCCTATTTGATTAATCGTACTCCTAGCCAAGTTGTGGATTTCAAGACTCCGCATGATGTGTTTGGTGACCATGTTTCTCATGTCTTCATCTTCAAGTTACCTCCAAAAGTTTTTGGATGTGTTGCCTATGTTCATATTTACTCTCATCAACGGAGTAAACTTGATCATTGTGCTTTGTGCTGTGTCTTTATTGGCTACTCTTCTACTCAGAAAGGTTATAAGTGTTATCATCCTCATACCCAGAAGGTGCATGTTACTTTGGACGTAACCTTCCATGAAGAAGTGTCATATTATGTTTTTCTCTATTCTCCAATTCAGGGGAAGAATGGGGAGTGAATTGGAGAGTCTTGAATTGGATGATCTTGGACTTGATGGCCAAAATACTATATATGAAGATATTGTTCTCGGGAAGCAAATGACCAGTAGGCTGTAGAAAGGGATCGGTTACCAAGATCTAGAGGTGAAGATATTGCTTTCAGTGATGAAACGATCGGTCGTCTGTAGCTAAAGATGAAGAAAATGCTCTCTGTTATGAAACAACCGGTCGACATTTACGAACAGACCAGTCGCCCATGGTTGAAGAATGTGATAGTGATTCTTGTGACTCTTGGGTAGATGAGTTCGATGCAAGACCCCCTTCTGCCCTACTATTGCTCCTGTCAAGTAGTGATAATAGGCCCAGTGAGGTAATCACTGATGAATCATCTATGCTAAGTTACCAGTTGCCCCCATGTACTATTCGTGGGAAATCTAAAGTACAATACTCACCCGATATACATGCTAAATCTAAATATCTCATAGCCATTATGTGTTAACTCATCGTTTATTTAAGTCATATGCATTATATTTATGTCAATTATCTAGTGTATGTTTGCCAACTAAACTGCAGGATGCTCTTTTTGAACCTAAATTTATGGATGCCATGAATGTTAAAATGGAAGCTTTGAACAAGAATGAAACTTGGGATTTAGTCCATTTTCCAAGAGGGAAGAAAGTTGTTGGGTGCAGATGAGTGTTTACTTTGCAGCATAAGGCTGACGGTTTCATTGACCGTTACAAGGCCCAGATTACTCTGGACCTATGAAGTGGATTACTTGAGACCTTTACTCCACTAGCAAAGCTCAATATTGTGCGTGTACTCTTGTCCCTGGCTGCTAATCGTGACTGACCCTTGTTGCAGTTTGATGTCAAAATTGCAGTCCTACATGGTGACCTCAAGGAAGAAATATACATGGATCTTCCTCCTGGTATTCCTGTAACCTCCAAGAAGGGTGTTGTGTGTAAGTTGCAGAAATCCTTATTTAATTTGGTGAACTTAGGTGAATTTATCTTTTGTAGGAAGTTGGAAAGTCAAAAGATGAAGATATATATTTGTCCAAGTTCAAGCTAATTGTGAAGATATTTTATTGAAGAACTGATTGTGAGATTATTTTGATCATAAAGAGAAATAAAAAGGAAGAAGAGAAGACAAAACCAATGAAGCTAAAGAGCCTATTTTATGTCATTCGTAGTTATTTAACGCCGGAAGATTGCGTTGCTTCCACCTCTGCCCAAGTCGCCTTCTGAGTCGTGGTCATGGCACAAACGCACTAAATATGTCAAGATGGTTTAAAGTCAGAGCTCCCCCACCCCACCACCACCAAAGGTCCAAAGTTCTTTCCGGTTTAGATGATTGAATGCGTTGAATAAGAATGCAACTAGAATAAAGTTTCTTTACTTCCAACTAGCCTAATGGAAATTGAAGCTCTCTCTCTCTCTCTCTCTCTCTCTCTCACTCTCTCTCACACATACACACACACACACACACACATGAATTGTGATCTCATATCATTGTATTTATAGTCTGCAATTTGGCTATATTTTCTTAAAGTTAAATTTGCATTTGTTTCTGTGAGACCAACAGTGAGCTTTCAAAGGACTAGTACCGGGAGCTCACAACACTTTCCTTGGCTCTTGGAAACATCGAGGTTTCCACATGCCAAGTTATAAAGGGCATGACCGCTTGCCTTGATTGCCATATTCACTACTACGTTTCACCATTTGCGCGACGAAGAATAATTCGTCACAAACCTATTGTGCGACGAAAAAGAAATTATTCGTCGCACAATCCACTGAAAATTTGCGCCATCAAAACTTTTTGTCGCACAAAATGTATATGCGCGACAAAATAATTTTAAATCGCGCATAATGAGTTAAAAAGCGGGAATTTTTTTCTTGCAAACATTTGCACGACGAAAAACATTCGCTAAAGGCAACATTGCGCTGACGGAACATTGGTTCGTCGCGCCAAAAAAGGATATCTAAAGACCTGGGTCCCTTATTTAGGCGACGGAAGATGTTTCGTCGCGTAAGAGAACGAGGGATATTTTATTTTGGCACCAAAATGACTGTTGGGATATTTTTTTGCGCGACGTAAGTACTCTTCATCGCATAAAGTTCCACGCTTTGCGCGACGAATACATGTTTTGCGCGACGGAATTTTGTTTTTGCGCGACAATATTGCGCAACGAAAGGTTGTGCGATGGAAAGTACCAGCGTCGCGCTAAAAGTTAGATGTCGGCAGGTGTTTGCGCGATGAAAAAAACGGTTTGCGCGACGGACGATTTGGTTTTTTAACGGAAGTTTGCGCGACGAATGTATGTATTTGTCGCGCAAAGTCCTTCTTCTTCATATTAGAAATCTGCCATTGCAGAGGCAGAATGCAAAAACAAAGCACTTCTCGCCTCTCTCAACCTCTCTGCCATCAATGGGATTTCAATACATTGATTGGGTAAGTATTTTTCGTCATTAGTTTAAAAGTATTAATTTAAGTTCGTACTAAGGTTTTTTAGTTTGTTTTCGTTAGGGATATTTGTAATTAGCGATTGGTGGAGAACGATTGAGAATGTATTTTATTCGTTTTATATATTAATAATGTTAATTTGTTATGTTTAAAATGTTCTTGTGAAGTTATATTTATATTATGTTGTTAAATTGTGTGTAACGTAGTACAATCTGTTATGATGTACGAAGTTAATTGAAATTAACTTCGTGCTTTTATTTTTATGTTTAGTAACACTTAGTTTCCCGTTCGAGATTAGTTGGATTTCGTGCATGGATGCGTAATGCATGACTACGGTCCAATTAATTCTTGAATTGTCCCATTATTTGGACAGTTTGGTAATGCATAGTATTGTCACGTAATCTATGGTTACAGGATTAGCTTCGATTGTGGATATTTCGTTGTCATCTCCGTCACGTTCTTCGGGTGGTATGTAGGTATTTATACCTATGGCCACCTCAAGAATCTATGCGAGATCTCAAGTAAATTCATCCATGTCTAAATCTAATCTCATGTAGTCGTAGGTTACGTGGCAGGAGTATGTATTCCCGAATGGGATAGGACCCTTACCGGAGGCATAAGGTGACATTATAACCGTATGAAGTTGTTGTGATTGTTGTGTTGTGATTCTGGTTTCAGGAATTATGGAGAAGGTGGATGAGAACCCGAACAGATGCGCGAATACTTGGATGGAATCGAGGATTTTATTGAGTTAGCACGTAGACACAACCCGGGTGCAACTAGAATCCGTTGTCCTTGTAGGAGGTGCAACAACACGTTATGGGAGACAATTGAAAATGTTGGATTTCATTTAGTAAGGAATGAAATGATTGAAACATATAGCATTTGGAACCTTCACGGGGAACAATTAGAACATGCTTCGTCTTCAAATGCCACAAGAGTGGACAATGTTCAACCTATTGTGGATGCTAATGATCAAGTCATGGATATTATACAGGATGTTTTTCCATTTGCATCGACCAACATGAATCAAGAAGAGCAAGATGATGTGCCTACACCAATAGACAGTGCGGAGTTTGAACAATATGAGAAATTGTTAAAAAATGCCAACCAAGAGTTATACCCGGGGTGCGAGAGCTTTTCCGTTCTCACGGCCATTGTGGAGCTAATGCACGGAAAAATAAAGTATCGTATGTCGAACCTGTGTTTCGATTACTTTTTGGGGGTTTTCAAGAGAATGCTTCCGACGGACAATTGTTTGCCGAAAGACCATAAACAGGCGCAGAAGGTGTTGAATGGTCTTGGGTTGGGTTATGAAAAAATCCATGCTTGCAAAAACAATTGCATGTTATTCTACAAAGAGCATGAATCGTTGGATACATGTCCTATATGCAATGAGTCGAGGTTCAAGATGACATCTCAGAATAGGACGACTAAGATCCCATAAAAAGTCATGCGTTATTTGCCCATGAAACCTATGTGGACGCATACTGCCACAGACATGATATGGCATAAGGAAAAACGGGTAGACGATGATGTGATGCGGCATCCTGCAGATGGGGAGGCATGGAAAGAGTTCGATCGAACGTTCCCGAGTTTGCTGATCCCCGAAATGTTAGATTGGGACTTGCCACTGGCGGATTCAATCCGTATGGGGTTCTAAACCAACACCACAGCACTTGGCCGATTTTCGTATTCCCATATAATTTGCCGCCTTGGAAATGCATGAAAAAGAATACATGATGATGACTGTTTTGATAACTGAGGATCCTGGGAGGTCAATCGATGTTTACTTAAGGCCGCTGGTTGATGAGCTGAAGGATTTATGGACAAACAGTGTTCGCACATACGATAAATCAACTGGGAAGATGTTCACTTTGCGGGCAGCAGTTATGTGGATGTGAATGATTTCAAAGATATGCAATGGTTTCTGGGTGGAGCACAAAAGGTTATATGGCATGTCCTGTATGCAAGGAAGATGTAACTTCTGGTTGGCATGCTGGAAAAGTTTGTTACCTTGGTCATCATAGATGGTTGCCATGGGACCATGAGTGGAGGGAAAAAGATAAAGAGTTCGACGGGAACACAGAGTGTCGCCTTAGACCCAGAGAATGGTCCGGTGATGAGATATTGGACCAGCTTAACCGGTGTGGATTTTGCTCCATTCGGGACAACAGCTAGTCGACGACCTTCTACACATATGAACTGGACGCACAAGCCTATGTTTTTTGAGCTCCCATATTGGTCGAAACTAAAATTGAGGCACAATCTAGATGTGATGCATGTTGAGAAAAATGTATTCGACACATTGGTGGGCACGATTCTAGATATCGAGGGGAAGACAAAGGACACGATCAAAGCTCGTCTTGATTTGGAAAGAATGGGCATACGAAGGGGTTTATGGATGAATAGGGACAATGATAAAGCTAGAAGGGATCTTGCATTCTTTTCTATGAAACCGAATGACAAGAAAGAGTTTCTAAAGTTTGTATCGTCAGTAAAGTTTCCCGATGGGTATGCTTCTAATATCGCACGTTGTGTGAATGTTGACGGGGGTAAATTTACTGGACTTAAAAGCCATGACTCCATGTGTTTATGCAACGCCTACTTCCTGTTGGTATTCGACACCTGTTGCCGGAAGATGTAGTGAAGCCAATCATTTTGTTGTCCAGATTTTTTTCCCAACTGACGGCAAAAACTTTGTGAAAAACGGACATGTTTTAGTTGCGCCATGACATTGTCCAAGTCCTATGCAAGTTTGAGATGATATTTCCTCCAGCTTTCTTCACAAGTATGATGCACGTGATGGTTCACTTGCCAGAAGAGGCATTACTTGCTGGTCTTGTCAACTATCGTTGGATGTATCCAATAGAAAGGTATATAATCCTTATCGTTTGTGTATGCATCATTATCACATGCACTACAAAAAAAGTAGTCATTTGCGACCAATTTTTTCCGAGGGACTCCAAATATCGTCGGAACAAACACTATTTCCGACAACAAAGTACCATTCGTCGGAAATACATCAATGAGGTGTTCACCATTTCCGACACCCAAATTGCCCTCGGAAAAGAGTGCTTTTGTCGTCAGAAATAACTATTTTTTAGCGGAAAAATTGGCGCCACATTTATTTACGACCAAAGGCATCTTAGTCGGTATTAGTTGTGCTTTCTTCCAACGGAATGTTCACGTTGTCGGAAACCATAACCATTTCCAAGGGAGCTTCGACGGAAATTAGAGGTCGTCGGAATTGATTCTTTATTTTTGAGGGCAATCAGTAGCTCTCGCAAAAGGATGTCTATTTGAGAGGGCATCTAGTGGTTGTCTGAAAAGACTATCTAATACCCAATTTATACTTTTCCACCATTCCAATGTTTTTTTTCTCTTAATATTATTACTATTATGATCATCTAATGTTATATGTGTTTACTTTCTTTGTATTGACAGTAAAAAGGGGTTTCAAACTTGACAAATTTTCACCATTTGAAAAAAAAATCAATACCACACTAGCCAATGATTAATTGGTGTAATGCGTGGTTACTTTAAATTTATGTTCTTTTTTATATACTAATTACTAAGTTAAACTTAAATGAAGTTTAAATGTCCAATTTCAATAAATTATAAAATCATCATTTGGTTATAGTTCAATGCAATCTTTTAGTTATACATGTACACTATATATATCAATAGTGTTTTTTTTTTTTATCATACAAATAAATTTAGACACATTTTATGTTGTGAAATTGTGAATATGAATCATGACATTTCTAAAATAAAGTAATACATGGTCAAAGAGAACATTATAGTTTATTTTTATATGACATCCTCTGAAGGACCTAACTTGGAATATCCAATTGAGGATTTGATTACACAATTTAATTATATAGCAGTCACTTCTCATTGAACAAAAGGTAGTACCTTTGAAATTTGTTTTATTATTGGTACCACAACATAAACTTGTTCTTTAATTGAGAATTGGATTATGTTCTACTAGACTACTACTAATCTCTTGTCACGAGCTCACATGCGTGCCACTAGGCTTTCTTTTTGTTTTTTATTTGTTATTTCATCCTTCTTTGTTGATAATATTTGCTGGACATTAACTCTTAATTTTTTTTAATTACTTATAAATTTATATATATATTTTTTTATGTATTCGACCCTCTAAAAAAAAAAAAAAAAAGACCCTCTAAAAATTTTGTTGCCGCCTATTTTTCACTAAAAATTAAGAAACTCCCGCTCCTAGCAAAAATTAAAAAAATTCGATGCACAAACAAAATTAGGAACTAACGCCCTAACCCCATTATCTTTCTACACGCCGTAACCCCGTTCTCTCTTTCCCTCTGTAGACGCAAGGAAAACTCAACCTCGATCTTCCTCTTCCTCATCGTCAACGGAGAACCTCTCTTCCTCGTGGGTAAGTACCTCTCTTCCTCGCGGGTCTCCCTATATCGTTTGCATCTCTCTCTCGCTATTTCTTTTCATGTAGCCTTACAAAGTTCCAGATGTTCTTTCAAGGAAAGACTACCCTCGTCACCTCTGCACTCGTGGAATTGCTCTCTCTCTCTCTCTCTCTCTCTCTCTCTCTCTCTCATTTTCTTAGAAAGTTTTTCAATTGGTCTTATGGGTTTCTTCTAAACTAGGTTTGTTTGTTGAAATTGATTATATGGATTTTGGTCTTGCTCTCTTTTCAATTCACGTATGTCATGGTGAAAGACCTAGCTGGATTGGGTGTGGCTGTGCATACCTATTCTCGGGATGAAGCAGAGCTTGACAAGTGCTTACGAGAATGGGAGTTTAGGGATTTCTGAATGCTGGGACTTGTAAGTAGCCCCCTGTTTATTTTGTGCTCTAGCTGCTTGTATAAATGTCATAAAGAAGAGAACTTTTTAATACTTCATAGTATAAAGGATTTTTGAACTACTATTATGTATACTTTTAACTGGGTCAAGTTTTGGCTTTTGGACTTTTTCGGAGGGCCATTGACTGTGGGGTTTTCACACTGAGAGACATAGGTTGGGGCATACTTCAACACCTCTATACTCAGGATTGATTATTTTGTTATTTTCTTAGCATGCATAAAATGTAATGGAATTGGAGTGGGGTTCATATTTCCTTAGCATGAATTAATTATATGGAATTAGTGTTATTTTCCTTTGTTGATAAGTTTAAGAATTTCTTATCTCAAGTTCTGTTAAACTTTCATAAAAGGACCAAGAAGCTTAAGGGACCATGTAATTAACTCCAGTCCATTAGGACTTGGAATTAAGTCGTAATTAGAAATTAAGAGGGAAAAGAATTTTCAATTTACATTATATAGAGACAATTGCTGCTTCCACATTGTGGGTGTGATTGACACTTGTATGGCTTCAATCTTTTGTTTTCTCTGGTCCTTTTCTGTATACTATTTTATAGTTATTTTATTAGTTTGGCAGGAGTTTGGCCAGAGTCAGAGAGCTTCAGTGATAAAGGATTAGGGCATGTGCCAAAGGAGAGTGAAGATGAAATCTTGGAATATAGGTGTTTAAATGTGTAAAATTTAGTTCAATCACTTGTTTCTTTATTTCAATTAAGGCATGTATTATGTCTTTGATTCCTCATAATATTTTTTTTTCATCCAAAAGAATATTTATATGTTTTCAATTCAGGATCATAACTGTTTGTATGTAGGTGTGCTTGAATCATGGGATAAGGTTTTGCATTTCAAGGAAGCCGTATTTATATACAAGTCACTTGAAGACTTGAAAGCTGCATTCAAACACCTTATTTGGTTGGAAGAAGGCTTTGAGGACTATTGATATAGGATATATCTTAGGATTGTAATGAGTTTTTGGAATTTGTTACATTGGTCTTTTCCTAATGATAATATATATTATTTTTCGGACAACAATTTCTCATTGGAAATATTTTTTATATTTCTTTTACAAAATATTCATACATTCCGACGACTTTTTACTCTTGATAATTGCTATAAATGTAGTCAAAAAACATTTTTTTCGACACACTTCGATGTTGGAAATGCACAATTCCGATAAATTATATTGATCACAAATAGTAATTTAGGGTCGGAAATACTATTTTTGACAAATAGCCATTGGTCGAAAATATATAGCATTGCATAACAAAAGATCTCGAGAAAAAACTATTTCCGATTGTTGCATAAGTATTTGCGACCAAACTTATGGTTGTAAATGAATTTGTATAGCCATTTTGTAAATTCATTTCCGACAGAAATTCAAGCAATATCGACGAAACATGGGCGTTGGAAATACATTATTTCCGACGGACTGGTCGGAAAAAAACTATTTGCAACCAGCGTTTTTCCGACGACTTCCGACGGTAATTTGCCGTCGAAAAAGGGCATTTCCGACGACAAAACACCTTTTTCGACCATAAGTTGCCCTCGCTAAAGGCATTCTGTTTTGTAGTGATGCTTGCTAATTTCAATCATATAGTTTTATTTTGGCAGGCTTCTCGGAGAGCTGAAAAAAAGTGTACGCAATGCGGCTGAAGGATCAATCGAGAGCTTGGGTTCAATATGAGTCGCTTACTTTCTGCGGAATGTATTTAAAAGATGTGAGACGGTTTTCAATCGACCTCAGCGCAATCATGATAGAGGTATGAGAAATGAAAACTTTCTTTTTTGCCCAAAGCGCACGACCCTTTGGAGATCCCGGACGCGAGAGTCGTTTTCTAGAAATGACATGGAGGTAGCGCATTGGTTCGTACTGAACAATTGTGATGAGATCATGGGATCCTTATATGAGCATGAAGAGATGATGAAGCGAAAACATCCATCACATTTGGTTGCTCGAAACACCGTGAATTGTTTCCACGATGGTTTTTGGATTCTGTAAGTTATCAATGTTTGTTATTTGAGAAATATAAATTGTAGTTTTTAATTTTGTCAGACTAACATATGAATGGTTTTGTATAATATTAGGTGAATAAGTTTAAATCATCGAATTCCCCAACTTACAGTGATGAGTTATATAACTTGGCGTTCGGCCCGATTCGGCTGAATTGTTCTCGGGTTGTAATGTCAACGGCGTCAAATTTTTGGCCGAAGCACGAGATGACAAGTTGTGTACGCAAAACAGCGGTGTCCATGTCCCAGGTGGTGGCGAAAGTACTGACATTGATTTCTATGGCAAACTCACAACTGTCGTGCAATTGCTTTACAAAGATCGATACCAAGTGATCATGTTTAAGTGTCGATGGTTTGACACCAACCCAAATAGGCCGGGAAGTGTTAAAATCGATCATGGCTTACTATCTGTGAACATGAACAGAACTTGGTATGATGACGACCCTTATATTTTGGCAAACATGGCAACACAAATTGTGTATCTAGATGACCCTAAAGCCGCAGCGGTTGGGCGTTGTTCAAAAGATGGATCGAGGAACGTGTATGCTATACGAACTAGATCCAACTGACAACGACGTCAACAATGTGGCTGACCAACGTTTGGAATCTTCAATGGAAAATGATGCGGAAACACTTCGAGATACTAATGTTATACAAGAGCCATTTCAAATACAAGGAGTGTCTTCAATCGAAATACCGATTCAGTCAATTACAATTGACCTCGGTGATCTTCCGCGATATGATGTTGCAGTTGGCCCGAGCAACGACGATGATGTAGTTATAGAGGAGGCGGAGGAGGAGGAGGAGGAAGAGGATTGAGAGACCGAAAGTGATGATAGCAACGATAACAAAAGTTATTATAGTTCATATGATGAATGATTAATTTTTTTTGTAATTTTATTATGTTAGTGGACATATTTTGTGTAATGCAAATGTTTTCATATATGTACTTGTTATATCCAAACATTATATATGTGCAGAAATGAAACATTATTAAAATAAATGTAGTTATAAACCATTGGTAAATAAATATATCCAAGTAATTTGTATCATAAAGTTTAAATTTATTTTGACAAAAAACTTTTAAAAAATGAAAACCATATAACCGAAAAAATGAATACAAAGAAAATAAGATTATCAACAATCCTTCCATTCTCAAATCAAAAGAAAATAAAATAAATCATACTTTCATATAATTAATTATATGTAATGATGAATAATTCAGATTAATAATATGTGAATGAAAATAACCTTGCGCGACGAAGGCATAATTGTCGCGCAGATTTTGCGCGACGGAAAATGTACACGTCGCACATACTCTATTATTTACGCGACAAATATATAGTTGACATTGACGATCGAAGTAGTTCACTGTATTCACATAGGGTTAAAAAGTATAGCTGTAAAAAATCATCAAAATCAGAGTCAAAATAACCGTTAAATCATAACTTTTCGTTTATAACCGTCGAAACGCTTTTATCCCGTTACTTAATCTTTGAATGTTTTTTTTTTCTCATTTTCGACGTACACGATCTCGAAGTATAAACAAACATATTTGACGGCTAGATTACTGAAACTAGTTTCCTAGAATGCGTATTCCATAAAAACACAATATTCAAAAAAAATTAATAATTTCTTTATACATTCATTCAGTCTAACATAAGATTATGTGATGTCCTGTACTTTATAAATATCTGAAATCAAGATCGAATTACATTTTGTATTCATATAGGTCAAGAACTGCTGTAATCAGAAAAATTTCAAGATCGGAGTTAAAATCACCGTTGAATCAGGGAAAATTTGTTTAGAACCGTCGAAAAGTTTTGTCCCGTTACTCAATCTCTGAATGTTCATTCATTATGATTTTTGACGTATACGATCTTGAACTATGAAAAAAGAAGATTGCCGGTTGGATCATTGAAACTAGTTCAGGAGTTCGGGTTTAGGGCTTAGGGTACAGGTTTTAGGGTTTAGGGTACAAGGGTATGGTTTTGCGCGACGAAATATCAACTTACTCGTCGCGCAAACGATCAATGACGAATCAGAGTGCTTTCGTCGCGCAAAACCCTGAACAAAATTCGCTGCCCTTCTCCGCTCCAACACTTAGTGAAATTTTGTTTGGCAAAAGCCAAATTGCGCGACGAACATGAGTCCCTTCGTCGCGCAAAATCATTAAAAATTACGCTGCTCTTCTCCGCTCCAACACTTACTGAAATTTGTTTGGCAAAGCCGATTGCGCGACGAACATGAGTCCTTCGTCGCGCAAAATCATTAAAAAAATTCGCTGCTCTTCTCCGCTCCAACACTTAGTGAAATTTGTTTGGCAAAAGCCAGATTGCGCGATTTAACAGAAGTCCCTTCGTCGCGCAAACTTAACAATTGCAGCCTTTTTCTATCCAACACTTGGCGAAATTTTGTTTGGCAAAAGCTAGAACGCGCGACGAACTACGTTTATTCGTGACGCAATATCATTGAATTTATCTTCCCGCCTAAAATCAAATCCCAAAATTTTGGGCGGCTGGATAACTTTGCTTGCGACGACACTAGATTTTTCGTCGCGCAAAGTTTATATTTTCAGAACTTTGCGCGACGAAATCATTTTTTTCAGTCACGCAAAGGTCATATTTTTATAATATTGCGCGACAAAAGTGCATTTTTTCGCGCAAAAGTTATTTTAATGAATTTTGCGCGACGGATTTATATATTCGTCGCGCAAAGTCGAATAAGTTTTCTGAAAATCGCGATCTTCTCCTTCTTCCCCAGTTTTTCAAACGGAACCCTAAACCTCCATTTCTCTCCACCGTGACCTCAGCCCCTACTCCGCCCCAATTCGGACACTGCGCCACCACCGCCGAACCTCGAGCTTCCGCCGCCTTCCATCCTGCCGTGATTTCCTCCGCTTAGGCCGAATCTTCGCCGCCGTGTTCTCTCCTCCGCACCAACCGCAATTGAGGTATGCTTTCTGGGATATTTTTCATGCTCTAGCTGATGGTTGTGCAGGATTTGATTGATTGTGTGCATAGGGTAGTGAATTTGAAACCCTAGGTTTCGGCCGGTTTTGAAATTGAAATTCGGCCACTTCCGTCCGTTTTTCGGGGTAGGTCCGAGAACAAAAGTGCCTCCAATTGATGTTTTCAACCTAGGGTAGGAACCTTGGCCCTTAATTTTAGGATTTCCCGGTGATTGTTATCGCTAGGGCACCCACCATATTCGCTGCCGTGTGGTGGCGCGTGGGTACCGTGGGCATAGGCATTTTGTCCGAGTGCAAACATTTCGTGTCACGAGCCGTAGGTGTGCTCGGATTGGAATTTGGTTATCGTTCGAGTCTCGAACGGTTCGAACTTATTGTGCGATTTTAGGGTTTGATATGTTCGGACCGTTGGATCGAGCTGAAACTCACGTATGTGGTACCATGTATTTATAGGATCGTTTAGGATTCGACGGATCGTGGATCGGAGTCCCGGATACTCCGAAATCGCAAACCCTAGGTCAAACTATGATTTTAATTAGTTAGTTCAATTTTTAATGACATTGTATGTGCTACATTGGATTAATGAAATTGTGCAGATGTCAGACTTGATTAGACGCGTCGTAGGCGGTGACGGCTACACCGAGTTCGAGCCCCGGCTCACCGCATCACCGCCATCGCTTCCAGACGATGGAGCAGACCACGTGCTAGCTGGTCTTGGGGATCCCAGGCGGCTGCATCATCATCTTCTTCGGTGGTGCAGCCTCTTAGCGCTAGGCGGCGACACCGGCCGCTACCCTACCGACACCACATCGACTAATCATCGGTGCGTCGGGGCACCTGTAATACCCTTCCACTTGCATTTTTTTGTTTTTAACATTTTTTTAATTGAGAATTTTATGGTTCAATTTAATTGTATATGTAACAATATTGTCATATCCCTTTGCAGCCAAGAGGAACACCCGAGGGCCGTGTCGGCAGCTGAAGACGCGAAGGTCACCCGGGTGACCAATCGACAAGATCGGCGCCGGATATGACGAGCGCCATCGGGCTGCACCGACGGCGGACTTGCATAGCTCCTTGGCCCACGACATTGGCCACGTCGTTCGGACCCATTGCCCGATGCAATGGAAGTCTTGGAAGTTCATCCCTGACGAGATCAAGATGCAAGTTCGCGGCCAGTTGTCGGTATGTTTCCTATCTTTTAATTATTTTTCTTTCAAACTTTATATATTTCTATTACTTAATGTATGTAATCAATTTATTGCAGACGAACTACGACTTAGAGGACATCAACGAGGAGACCTTGGCGTACGTCAACGACTCTTCGGTGAGAGGTACAAGCAGTGGAAGAGCGACTTGCACCACCATTTTCAGGCGTTTGATGATCCGCAAGTCGCTCTTCAGGAGGGTTGCGAAGGAGCTTGAGAGGCGGAAGGATAATTGGGCGTGGCTCTGCGCTCATTTTCAGGCGCCCGATTATGTGGTTTTTTTTTAATAATATTTGTTTAATGTTTATTTTATTTTTTATATCTCATTATTATTTTATTTATTTATAGTTCAATTATTACGTTTTATTTTTTGTATAACAGAATAAAGCCCAAGTGAATAAGGGCAATAGGAAGAAGAAGACTCTTCTTCACCATTCCGGCTCTAGGCCCTTCTCATATAGGATGGATGCACGGCGTCGAGTAAGAATAATATAATATATATTTAATTTTTAATACGTCATTATTATTAATTTCTTTTGTTCATACTAATATTTTCCTTCTCTTGTTCAATTATAGGGGGGGTTCGAAATTCTGCCTGAGAGATCGACGTCTTTGGTGACGTTTATGTTCGACCTGGGAATGAGTTGGCCGAGTCCCTTCATGTAAGTATTATGTATTTTTAATTCTTATGTTACACTTTCAATTTATATGCATTTTTGAATTTATATTTTATGTAATGTTAAACAGACGACGATGGTGGAGAGGAGCCAGTTGGTTCTTCAAGAGTCCGCCTCCCAACTTCCTCCCGAGACTCCGATCGAGTCTGTGGATCCTCCGCATGATGCTGGATTTCAGATTTTGACGCAGACGTTGGATCAGACTCTCGGGAGGAGGCCGGGAACGTATTGTAGGGGGATGGGAATGCCCGACGAAGGAACCTCGACCGCGGTCATCGCCACAGGCAAACAGCTAGGTGACGGTTTTGACATCGCGGGTTGCCGAGCTTGAGGGTCGATGTCGGTGATTCTGCAGTCCTCGCGCGTCCGCATTCCAATCCCGAATTTTGCGTGCGCCGACCTCCAAGCCCGTCCACCCCGAGCATCCCCAGCACACCACGGCCCCTGCAGACGCCTATACCTCCGAGCCGCATGTGGCAGATGACCAAGTAGATTTTGGAACATTATTTGATTAGTTTTTTATTATTATAATTACTTTTACAATTTGTATACATTTCATTTATTTTATATAATAGATGTTTTCTTTACGATTAATCTTTTTATTGTAATTTCATTTTAATTAAAAAAATCAAACCAAATTTATTTTTTTACAAAATTAAAAATCAAATAATAATAAATTTTTTTAAATAATATATATTGCTTTTGCGCGACGAAACGTAAATCGTCGCGCAAAAAACATTTAAATAACTCGTCGACAAATATATTTTAATCATGCGCGACGAATAATTTCGTTGCGCAAAATGTGTATGCGCGATGAATATGATTTCGTCGCGCAAAGTTCATGCAGCTCGCGCGACGAAAAGTCCGTCGCAAGAAGGTTTTTGCGACGACCACCGCATTTCGTCGCGCAAATATTTGTGCGACGGACACCGAGGTCATCCCAAATGTTTTTAAACGGTTGTTATACGTAGCGCAAACCGCGCGACGAATGATCTTTATTCGTCGCGCAAATCCTTTCTTCACGAACTTTGCGCGACGGACTGTGCGCGACGAAACTTCTGTCGCGCATAATTATGTGCGACTAAAATCATTTTTGCGCGACGAAGACCCCTTCGTCGCGCGAAGACTAAAATGTAGTAGTGATTATGGTTTTCTCATATTGAAAGGTTAAATGTATAACACCCAATTTCTAACTTTATATCGTAAACTTTTATTTTTACACATCTTTTAAGTTCTAGGACTGGCCCTGTCCAAGAGCAAACAACTTAACAGGAAAAAGCAAAAAAGAAAGAAAAAACTAAACCCAAAGCAGAAACCCCAAAGAACCCAGCAAGCCAAAAGAAAACACTCCCAGAGCGACAAACTGAAACCAAACCTGAAGCCTAAGAAGAACGCCAACACTCAAAGGACTAGTACTAAACGGTACATCTGTTAAATGGTGTTCATTTGATTTGAACTGCTCAATCTTCCCTCATCGCCACTCGCAATCGCTGATTCTTCAGAGGCCTTCTCAATTTCCAAGCATTCCTTCAATCTGTCATACACAACTTATTTTTGGCCTTTCGGTTGGTGTTTTAGACACACAGGCCTGGACAGTTTTTCCAGAAGAATCTTGTATGTCCCTTGTACACTCGAATCCAGAATGCTTTCAACTTCCATTCTCTCAACTTTCGCCCTCACCCAATCAGATATATTAACATGTACAGGTTCTAAATCTGTTATTATTGCTGGTCTGCCAGTTATAAGCTCTAGCAAGACAATCCCAAAGCTGTATGCATCACTCTTTCTAGTGTACGTACTGTCCAGTTGTGCAATATCTTGTTCAACAAAAATCTTTCTTGTAATAAATGTTTTGTTTTGGGGCTGACTTTGTTGTAAGTTGTAACATTATACACGATACATTTAAGGCCGACCATAGAGATAGTGATGGTTTCATTTTAATCTTATCTAATAAATTTGTGAGAGATTTTAAGGTGCGATGGGGACGGGGGTTTGTGATACACACACACTACTAAGGTGTTGTTGGAGTTCGAACATAAGAGTCTGCAAGTCAAGACCTTTTTTTATCGGAATAGACCTTGTTGGTTTTTCGTTTACATTACTAAATATGCCGACTAATTTGTAATCGGAGTGAGTCTTACCAGCAATCACATTATTAAATACTGAAATATCCTTCAATGGGAGCGGCTGTCATTACTTGTTATAAACATGCCATTAAAGATTGGGTTTATCTGATAAATTTGTTGGCATAAGTAAGCATTTCCCACGAGGAGGAGGCAGCCATGCTGGACCATCGCAATCAAGTGAGCCAGAGCTTGTACAAGACAAATTAAGAAGCTGGGCCAGACCAGAGGACCTGGTATTGGTAAATAAAATTCAAAACACAGGAAAGCAGGATGAACAATTCATCTTGGTTTGAATGTTCAAGCTTCAAAACGATGACGTACATGCATATGTGTGAATCTCAACGGAAGTGAATTGAAATGTGGGATTTTAAATCAATATTACATTTTAACATCGTGAGTTACATTTAAATATGAAATTTCACACTAAAGACATTGCAACTTGTCGATACATACAATGCATTGAAAAGACGTGTTGAAAACTATATTAACGTATATAGGCGTCTATCTAACCCTAGAGATCCACTAACAAGTAACAACACTATTGATAATAATAATAATAATATTATTATTATTATTTATACATATAGACACATGTAAGTACATTTACACACATACATATACATAACACGTACACAGATACATATAGGTAAATATGGTGGGATATATAAGGTGTGTTTATTATTTAACATGTGAGGTATAAATAGTGATGAGTATTTCCACGTGCAGGAATCAATGCATTTGCAGCAGTACAAGTTAGAAAATAGAAAATAGAAAATTCTGTGTAGGAAGATTTATGTGATCACTGCGAAGAACATAAACTTATTCTGGCAAACTACGTATAACATGGATGTTCAAATGAATAATCACAATACAAATGTTATGTCGTGGACTTTGAATGTCTAATCAACAATATAAGGACCAAAGACAAAGTAATTCCATAAGTTTGGGGTCAACTCTACCCCACAACGCCTTCCTCTTGAGATTCTTGAAATTTCAAATTAATCTCTCTCTCTCTCTCTCTCTCTCTCTCTGAGTTTTCGTTCCTAAACTAAGTCTTGTGCGTAACCTTCTCTTGTATCACTAATGGAGAAAACAAGATCATCCCTTCACTCTCCCACAAATGGAAGTCTCATTACTGTTCTTAGTATTGATGGAGGTGGAATAAGAGGGATTATCCCAGGAACCATCCTCAACTTCTTAGAGTCTGAGCTTCAGGTAAAACAATGATCAAATCAAAACTTTAAATAAATACACGTGTTATAATATAAGTGGATTGGTCACGCCATCACATGATGTTACACCTAGCGAACATGTTTGCTCCACTTCTTATAATTTGTTGGTGTTTCTCATTCTTTTTTTAAAAAATAAAAATTAAAAAATCTAATGCAACTAACTTTTCGCTTTACTTGTTTGCTATATGCAGAAACTGGATGGTCAGGATGCAAGGCTAGCAGATTATTTTGATGTGATTACAGGGACTAGTACAGGTGGCCTTGTGACAGCCATGCTTACTACCCCAAATGAAAATAACCGTCCTTTGTATGCTGCTAAAGATATCAACCCTTTTTATCTCGAAAACTGCCCTAAAATCTTCCCCCAATCCAGGTATAGTTAATTCTTCATAGATTTTTGTACTACACATTTGTATACATAATTGTTCGCGATAATTAATTTTCATCCACGTACAAACAGTTCTCCACTCATCAATGTCGAGGAGAATTTGAAAGGTCTAGGGAGACCAAAATATGACGGGAAGTATTTACATAAAATATTGAAGGAAAAATTAGGAGACAAACATTTGCGCGACACATTAACTAACGTTGTAATCCCAACTTTTGATATAAAGCGGCTGCAACCAGTTATCTTCTCCAACTATGAGGTTTGTTTATTAATTATCTCTTAATTGAAACACATGCATATATTTACATAATTTAATTCTAATGGTGCTCTTTTTATGAACATTTCTTGATTTTGTATATATATGTTTGTCATGATTTCAGTTGAAAAAGAAACCCAGCTTGGATGCTTTGCTCTCGGATATATGCATTGGAACTTCAGCAGCCCCATACTATCTTCCAACCTATCAATTTAAATCCACAAATTCAAATGGTGAATCAAGAGAATTCAATCTCACCGACGGTGGAGTTGCTGCCAATAACCCGGTATACATTGATCAAATTGCAAAAACCTAATTTGCATAATCTGAATTATTTCATATATATGATCATCATTAATATGTGTGTATTAATTTTTCTTTCTTTCTAGGCCTTGGTTGCTATGAGCGAAGTGACGAAACAAATCCACAAGGGCAACCCTGACTTCCTGCCTATGGGTGAAAATGAACAGTTGTATGGGCGGTTCCTAGTCATATCACTAGGGACTGGTACAACGTCTGAGGAGAAGTATGACGCCAATGATGCGGCTAAGTGGGTGCTTTCGGGTGGCTTATCGGATCCGATTTTTCGGCTCCATTGGTGGATATATTCACCCACGCAGGTAGTGACATGGTTGATTTCCACCTTGCTACCATTTTTCAAGCCCTTCAGGTCTCATGACAATTACCTTCGAATTCAGTAACAAAAGAATGTGCAATAAAATTGAGATAAATATCACTAGATCAAATGACCGTTTTATATACAAAAAGAAAAAAGAAAAAGAAAAAAGGTATTACGTAGACAAACTAAGCTCACAAGTACTCGAAAATGAATATGCAGGATGATACGCTAAGTGGAACATTGGCTTCTGCGGATATTGCCACAGAACAAAACTTGAATGATTTGGTAAAAGTTGGAGAGGCATTGTTGAAGAAACCGGTTTCGAGACTGAATTTTGATACTGGTAAATCCAAGCCTGTTCGTCCTGAGGTTACAAACGCAGAGGCTCTTGTGAGGTATTTGCTCTATTATATATTATGATTAAGTTGTAGCATGATCATGTAAATTCAATAAATTAACATACTAATTACTTTTGTTTTGTTAATTAATTTGCATGTGTAGGATAGCGAGCGTTCTCTCTAAGGAGAGGGCTCAGAGGAGCAAGGTCGTTCATGAAAGGACATGATCAGCAGCACCACCAAAGAAATAATATGCTACTCTCATACGTATATATATAAAATTCCTTTAAATTATGTTTAATCTTCAAGAAAATTAAAAGGCCATCAAAGTCATGATGAAATGCTAAGTCAATTATTTTATTTTATTTCTTCATGTAATTCAGTACTGAAATTATTTTCTCCCAATGTAAGCAAGAAATTGTTTAATTTATTTTTCTCCCAATAAATACCAATTAACAGGTTGGTTGTGATGTAATAATCAGCAGTATGTATATATGTATAATATGTTCATTCCTTCATATTCTTTATTTATTTGGCTATTACGCACCAGAGTGTTTCTTTTTCTTTTTGAAGCATTGCAATGAACTTTGAAACAAATTAAACATATATCCCACGTTGTAATTTGATTGATTAAACACTAATTAAACAATTAAACAAGTTTTTGAACCACTAATGTATAATTTGAAACAAGTTAATATGATTGATTATGATAGGTCTTGACTATATATGGAGCAGTTTTGACTGAATTAATTTACCACATATTTTTCTTATCAAAATTAAGAAAAAGAAGCATCTTCATTTGAAGGAGCCTCTTCATACTTATCAAACCATCCCTATAGTATCAGAAACTTTAGGCTTCAAGTGATGCATGGAAATCAATTGAAAAAAATACCTAGATCAACTAACAACTTAAATCCTTTGCCGAATAAAACACATACATATTTTATCCATACTTTTCCCGTTCCGTATTTTACTAACTATACATAACTGTTAGGGAGTTACCACCACCATCATGACATTCAATCATAGTTATACCTATTCAAGGAGTATTTCCGTTACATTGCTTATTATAGCTTTATTGGTAATTACTACACTACCGTTGTAAACCATTTAGCTACCTCCTATGCCTGTATATAAGGCCTGTACCCGTGAATTATATATGAAAAAGTATCTGGGAGCCTAGGCATTTTTTTTTTCTCTACTCTCAGGGCCTTACTTAGCCTCCTCGTCTTCTTCTCTCACTGGTCCCACTCTCCCCTTTAACATCTCCTCCTTTGGAATCCAACTTTTTACTTTGGGAAAGTCAACTCAAGCCCTTTCTTATTGGGCAAAATTGGTTTTCGTTGATGGCACTTATGACCTCTCTCCTGATACTTCCTCTGATTCCACCAAAGCAACCGACATTCCTTCTTCTGCTCCCATCCTGAGTATCTTACTTGATTTCAAACTGACCAATATCTCATGAGTCTAATAAGGGTTGGCTATATGGGTCAGAGTTAATTAGTATTATGTCTGGGGATTAATTATTAATTTAGGATTGCCCAAAAGTTTCGATAGATTGATAAACTTTTGATCATCGTCATACATATCATCGAGATATTCAACACGATTTTTCCTTTCTTTTTTTCTTACAAGAAAAAAAACATCAAGGCTTGATAGAAATCCAAACAAATTTCAAGCCCAATTTCTGAAAAACTGACCACTAAAATTGAATAAATGAACACATTCCCCAGCCCATTTGGATGAAAAAATACATACAATACAATTTTAATTTTATCATCTATGTATTATTAATAGCATTAATTTCCCCTGGAACCCTTCCTGGCTACCTTCTTGAATTTGTCTCTCAAATGCTCTTGAATTAGTCCTTCATGGCTACCTTTTTGGTGTTTCCAAGGATTGGGTTGCGGCAATGGAGGTTGTGGAGGAAAGGGAGGATTGTGAATGAATTTCCGAATTTACCCTCACTTTTGACAGAAAATTTAATGAGTTTGGCGGAAGGACTAATGGTGCAACAAAACACCTATAGCAGTACGCGTATGTAATATGTTGAATATTATTGTGAATAGTAATTAGGTCGAAGCACTTAATCAATTATGTCCACACGAATGCAGTGTTTAATTAGAAAAGGTCTGACCCAGTAGCTCATTGATTGATAAAATATATATTTAAATTATATCTCAAAATAATCGAAGGACTCTTCTCCTCAAATTATTTTATAAGCATTACTTATTAAGTCAAGGTAGTCCTGTTGAATTCTTCTCAAAGTTAATGTGTTTCCAGTTTTCTATATGACTGTTTGACAACATCATTTCTTGTCCACACGACTTGGCTCCTGTTTATCAATTTGCTTAAACAACAGATGGTTTTAAGTAATTCATGATGCTTTGAGTCACCAAATTTATTCACGAAACAAATAATATTTTACTTGATAAGGTTTAAAATGGGTCCAAATTTGAATCAACGTTTGTATTTGATCACCAACTATTATTCGAGAAGTCTGACAGAAGTGGTCCAACTTAAAACTTGTTATAGCGACATGCATACAAATTTGGGGTCAAAGTTGGAAGGGGAAAAGATCTCTATATAAGGCATAGCTAGGTGCTCAAGTTTACTAAACTCAATTAATCCCATCATCATCAGCCTTCTTTTAGGGTTCAAGCTTTATTCTCTCTGCAGTTTTATTCATTAGTTCATAATAAATAAGCACAACACATTCGGTGTGTCTTCTCTTTCATCTCAAATGGAGAGAGCAAGATTTTCTTCAGTCTCCCACTTACGGGAACATCGTCACCGTTCTGAGCATTGATGGAGGTGGAATCAGAGGGATTATTCCCGGAACTATACTCAAATTCCTAGAATCCGAGCTTCAGGTAATTAAGCATATATATATTAAAACCAATAATTTAACTTTAATTAATAATGTTTAAAGTAATTGTCTTGCTAATTTATTTTCACTTGAACTTTGCCACATATGCAGAAGCTGGATGGTGAAGAAGCAAGGCTTGTAGATTACTTTGATGTGATTGCAGGGACTAGCACTGGTGGGCTTGTGACTGCCATGCTTACTACCCCAGATGAAAATAATCGACCCTTATTTGCTGCTAAAGACATTAACGATTTTTATCTCGAACATTGTCCTAAGATCTTCCTCAAGACAGGTACCTAACAAGCTATTTAACATCAATCTTAACTTCAACTCAATGTCATTAATCTTGTACATGTACATCAATTATTAGTATAATTAATCTTAGCTTGAACACCTTTTTCTTTTTTAATATTATACATATATAGTGGCTAACAATCACATATATTTTGCTTGTGCAGCAACTATACATTGATTGGTGAGGCCATGGACATGGTAAAAGCTGTGTCAGGACCAAAGTATGATGGGAAGTATTTACATAAGATAATGAAAAATATTAGGAGACATAAGATTAAGTGACACGTTAACCAACGTTATAATCCCAACTTTTGATATAAAGCGGCTACAACCAATGGTCTTCTCTAGCTATGAATTCTGTCCAGGGAAAGGAAGGTCCGTGAAATGAGATCACCACATGGAAAGGCTATAGCTGCCAGCAACTCCAACTTATGGTGAAATTTGGTTGCTATGAGTGCTAAGGGAAATTCTGACTTCTTTGCTAATTAGTATGGTCGGTTCTTAGTGATATCGTCATTGAAGAGAAATCATATTGTAACGAAAGGGGGTTTATTGATAGATTCTCAAGCAAGTCATGGTCGATTTCCACCTTGCTACTGTTTTTCAATAAATACCTCCGAATTCAACTGCATACTATGAATCTATACCATAATCAATGCATGTTGGGTCGAAGTGAAAATATATATGTTGATACATTGGAGAAAACAGTGATATTGCAGCAGTATTTAAAAGTTGGAGAGGAATTGTTGAAGAAACATTCTTTATGATTTGAAACAAATGAAGTAGCTATAAGGTATGTATATTTGATTACTCACCAATCTAATATGAAATGATCAAAGTTATATTGATTTTAATTTTCTTTTACTTATTAGGGTGGCTTCCTTTGAGATCACCACATGGAAAGGCTGTAGCTTGCTAATAATTAATTCATTTCAGATCTTGCCAGCAGTATTTAGTTCACTTTATTTGAGTTAGAAATCAAATTATTTTAATTTTATTATACTTAAGTTTCTTGCCACAAAAAAACAAAAAAAGAATTCAAAGTCAAAGTCAATCTTTTGACGGGTCCATATGAAAAGAGAGACATAATTCAATCAGGAATTTCTATCTGATAATTTAAACAATGATTAAGACTTGTTTTTTGGTGACGGGTAACAATCATAATCCAACTTCTTATGGCTTTTTGGTTGGTTTCTGTTTCGGCAACAAGAATTGGGAGCAGTAAGGTGATAGATTTCACGAGGTTGGTTGGTAAGTAAGGTGATGGCTTTTAGCTTTACAGCTGAAGATGAGGTTAATTCCTAGTATTAGCCTATTGGGTACATAATTTCCTTCACTTTTGTTTAAACCTTGGTGTAATTGTTTGATTAGTATTTGATGAATACAAAGGCTTATTAATGTGGCCACCATATGAACTTTCCAGGGTTTTAAGTGCCATTTTCACATAAAGGGTTTAAAAACCCTTTGTGATTACTGGGTTACTGTATTTGTAATAACCTTGTATGGTTATCTCTATTTATATTGGCTCTTGTGGTTGACGGTCCTTTGTGCTTGAATTATAAATACAATATATCGTCTTTATCTTAAAAAACACAGAACTCAATGTCATGTTGTTTTACCTCTTTTTTTGTTGGGCAATCACTGTAAATTTAACTAGTTTGATTGCTTTTAATGAAAATGAAATTTGGGTGTGTTAACTTGATCCTATATGGTCTTCTATTGAAATAAGGGGCAGGCTTTCTCACTTTTGGCAAATTTCACATATAGCCATTTCAGCTTGGTAAGATGTCCTAGTTCACCATGGCTTCAACTTTAAGTGTAAAATTGAAAACTACAGAAGAGGCACCAAATGCAGGAAGAACGAAAGAAACGGATGAAGTGAAGGGTCTTCAATGGAACAAGTAAGCGTTGCAACATCAAAGGGGGGGTTTGAACTTTTGTTAAAACGTCTAATGCTTTCTTTTTAGCTTTGTCTTTACCCCATAGGATATAAAGCAATATTCTCCATTTCTAATAAACAGGTCAATTTGGACATAAAGTCGAGTAAGAATGACACACACAACACTAGTTTTGTAGATATCTTTTAGTCCCCGCGGTTTACAAACCAACACTCAACAGAAACTTTTAATTCCAAGAGCATTTTTTTGTTTGCGAGATTTTAGTTTGATTAGGAGATTTATTTTCTATTTTATTACGATTTTATTTCTTTCTTTTTTGTATAAATTTTGTATAATTAGGAGTTTATTTGTTGCCTTGTATAACCCTATGGGTTCACATACTTGTATTATATACCTTTTCGAGAATGAAAATATATCAGAAAATATTATAACCCATATTTTTTGACTTGGCATCAGAGCCGACTTTCTGATGACAAGTGTGTTGTGCCCACTCATGTTCTAGCCCCATTTTTTTTTGCTACCTGTGTCGTGTGTGTCCTCATGGGTTTGTGTGTTGTATTGTACTATTTTATGCCATACTCCCGTCGCCAGTTGTGTTCATACATCTATCCGTATTTGTGCCTCTGTGTGTTCCACTATGCTGTGTCGAGATCTGTTGAGTTTCCGCTGCAATAATGGGTGATAACTCTATTGTTGGTGTGGTTGCTGCTATTTCTGCAAATTTGTGTGTTTCTAACTCTATTTCATGTATTGGGTCTAATACTTGGATAATTGACACTGGTGTTACTGATCATATGACTTATGATGCTAATTTTTTTAATGAATTGTCTAGTAACACCCATGACTTATACATAACTAGTGCTAATGGCTTGCCATTTTCAATTACTGGAGGGCACAATCTCCCTCACTCATACTATGTCCTTGTCTCGTGCGTTACTAGTTCCCAATATCCATTGTAACTTGTTATCTGTTGGTCAATTACTTGATAAACTTAATGCTTTTGTTACTTTCTATCTCATGCATCATTTTTTTCAGGATCTCAAGACTCACGAGACGATTGGGCATGGTAAACGGATAGGGGGTTATATTATTTGACATTGTCCGCCGCACCAGTTTGTGATCATTGTTAATACTGTTCAAAGTTGCAGTATTAAAGACAAACAATAAATTTGGTTATGGCATCGTCGTTTCGGACACCCGTTGTTTGGCTACCTTAAGCGTTTCCATATTTATTTATTTTGTGATGAGTCAAGTTTTAAGTATGAGACATGTATTTTGGCCAAGGTCATCGCATATGTGTTTCTTTTAAGTGACAGTAAAGTGCAAAGCCTTTTGATTTAGTGCATTTTGATGTGTGGGGTCCGACTCAAGCATTATTTCAACGGATTTCGTTGGTTCGTCACATTTATTGATGATTGTACCTCGATTACTTGGGTTTGCTTGCTGAAAAATAAACATGATGTTGTTTCCATCCTTCCAGAGTTTTGTTACTATGGTGTTTACTCAGGCTTTGATCAAAGTATTCTGGATTGATAATGAGGATATATGTGAATAATACTTCAGACGTGTTTCTTCCATGCTCAAGGTATTATTCACCAAACGACAACCTCTTTTACCTCAACAAATGATGTGTCTAAAAGGAAGAACTGACAATTTTTTGAAATTGCCCACTAACTCATATTAGATGTGTCTGTTCCCCATTATCTTTGGGGGCATGATGTTCTATCTACTGCCTTTTGATTAATTGTACTCCTAGCCGTTGTGGATTTCAGACTCCGCATGATGTGTTTGGTGACCATGTTTCCCATGTCTTCCGTCTCCAAGTTACCCCAAAAGTTTTTGGATGTGTTACCTATGTTCATGTTTACTCTCATCAACGGAGTAAACTTGATCATTGCGTTTTGTGCTGTGTCTTTATTAGCTAAGCTCTTCTACTCAGAAGGGTTATAAGTGTTATCATCCTCCTACCCAGAAGGTGCATGTTACTTTGGACGTAACCTTTATGAAGAAGTATCATATTATGTTTTTCCATCTTCTCTAATTCAGGGGATGGGGAGTGAATTGGAGAGTCTGGAATTGGAAGATCTTAGACTTATGGCCAAAATACTGTATATGAAGATGTTCTCGGGAAGCAAATGACCATGGTAGCAGTAGGGTTGGTCGATTACCAAGATATAAGGTGAAGATATTGCTCTCAGTGATGAAACTGAAGTCATTTGGATACTTAGGTGACGATGAAGAAAAAGATGATTCAACCAAGAACGACATCGCCCATAAGACTTCACACACTTTAGACCCAAGACCCCATTGCCATACTCATACTCTTATGACTAGTCAACTGTCAGATATGAAATAAAACAATAACATACACAGAGCATACCAAGATGAACCTACAAGCTCTAGAGAATTGTGGAATTAGTGACATCACCTAGGCACTTAGAAATAAGGGCCCGTCAGATTTCTAGAATTTTCAGCAGAGTCCCCTGTGCTAGTAACAACTTTGGTTAATATCTGTAACAAGGCAGCAGCACAATATAATCAACATGCAAACATAGACGCAGAAATAAGAAGACTATAATCAATATAAAATAACTTCCCAAATATCAACCGAGGCAACAAACAATCACATGTTTTCACCCCAAATAAGTAACACACCGAACTATCTCAATAAAACAACACTAAACCTAGAACTAACCCTTACTAAGGGAGCCACACGTGGAAATCAGAAACTTTACCGAATCTCCACCATTGGGAACAAACTATAGGGGGTCAACACGCCAGAAAATCCTACGTGTGACCACGTGTGACCTATCATCTCATGTTACATAATCTCCCTATATGCAGGAACATCCAACGCCACGTAAAAGTAGAAAATCCTGCGCCATGAGATTCTAATAATCACATAATCTCCCCATATGCCGGAACACAACACCAGCGTATGGGGTTTGTCAACACGCCGGAAAATCCTACGTCACGTGTGACCTATCATCTCATGTTACATAATCTCCTCATATGCCGGAACATCCAACGCCATATGGGGTCTGTCTCAATACCGAAAAATCATACGCCACGTGAAACAATCTAATCTTCATACGTTGGAACATCCAACGCCACGTAGCAAACACGCTGTGACCTAGCTCAGTTCTCCTATACGCCGGAACATCCAACGCCGGACGTATGGCAGGTCTTCTCAACGCTCCTCGCCACGTGAGACTAGCTGACAACACATAATCTCGATGTGCCGGATGCGGACATCCAACGTCACATATGGGGTGCATGTCAAAGGAGAATGACGTGTGACCTACGCGGTGACCTATCATCTCATGTTACATAATCTCCCCATCGCCGGAACATCCAACGCCACATATGGGGTCTGTCCTCACACGAAGAAATCCTGCCATGCCACGTGGGACCTTGAACAATCACATAATCTCCTACATACGTAAATGAGAGACATCCAACGCCATTGGGGTCTCAAGTCAGCCGAAAAATAGACGTGTGACCTATCGTATTACATAATCTCCCCATACGCCGGAACATCCAACGCTACGTATGTGGTTTGTCAACAAGAAATCCTACACCACTTGTGACTTATCATCTCATATTACATAATCTCCTATACGATGGAAATAACGATGAGGTCTGTCCTCATCCGGAAAGCCATGTGGGAGAAGCGCCGAGAACATCCAATGCCATATGGCTGTCTCAACGCCGGAAAATCTTTCCCAAAACTTCCACCCAAAAGAGACAGACAGCCACATATGAGCAAAATCATACGCCTTGTGACCTAAATATTACAAAATCTCCTTATATGGTCACATCCAAACGCCACGTCTAGGGTTTGTCCTCACGCAAAATCCTACGTCACGTAGGAGGATAGTACTTACAGTGTAAAAAAGAATATTGACATAATATATATACATATATGTATATCCAAAATAGCAATATAGCATCCGAATCCCCCAATTTACCTAATCCCACATAATCAACATAACTCAACAACACTCAAGACCTGTCACTAGGGTCATTAAAAGTGAGACTCACGGTCAACGGATGACTAGTCAAACGGGTCATTTTTTACTATCCGAAACCTATGGGTTTCACAAGGTTTAGGATACATGTCCTGCATGTTTGGTCCAGACGATCGATGATCGGATCACGATCGCACTATTGGACGATTACTACCTAAACCTAACCCTATCAATTTGCTCCGTGATCCGTCGACACGATCCTAAGGATGTCTAGAACATATAGTTAAATACACAACGATAACGAAACCTATCGAACATAGAGCAATATCTGATCGACGACTCAAACAATATCTTAATCTACGAACTCAAAGACAGGCCAACAAGTGCCCATATGCCATTGTGGTAGCTTGATCAAATTCGACAAGCGAATCTCACAAATTCCTATAGGTAAAACACCCATTTGTTGTCATCTATCCCAGGGAAGCGCGATCCCAAAGAATTTCAATTACAAAAACCATACGTCAAAATTAATGAAATCCTATCCAACCATCAGTCATGAAAATAGGTGAGAAAGCATGCCTCTCTGTGAAACGGTGGCCGGAAGACAAAGTCGGTCACATTTTCGGTGGCCAATGTCGAACTCGATGCGGGGTGAGCAGTCGCCCATGACCGTTGAGAATGTGAGAGAGAGTGACTCTTGGGTAGATGAGTTCGATGCAAGAGAGATATATATATATATATATATTTTTATCCCCTTCGATCGCCCTACCATTGCTCGTCAACTTCAAGTACAACTGATAATACGTGTAATCACTGATGGAATCATCTATGCCGTAAGTTACGCAACGTTGCACCCCATGTACTATTCGTGGGAAATCTAAAGTACAATACTCTTTTATCCGATATACATGCTAAATCTAAATATCTCATAGCGACTATGTGTTAACTCATTGTTTATTTAAGTCATATGCATTATATTTATGTCAATTATCTAATGTATGTTTGCCAACTAAACTGCAGGATGCTCTTTTGAACCTAAATTTGTGGATGCCATGAATGTTAAAATGGAAGCTTTGAACAAGAATGAAACTTGGGATTTAGTCCATTTGCCAAGAGGAAAGAAAGTTGTTGAGTGCAGATGAGTGTTTACTTTGAAGCATAAGGTTGACGGTTTCATTGACTTACAAGGATTGGTAGCCAGATTACTCATACCTATGGAGTGATTACTTGGAGACCTTTGCTCCACTAGCAAAGCTCAATACCGTGCATGTACTCTTGTCCCTGGCTGCTAATCATGACTGACCCTTGCAGTTTGATGTCAAAATTGCAGTCTTACATGGTGACCTCAAGGAAGAAATATACAAGGATCTTCCTCTGGTATTCCTGTAACCTCCAAGAAGGGTATTGTGTGTAAGTTGCAGAAATCCTTATATGGATTAGAGCAGTCTCCAAGAGCATGGTTTGGGAGATTTGCTGCGTCAATGAAGAAATTTGGGTTTGCACAAATTAATTCGGACTATACTTTGTTTCAAAAGCATCATAAAAGTAAATTGACAACTTTAATTATTTATGTTGATGATATGATTGTGATTGGAAATGATCAGACAAAAATGCAAAATCTTCAAAAGTATCTGGCTTCCGAATTTGAGATGAAGTCATTAGGTGACTTGAGATACTTTCTTGGGATTGAAGTTTCAAATTTAAGCATGGTATCTTTTTGTCCCAAATGAAGTATGTTTTGGATTTACTTGCAGAGATTGGAATGTTTTTTGTAAATCAATTGATACTCTTAATGAACAAAATCATAAGTTGGGGTTATATCATAATCAAGCCCCTACTGATAAGGAGCGTTATTAATGGCTTGTGGGAAAATTGATTTATTTGGCTTATACACGTCCTGATATAGCATATGCAGTGAGTGTAGTGAGTCAGTGTATGCATTCTCCTAGTGAAGATCATATGGGTGTTGTGATGCATATATTGAGGTATCTGAAAATAACTTATGGAAATGGGTTAATGTTTTCCAAGTATGGTCATATGGATGTGGAAGGGTATATAGATGCCGATTGGGCTGGTTCAATCACTGATAGACGTTCTACGTCTAGGTATTTCACATTTGTTGGTGATAATCTTGTTACTTGGAGGATTACAAAGTAAAAAGTGGTGTCTCGGTCTAGTGCTGAAGCCGAGTATCATGGGATGGCTTAAGGTGTGTGTGAGCTACTTTGGTTGAGGAGATTGTTGGGAGATTTGGGAGCCCCAGAAACCTATGGATTTGTATTGTGATAATAAAGCTGCAATTGCGATTGCTCATAATCCTATGCAACATGATTGTACAAAGCATGTGGCGGTTGATCGACATTTTATTAAAGAGAAGTTGGATGCTGAGATTATTTATTTTCCGTTCATATCATCCGAGTATCAGCTAGCAAATATTCTAGCAAATATTCTTACGAAAGTTGTGTCTACTATCATCTTTCTCAACTCGCTTGACAAGTCAGAAATAAGTGACATCTTTGCTTCAAATTTAGAGGGAGTGTTGGCGAGATTCTAATTTGATTATGAGATTTATTTTCTATTCTATTAGGATTTTATTTATTTCTCTTTTCTATCTTGTGTAATTAGGAGTTTATTTGTTTCCTTGTATAACCCTACTAGGGTTTACACACTTGTATTATAAATACCCCTTTTTGGAGAATGAAAATATATCAGAAAATATTCTACCCTATATTGTTGGACTTTTTTTTCATGAAGAAGAGCCACCAAATCCTTCCAAAAGATGCAAATTTCTTGTTGCTTGTCTCACGGAAGCATTTTCCAATTGCCATATTGGCAGATGGCTTCTAACTTCGAGCCCAGCAGCTGAGGATCAGTACCTAACAAGTGACTTTGATCAGGAAGTACTCACTAACCACCCAAATGAATATTTAGATATGATCTTTTCATTCTCTTGTTAAATCCATGAGAGTTTGTAGGTTGCTTTTAGTTTTTTGGTGTTTTTTCTCAGGTAATTGTATCAGCAATTCGAAGCTCTGCAATGGAAAAGCTGAGACGGAAGCCTAGCAGTTGGACAGATAGCTTTTCATTTGTCTACTCTTCAAATCAGGAGATTTATTCATAAGCCAGAAAGGAATACAAAACAAAAAGGATAATGGTGTAGAAGAATTTTTATATGTTAAAAGTTGCATCTCTTGCTGCTCAACTGCTGCCACAAGTAGAGATGTGTTTCTTTCTGTCAAGACAAGCTTGTCCCGTTGTTCGAGCCTTAATGGGATTGAGTTTAAAGATTTTGGCAGTCCATAATTCAGCAATTCTGTCGTTGTGAGGGCTGGCTGATGAGAGTCTCAAATTACGTAGTTTTTTTAATATTATTTTGGAGACTTTATTATATAAATTTGGTTTAATAAAGATAATTTCACTTATTATTACATTTCATTCTCACCAATTGAATTTATGAATTTTATGTATTTAATTTGGTGAACTTAGGTGAATTTATCTTTCGTAGGAAGTTGGAAATTCAAAAGATGAAGATATATATTTGTCTAAGTTCAAGCTAATTGTGAAGATATTTTATTGAAGAACTAATTGTGAGATTATTTTGATCATAAAGAGAAATAAAAAGAAAGAAGAGAAGACAAAACCAATAAAACTAAAGAGCCTATTTCATGTCATTCGTAGTCATTTAACGCCGGAAGACTGCGTTGCTTCCACCTCTGCCCAAGTCGCCTTCTGAGTCGTGGTCATGGCACAAACGCACTAAATATGTCAAGATGGTTTAAAGTCAGAGCTCCCCCACCCCACCACCACCAAAGGTCCAAAGTTCTTTCCGGTTTAGATGATTGAATGCGTTGAATAAGAATGCAACTAGAATAAAGTTTCTTTACTTCCAACTAGCCTAATGGAAATTGAAGCTCTCTCTCTCTCTCACACATGAATTGTGATCTCATATCATTGTATTTATTATCTGCAATTTGGCTATATTTTCTTAAAGTTAAATTTGCCTTTGTTTCTGCAGTGAGACCAACAGTGAGCTTTCAAAGGACTAGTACCGGGAGCTCATAACACTTTCATTGGCTCTTGCAAACATCGAGGTTTCCACATGCCAAGTTATAAAGGGCAAGACCGCTTGCCTTGATTGCCATATTATGGTTTTCTCATATTGAAAGGTTAAATGTATAACACCCAATTTCTAACTTTATATCGTAAACTTTTATTTTTACACATCTTTTAAGTTCTAGGACTGGCCCTGTCCAAGAGCAAACAACTTAACAGGAAAAAGCAAAAAAGAAAGAAAAAACTAAAAGCAAAGCAGAAACCCCAAAGAACCCAGCAAGCCAAAAGAAAACACTCCCAGAGCGACAAACTGAAACCAAACCTGAAGCCTAAGAAGAACGCCAACACTCAAAGGACTAGTACTAAACGGTACATCTGTTAAATGGTGTTCATTTGATTTGAACTGCTCAATCTTCCCTCATCGCCACTCGCAATCGCTGATTCTTCAGAGGCCTTCTCAATTTCCAAGCATTCCTTCAATCTGTCATACACAACTTATTTTTGGCCTTTCGGTTGGTGTTTTAGACAACAAGCCTGGGCAGTTTTTCCAGAAGAATCCTTGTATGTCCCTTGTACACTCGAATCCAGAATGCTTTCAACTTCCATTCTCTCAACTTTGGCCCTCACCCAATCAGATACATTAACATGTACAGGTTCTAAATCTGTTATTATTGCTGGTCTGCCAGTTATAAGCTCTAGCAAGACAATCCCAAAGCTGTATGCATCACTCTTTCTAGTGTACGTACTGTCCAGTTGTGCAATATCTTGTTCAACCAAAATCTTTCCTGTAATAAATGTTTTGTTTTGGGGCTGACTTTGTTGTAAGTTGTAACATTATACACGATACATTTAAGGCCGACCATAGAGATAGTGATGGTTTCATTTTAATCTTATCTAATAAATTTGTGAGAGTTTTTAAGGTGCGATGGGGACGGGGGTTTGTGATACACACACACACACTACTAAGGTGTTGTTGGAGTTTGAACATAAGAGTCTGCAAGTCAAGACCCTTTTATCGGGATAGACCTTGTTGGTTTTTCGTTTACATTACTAAATATGTCGACTAATTTGTAATCGGAGTGAGTCTTATCAGCAATCACATTATTAAATACTGAAATATCCTTCAATGGGAGCGGCTGTCATTACTTGTTATAAACATGCCATTAAAGATTGGGTTTATCTGATAAATTTGTTGGCATAAGTAAGCATTTCCCACGAGGAGGAGGCAGCCATGCTGGACCATCGCAATCAAGTGAGCCAGAGCTTGTACAAGACAAATTAAGAAGCTGGGCCAGACCAGAGGACCTGGTATTGGTAAATAAAATTCAAAACACAGGAAAGCAGGATGAACAATTCATCTTGGTTTGAATGTTCAAGCTTCAAAACGATGACGTACATGCATATGTGTGAATCTCAACGGAAGTGAATTGAAATATGGGATTTTAAATCAATATTACATTTTAACATCGTGAGTTACATTTAAATATGAAATTTCACACTAAAGACATTGCAACTTGTCGATACATACAATGCATTGAAAAGACGTGTTGAAAACTATATTAACGTATATAGTCGTCTATCTAACCCTAGCGATCCACTAACAAGTAACAACAATATTGATAATGATGATAATAATAATAATAATAATAATAATATATTATTATTATTATTTATACATATAGACACATGTAAGTACATTTACACACACATACATATACGTACATATACATATACACGTACACAGATACATAGGTAAATATGGTGGGATATATAAGGTGTGTTTATTATTTAACATGTGAGGTATAAATAGTGATGAGTATTTCCACGTGCAGGAATCAATGCATTTGCAGCAGTACAAGTTAGAAAATAGAAAATTCTGTGTAGGAAGATTTATGTGATCACTGCGAAGGAACATAAACTTATTCTGGCAAACTACGTATAACATGGATGTTCAAATGAATAATCACAATACAAATGTTATGTCGTGGACTTTGAAACGATAGGAAAGCATGTCTAATAACAATATAAGGACTATTCAAAAGACAAAGTAAACGGAAACAACTCGGTCAAGATATACATAAGTTTGGGGTCAAGATTTGGGGGAAAAGAGCTCTATATAAACCCCACAACCAAAGCTTAATTCCTACAACCTACAACGCCTTCCTCTTGAGATTCTTCAAATTTCAAATTAATCTCTCTCTCTCTCTCTCTCTCTCTCTGAGTTTTCGTTCCTAAACTAAGTCTTGTGCGTAACCTTCTCTTGTATCACTAATGGAGAAAACAAGATCATCCCTTCACTCTCCCACAAATGGAAGTCTCATTACTGTTCTTAGTATTGATGGAGGTGGAATAAGAGGGATTATCCCAGGAACCATCCTCAACTTCTTAGAGTCTGAGCTTCAGGTAAAACAATGATCAAATCAAAACTTTAAATAAATACACGTGTTATAATATAAGTGGATTGGTCACGCTATCACATGATGTTACACCTAGCGAACATGTTTGCTCCACTTCTCATAATTTGTTGGTGTTTCTCATTCTTTTTTTAAAAAATAAAAAATAAAAAATAAAAAATCTAATGCAACTAACTTTTCGCTTTACTTGTTTGCTATATGCAGAAACTGGATGGTCAGGATGCAAGGCTAGCAGATTATTTTGATGTGATTACAGGGACTAGTACAGGTGGCCTTGTGACAGCCATGCTTACTACCCCAAATGAAAATAACCGTCCTTTGTATGCTGCTAAAGATATCAACCCTTTTTATCTCGAAAACTGCCCTAAAATCTTCCCCCAATCCAGGTATAGTTAATTCTTCATAGATTTTTGTACTACATTTGTATACATAATTGTTCGCGATAATTAATTTTCATCCACGTACAACAGTTCTCCACTCATCAATGTCGAGGAGAATTTGAAAGGTCTAGGGAGACCAAAATATGACGGGAAGTATTTACATAAAATATTGAAGGAAAAATTAGGAGACAAACATTTGCGCGACACATTAACTAACGTTGTAATCCCAACTTTTGATATAAAGCGGCTGCAACCAGTTATCTTCTCCAACTATGAGGTTTGTTTATTAATTATCTCTTAATTGAAACACATGCATATATTTACATAATTTAATTCTAATGGTGCTCTTTTTATGAACATTTCTTGATTTTGTATATATATGTTTGTCATGATTTCAGTTGAAAAAGAAACCCAGCTTGGATGCTTTGCTCTCGGATATATGCATTGGAACTTCAGCAGCCCCATACTATCTTCCAACCTATCAATTTAAATCCACAAATTCAAATGGTGAATCAAGAGAATTCAATCTCACCGACGGTGGAGTTGCTGCCAATAACCCGGTATACATTGATCAAATTGCAAAAACCTAATTTGCATAATCTGAATTATTTCATATATATGATCATCATTAATATGTGTGTATTAATTTTTCTTTCTTTCTAGGCCTTGGTTGCTATGAGCGAAGTGACGAAACAAATCCACAAGGGCAACCTGACTTCCTGCCTATGGGTGAAAATGAACAGTTGTATGGGCGGTTCCTAGTCATATCACTAGGGACTGGTACAACGTCTGAGGAGAAGTATGACGCCAATGAAGCGGCTGAGTGGGGTGCTTTCGGGTGGCTTATCGGATCCGATTTTTCGGCTCCATTGGTGGATATATTCACCCACGCAGGTAGTGACATGGTTGATTTCCACCTTGCTACCATTTTCAAGCCCTTCAGGTCTCATGACAATTACCTTCGAATTCAGGTAACAAAAGAATGTGCAATAAAATTGAGATAAATATCACTAGATCAAATGACCGTTTTATATACAAAAAAGAAAAAAAGAAAAAGAAAAAGAAGGTATTAAGAGAAACTAAGCTCACAAGTACTCGGAAATGAATATGCAGGATGATCGCTAAGTGGAACATTGACTTCTGTGGATATTGCCACAGAACAAAACTTGAATGATTTGGTAAAAGTTGGAGAGGCATTGTTGAAGAAACCGGTTTGAGACTGAATTTTGATACTGGTAAATCCAAGCCTGTTCGTCCTGAGGTTACAAACGCAGAGGCTCTTGTGAGGTATTTGCTCTATTATATATTATGATTAAGTTGTAGCATGATCATGTAAATTCAATAAATTAACACACTAATGACTTTTGTTTTGTTAATTAATTTGCATGTGTAGGATAGCGAGCGTTCTCTCTAAGGAGAGGGCTCAGAGGAGCAAGGTCGTTCGTGAAAGGACATGATCAGCAGCACCACCAAAGAAATAATATGCTGCTCTCATACGTATATATATAAAATTCCTTTTAATTATGTTTAATCTTCAAGAAAAATAAAAGGCCATCAAAGTCATGATGAAATGCTAAGTCAATTATTTTATTTTATTTCTTCATGTAATTCAGTACTGAAATTATTTTCTCCCAATGTAAGCAAGAAATTGTTTAATTTATTTTTCTCCCAATAAATACCAATTAACAGGTTGGTTGTGATGTAATTAATAATCAGCAGTACGTATAATATGTTCCTTCCTTCATATTCTTTATTTATTTGGCTATTACGCACCAGAGTGTTTCTTTTTCTTTTTGAAGCATTGCAATGAACTTCGAAACAAATTAAACATATATCCCACGTTGTAAATTGATTGATTAAACACTAATTAAACAATTAAACAAGTATTTTGAACCACTAATGTCCCACTAATTAAACAAGTTAATATGATTGATTATGACAGGTCTTGACTATGGACCAGTTTTGACTGAATTAATTTACCACATATTTTTCTTATCAAAATTAAGAAAAAGAAGCATCTTCATTTGAAGGAGCCTCTTCATACTTATCAAACCATCCCTATAGTATCAGAAACTTTAGGCTTCAAGTGATGCATGAAATCAATTGAAAAATACCTAGATCAACTAACAACGTAAATCCTTTTGTCGATAAAACATATATATTTTATCCATACTTTTCCCGCTCCGTAATTTACTAACTATACATAACCAATAAAGGTTGGCTATATGGGTCAGCTTTAGAGTTAATTAGTATTATGTTTGGGATTAATTATTAATTTAGGATTGCCCAAAAGTTTCAATAGATTTAAACTTTTGATCATCGTCATACATATCATCAAAATATTCAACACGTTTTTTCCTTTCTTTTTTTCTTACAAGAAAAACATCAAACTTGATAGAATCCAAACAAATTTCAAGCCCAATTTCTGAAACCACTAAAATTGAATAAATGAACACATTCTCCTCCATTTGGATGAAAAATACATACAATACAATTTTAATTTTATCATATATGTATTATTAATAGCATTAATTTCCTGGAAACCCTTCTGGCTACCTTCTTGAATTTGTCTCTCAAATGCTCTTGAATTAGTCCTTCATGGCTACCTTTTTGGTGTTTCAAAAGTTGGATTGCGGCAATTGAGGGTTGTGGAAGGAGGATTGTGAATGAATTTCGCATTACCTCACTTTTGTGAGAAACTTGAGTTTGGCGGAAGGTAATGGTGCAACAAAACAACCTCTTGGAACTGCGCTATAATTGGATTGTAGCAATGCAGCAGCTAGAGTATAGTTGAGGGACCATTGCTTGTATAACAGAGAATTATTATCTAGGGGAATGGGTCACTTCATCTGAGTTTCCATGGTGTTTACTATTTTGGACGACTTAGGTTGGGACTGATTGTGAAAGGTCTTGACCCTGTCTCAATGATTCACATATATTTAAATTATATCTCAACATAAAGAAAAAGAAGCTTCCTTCATTTCATTTGAAAGAACCTCTTCTCCTCATACTTTATTTTATAAGCATTACTTGTTAAGGTTTGAGTCACCAAATTTATTCACAAAACAAATAATATTTTACTTGTTAAGGTTTAAAATGGGTCCAAATTTGAATCAATGAGACTTTGTCTTCGATGAATAAATTTTGGTGTCTCCATATATGTTGACTATTATTGTGTATAGTAGGCGGGGAAGATTCAGTAGAGTTGTTTTCAGATAATCAATCACGTCCACACGAATGCAGTGTTTAATTAGAGAAGTCTGACAGAAGTGGTCCAACTTAACACTAGTTTTGTAGATATCTTTTAGTCCCCTCGTTTACAAACCAACACTCAACAGAAACTTTTAATTCCAAGAGCATTTTTTTGTTTGCGAGATTTTAGTTTGATTAGGAGATTTATTTTCTATTTTATTACGATTTTATTTCTTTCTTTTTTGTATAAATTTTGTATAATTAGGAGTTTATTTGTTGCCTTGTATAACCCTATTAGGGTTCACATACTTGTATTATAAATACTTCCTTTTGGAGAATGAAAATATATCAGAAAATATTATAACCCATATTGTTTGACTTGGCATCAGAGCCGACTTTCTGATGACATGTGTGTTGTGCCCACTCATGTTCTAGCCCCATTTTTTTTTCTACCTGTGTGTGTGTCCTCATGGGTTTGTGTGCTCGTCCCTGTACTATGTTTATGCCATTTCCGTCTTCATACATCTACCGTATTTGTGCCTCTGCTGTGTTCCACTATGTGCTCTGCCGAGATATGTTGAGTTTCCACTGCAATCATGGGTGATAACTCTATTGTTGGTGTTGTTGCTGCTATTTCTGCAAATTTGTGTGTTTTGACTCTATTTCATGTACTTGGATAATTGACACTGGTGTTACTGATCATATGACTTATGATGCTAAATTTTTTAATGAATTGTCTAGTAACACCCATGACTTATACATAACTAGTGCTAATGGCTTGCCATTTCAATTGCTGGCGAGGGCACAATCTCCCTCACTCATACTATGTCCTTGTCTCGTGCGTTACTAGTTCCCAATATCCATTGTAACTTGTTATCTGTTGGTCAATTACTTGATAAACTTAATGCTTTTGTTACTTTCTATCTCACACATCATTTTTTTCAGGATCTCAAGACTCACGAGACAATTGGGCATAGTAAACGGATAGGGGGTTATATTATTTGACATTGTCTGCCGCACCAGTTTGTGATCATGTTGTTAATAATGTTCAAAGTTGTAGTGTCAAAGACAAACAATAAATTTGGTTATGGCATCGTTGTTTCGGACACCCGTTGTTTGGCTACCTTAAGCATTTGTTTCCATATTTATTCAGATTTTGTGATGAGTCAAGTTTTAAGTGTGAGACATGTATTTTGGCCAAGAGTCATCGCATTGTGTTTCTTTTAAGTGACAGTAAAGCTGCAAAGCCTTTTGATTTAATGCATTTTGATGTGTGAGGTCCGGCTCAAGTTATTGCAACGGATTTCGTTGGTTCGTCACATTTATTGATGATTGTACCTGATTCACTTGGGTTTTCTTGATGAAAAATAAACATGATGTTGTTTCCATTATTCCAGAGTTTTGTACTATGGTGTTTACTCAGTTTCAGGCTTTGATCAAAGTATTCTGGATTGATAACGGAGGATAATATGTGAATAATACTTTGATGTGTTTCTTCCATGCTCAAGGTATTATTCACCAAACGACAACTTCTTTTACCCCTCAACAAGATGATGTGTCTAAAAGGAAGAACCGACAATTTTTTGAAATTGCCCACTAACTCATATTAGATATGTCTATTCCCCATTATCTTTGGGGGCATGATGTTCTATCTACTGCCTATTTGATTAATCGTACTCCTAGCCAAGTTGTGGATTTCAAGACTCCGCATGATGTGTTTGGTGACCATGTTTCTCATGTCTTCATCTTCAAGTTACCTCCAAAAGTTTTGGATGTGTTGCCTATGTTCATATTTACTCTCATCATGAGTAAACTTGATCATTGTGCTTTGTGCTGTGTCTTTATTGGCTACTCTTCTACTCAGAAAGGTTATAAGTGTTATCATCCTCATACCCAGAAGGTGCATGTTACTTTGGACGTAACCTTCCATGAAGAAGTGTCATATTATGTTTTTCTCTATTCTCCAATTCAGGGGAAGAATGGGGAGTGAATTGGAGAGTCTTGAATTGGATGATCTTGGACTTGATGGCCAAAATACTATATATGAAGATATTGTTCTCGGGAAGCAAATGACCAGGAGGCTGTAGAAAGGATCGGTTACCAAGATCTAGAGGTGAAGATATTGCTTTGTGATGAAACGATCGGTCGTCTGTAGCTAAAGATGAAGAAAATGCTCTCTGTGATGAAACAACCGGTCGACATTTACGAATGCAGACCAGTCGCCCATGGTTGAAGAATGTGATAGTGATTCTTGTGACTCTTGGGTAGATGAGTTCGATGCAAGACCCCTTCTTCTACTATTGCTCCCGCCAAGTAGTGATAATAGGCCCAGTGAGGTAATCATGAATCATCTATGCTAAGTTACCAGATTGCCCCATGTACTATTCGTGGGAAATCTAAAGTACAATACTCACCCGATATACATGCTAAATCTAAATATCTCATAGCCATTATGTGTTAACTCATCGTTTATTTAAGTCATATGCATTATATTTATGTCAATTATCTAGTGTATGTTTGCCAACTAAACTGCAGGATGCTCTTTTTGAACCTAAATTTATGGATGCCATGAATGTTAAAATGGAAGCTTTGAACAAGAATGAAACTTGGGATTTAGTCCATTTTCCAAGAGGGAAGAAAGTTGTTGGGTGCAGATGAGTGTTTACTTTGCAGCATAAGGCTCGGTTTCATTGACCGTTACAAGGCTGGATTACTCGGACCTATGAAGTGGATTACTTGGAGACCTTTACTCCACTAGCAAAGCTCAATATTGTGCGTGTACTCTTGTCCCTGGCTGCTAATCGTGACTGACCCTTGTTGCAGTTTGATGTCAAAATTGCAGTCCTACATGGTGACCTCAAGGAAGAAATATACATGGATCTTCCTCCTGGTATTCCTGTAACCTCCAAGAAGGGTGTTGTGTGTAAGTTGCAGAAATCCTTATTTAATTTGGTGAACTTAGGTGAATTTATCTTTTGTAGGAAGTTGGAAAGTCAAAAGATGAAGATATATATTTGTCCAAGTTCAAGCTAATTGTGAAGATATTTTATTGAAGAACTGATTGTGAGATTATTTTGATCATAAAGAGAAATAAAAAGGAAGAAGAGAAGACAAAACCAATGAAGCTAAAGAGCCTATTTTATGTCATTCGTAGTTATTTAACGCCGGAAGATTGCGTTGCTACCTCTGCCCAAGTCGCCTTACAGTCGTGGTCATGGCACAAACGCACTAAATATGTCAAGATGGTTTAAAGTCAGAGCTCCCCCACCCCACCACCACCAAAGGTCCAAAGTTCTTTCCGGTTTAGATGATTGAATGCGTTGAATAAGAATGCAACTAGAATAAAGTTTCTTTACTTCCAACTAGCCTAATGGAAATTGAAGCTCTCTCTCTCTCTCTCTCTCTCTCTCTCTCTCTCTCTCTCTCACATACACACACACACACACACACGAATTGTGATCTCATATCATTGTATTTATAGTCTGCAATTTGGCTATATTTTCTTAAAGTTAAATTTGCATTTGTTTCTGTGAGACCAACAGTGAGCTTTCAAAGGACTAGTACCGGGAGCTCACAACACTTTCCTTGGCTCTTGGAAACATCGAGGTTTCCACATGCCAAGTTATAAAGGGCATGACCGCTTGCCTTGATTGCCATATTCACTACTACGTTTCACCATTTGCGCGACGAAGAATAATTCGTCGCGCAAACCATACTTGGTGCGACGAAGAAATTATTCGTCGCACAATCCACTGAAAATTTGCGCCATCAAAACTTTTGTCGCACAAAATGTATATGCGCGACAAAATAATTTTTCGCGCGCAAACAGAGTTAAAAAGCGGGGAATTTTTTGCGCCAAACATTTGCACGACGAAACATTCGCTAAAGGCAACATTGCGCGACGGAACATTGGTTCGTCGCGCAAGATACCAGTGGGTCCCTTATTTAGGCGGGAAGATGTTTCGTCGCGTAAAGAACGAGGATATTTTATTTTGGCACCAAATGACCTGGTTGGGATATTTTTTTTTGCGCGACGTAAGTACTCTTCGTCGCATAAAGTTCCACGTTTGCGCGACGAATACATGTTTTGTGCGACGGAATTTTGTTTTTGCGCGACAATATTGCGCGAAAAGGTTGTGCGATGGAAAATGTACGTCGCGCAAAAGTTAGATGTCGGCGGTGTTTGCGCGAAAACGGATTTGCGCGACGGACGATTTGGTTTTTTGCAACGGAAGTTTGCGCGACGAATGTATGTATTCGCGCGCAAAGTCCTTCTTCTTCATATTAGAAATCTGCCATTGCAGAGGCGAATGCAAAACAAAGCATTCTGCCTCTGCCTCTCTCTCAACCTCTCTGCCATGGGATTTCAATACATTGATTGGGTAAGTATTTTTCGTCATTAGTTTAAAAGTATTAATTTAAGTTCGTACTAAGGTTTTTTAGTTTGTTTTCGTTAGGGATATTTGTAATTAGCGATTGGTGGAGAACGATTGAGAATGTATTTTATTCGTTTTATATATTAATAATGTTAATTTGTTATGTTTAAAATGTTCTTGTGAAGTTATATTTATATTATGTTGTTAAATTGTGTGTAACGTAGTACAATCTGTTAGATGTACGAAGTTAATTGAAATTAACTTCGTGCTTTTATTTTTATGTTTAGTAACACTTAGTTTCCCGTTCGAGATTAGTTGGATTTCGTGCATGGATGCGTAATGCATGACTACGGTCCAATTAATTCTTGAATTGTCCCATTATTTGGACAGTTTGGTAATGCATAGTATTGTCACGTAATCTATGCTACAGGATTAGCTTTGATTGTGGATATTTCGTTGTCATCTACGTTCTTCGGGTGGTATGTAGGTATTTATACCTATGGCCACCTCAAGAACTATGAGCGAGATCTTGAAGTCATCCGTCGAAATCTAATCTCATGTAGTCGTAGGTTACGTGGCAGGAGTATGCTATTCCCGAATGGGATAGGACCCTTACCGGAGGCATAAGGTGACATTATAACTTCGTATGAAGTTGTTGTGATTGTTGTGTTGTGATTCTGGTTTGGAATTATGAAGGTGGATCTGAGAACGAACAGATGCGCATGGCGAATACTTGGATGGAATCGAGGATTTTATTGAGTTTGCACGTAGACACAACCCGGGTGCAACTAGAATCCGTTGTCCTTGTAGGAGGTGCAACAACACGTTATGGGAGACAATTGAAAATGTTGGATTTCATTTAGTAAGGAATGAAATGATTGAAACATATAGCATTTGGAACCTTCACGGGGAACAATTAGAACATGCTTCGTCTTCAAATGCCACAAGAGTGGACAATGTTCAACCTATTGTGGATGCTAATGATCAAGTCATGGATATTATACGGATGTTTTCCATTTGCATCGACCAACATGAATCAAGAAGAGCAAGATGATGTGCCTACACCAATAGACAGTAGCGGAGTTTGAACAATATGAGAAATTGTTAAAAAATGCCAACCAAGAGTTATACCCGGGGTGCGAGAGCTTTTCCGTTCTCACGGCCATTGTGGAGCTAATGCGGAAAAATAAAGTATCGTATGTCGAACCTGTGTTTGATTACTTTTTGGGGTTTTCAAGAGAATGCTTCCGACGGACAATTGTTTGCGAAAGACCATAAACAGAAGGTGTTGAATGGTCTTGGATTGGGTTATGAAAAAATCCATGCTTGCAAAAACAATTGCATGTTATTCTACAAAGAGCATGAATCGTTGGATACATGTCCTATATGCAATGAGTCGAGGTTCAAGATGACATCTCAGAATAGGACGACTAAGATCACAAAAAGTCATGCGCATTGCCCATAAGAACCTATGTGGGTAATCTGCCACATACGCTAAGGAAAAATGGGTGCGATGATGTGATCATCTCGGGGAGCATGGAAAGAGTTGATCGAACGCTCCCCGAGTTGATCCTAAATGTTAGATTGGACCTTGCATTGCGGATTCAATCCGTATGGGGTTCTAAACCAACACCACAAGACACTTGGCCGATTTTCGTATTCCCATATAATTTGCCGCCTTGGAAATGCATGAAAAAAGAATACATGATGATGAATGTTTGATAACTGAGGATCCTGGGGAGGTCAATCGATGTTACTTAAGGCCGGGTTGATGAGTCAAGGATTTATGGACAAAATGTGTTCGACGCACGATAAATCAAGCGGGAAGATGTTCACTTTAGGGGCAGCAGATGTATGGTATGAATGATTTCTCAAAGATATGCAATGGTTTCTGGGTGGAGCACAAAGGTTATATGGCATGTCCTGTATGCAAGGAAGATGCAACTTCTGGTTGGCATGCTGGAAAAGTTTGTTACCTTGGTCATCATAGATGGTTGCCATGGGACCATGAGTGGAGGGAAAAAGATAAAGAGTTCGACGGGAACACGAGTGTCGCCTTAGACCAGAGAATGGTCCGGATGAGATATTGGACCACTTAACCGGATTTTGCTCCATTCGGGACAATACTTAGTCGTATCTGACCTTCTACACATATGAACCGGACGCACAAGCCTATGTTTTTTTGAGCTCCCATATTGGTCGAAACTAAAATTGAGGCACAATCTAGATGTGATGCATGTTGAGAAAATGTATTCGACACATTGGTGGCACGATTCTAGATATCGAGGGAAGACAAAGGACACGATCAAAGCTCGTCTTGATTTGGAAAGAATGGGCATACGAAGGGGTTTATGGATGAATAGGGACAATGATAAAGCTAGAAGGGATCTTGCATTATTTTCTATGAAACCGAATGACAAGAAAGAGTTTCTAAAGTTTGTATCGTCAGTAAAGTTTCCCGATGGGTATGCTTCTAATATCGCACGTTGTGTGAATGTTGACGGGGTAAATTTACTGGACTTAAAAGCCATGACTGTCATGTGTTTATGCAACGCCTACTTCTGTTGGTATTCGACACCGCTGTTGCCGGAAGATGTAGTGAAGCCAATCATTTTGTTGTCCAGATTTTTTTCCCAGCGTGGCAAAAACTTTGTGAAAAACGGACATGTTTTAGTTGCGCCATGACATTGTCCAAGTCCTATGCAAGTTTGAGATGATATTTCCTCCAGCTTTCTTCACAAGTATGATGCACGTGATGGTTCACTTGCCGAAGAGGCATTACTTGCTGGTCTTGTCAACTATCGTTGGATGTATCCAATAGAAAGGTATATAATCCTTATCGTTTGTGTATGCATCATTATCACATGCACTACAAAAAAAGTAGTCATTTGCACCAATTTTTTCCGAGGGACCCAAATATCGTCGGAACAAACACTATTTCCGACAACAAAGTACCATTCGTCGGAAATACATCAATGAGGTGTTCACCATTTCCGACACCCAAATTGCCCTCGGAAAAGAGTGCTTTTGTCGTCAGAAATAACTATTTTTTAGCGGGAAAAATTGGCGCCACATTTATTTACGACCAAAGGCATCTTAGTCGGTAATAGTTGTGCTTTCTTCCAACGGAATGTTCACGTTGTCGGAAACCATAACCATTTCCAAGGGAGCTTCGACGGAAATTAGAGGTCGTCGGAATTGATTCTTTATTTTGAGGGCAATCAGTAGCTCTCGCAAAAGGATGTCTATTTGAGAGGGCATCTAGTGGTTGTCTGAAAAGACTATCTAATACCCAATTTATACTTTTCCACCATTCCAATGTTTTTTTTCTCTTAATATTATTACTATTATGATCATCTAATGTTATATGTGTTTACTTTCTTTGTATTGACAGTAAAAAGGGGTTTCAAACTTGACAAATTTTCACCATTTGAAAAAAATCAATACCACACTAGCCAATGATTAATTGGTGTAATGCGTGGTTACTTTAAATTTATGTTCTTTTTTATATACTAATTACTAAGTTAAACTTAAATGAAGTTTAAATGTCCAATTTCAATAAATTATAAAATCATCATTTGGTTATAGTTCAATGCAATCTTTTAGTTATACATGTACACTATATATATCAATAGTGTTTTTTTTATCATACAAATAAATTTAGACACATTTTATGTTGTGAAATTGTGAATATGAATCATGACATTTCTAAAATAAAGTAATACATGGTCAAAGAGAACATTATAGTTTATTTTTATATGACATCCTCTGAAGGACCTAACTTGGAATATCCAATTGAGGATTTGATTACACAATTTAATTATATAGCAGTCACTTCTCATTGAACAAAAGGTAGTACCTTTGAAATTTGTTTTATTATTGGTACCACAACATAAACTTGTTCTTTAATTGAGAATTGGATTATGTTCTACTAGACTACTACTAATCTCTTGTCACGAGCTCACATGCGTGCCACTAGGCTTTCTTTTTGTTTTTTATTTGTTATTTCATCCTTCTTTGTTGATAATATTTGCTGGACATTAACTCTTAATTTTTTTTAATTACTTATAAATTTATATATATATTTTTTTATGTATTCAACCCTCTAAAAAAAAAAAAAAAAAGACCCTCTAAAATTTTGTTGCCGCCTTTTTTTCACTAAAAATTAAGAAACTCCCGCTCCTAGCAAAAAAAAAAAATTCGATGCACAAACAAAATTAGGGAACTAACGCCTAACCCCATTATCTTTTCTACACGCGTGTGAACCCGTTCTCTCTTTCCCTCCAGACGCAAGGAAAACTCAACCTCGATCTTCCTCTTCCTCATCGCCAACGGAGAACCTCTCTCGTGGGTAAGTACCTTCCTCGCGGGTCTCCCTATATCGTTTGCATCTCTCTCTCGCTATTTCTTTTCATGTAGCCTTACAAAGTTCCAGATGTTCTTTCAAGGGAAAGACTACCCTCGTCACCTCCGCACTCTGGGAATTGGGTCTCTCTCTCTCTCTCTCTCTCTCTCTCTCTCTCTCATTTTCTTAGAAAGTTTTTCAATTGGTCTTATGGGTTTCTTCTAAACTAGGTTTGTTTGTTGAAATTGATTATATGGATTTTGGTCTTGCTCTCTTTTCAATTCACGTATGTCATGGTGAAAGACCTAGCTGGATTGGGTGTGGCTGTGCATACCTATTCTCGGGATGAAGCAGAGCTTGACAAGTGCTTACGAGAATGGGAGTTTAGGGATTTCTGAATGCTGGGACTTGTAAGTAGCCCCCTGTTTATTTTGTGCTCTAGCTGCTTGTATAAATGTCATAAAGAAGAGAACTTTTTAATACTTCATAGTATAAAGGATTTTTGAACTACTATTATGTATACTTTTAACTGGGTCAAGTTTTGGCTTTTGGACTTTTTCGGAGGGCCATTGACTGGTGAGTTTTCACACTGAGAGACATAGGTTGGGGCATACTTCAACACCTCTATACTCAGGATTGATTATTTTGTTATTTTCTTAGCATGCATAAAATGTAATGGAATTGGAGTGGGGTTCATATTTCCTTAGCATGAATTAATTATATGGAATTAGTGTTATTTTCCTTTGTTGATAAGTTTAAGAATTTCTTATCTCAAGTTCTGTTAAACTTTCATAAAAGGACCAAGAAGCTTAAGGGACCATGTAATTAACTCCAGTCCATTAGGACTTGGAATTAAGTCGTAATTAGAAATTAAGAGGGAAAAGAATTTTCAATTTACATTATATAGAGACAATTGCTGCTTCCACATTGTGGGTGTGATTGACACTTGTATGGCTTCAATCTTTTGTTTTCTCTGGTCCTTTTCTGTATACTATTTTATAGTTATTTTATTAGTTTGGCAGGAGTTTGGCCAGAGTCAGAGAGCTTTAGGATAAAGGATTAGGGCATGTGCCAAAGGAGAGTGAAGATGAAATCTTGGAATATAGGTGTTTAAATGTGTAAAATTTAGTTCAATCACTTGTTTCTTTATTTCAATTAAGGCATGTATTATGTCTTTGATTCCTCATAATATTTTTTTTTCATCCAAAAGAATATTTATATGTTTTCAATTCAGGATCATAACTGTTTGTATGTAGGTGTGCTTGAATCATGGGATAAGGTTTTGCATTTCAAGGAAGCCGTATTTATATACAAGTCACTTGAAGACTTGAAAGCTGCATTCAAACACCTTATTTGGTTGGAAGAAGGCTTTGAGGACTATTGATATAGGATATATCTTAGGATTGTAATGAGTTTTTGGAATTTGTTACATTGGTCTTTTCCTAATGATAATATATATTATTTTTCGGACAACAATTTCTCATTGGAAATATTTTTTATATTTCTTTTACAAAATATTCATACATTCCGACGACTTTTTACTCTTGATAATTGCTATAAATGTAGTCAGAAAAACATTTTTTTCGACACACTTCGATGTTGGAAATGCACAATTCCGATAAATTATATTGATCACAAATAGTAATTTAGGGTCGGAAATACTATTTTTGACAAATAGCCATTGGTCGAAAATATATAGCATTGCATAACAAAAGATCTCGAGAAAAAACTATTTCCGATTGTTGCATAAGTATTTGCGACCAAACTTATGGTTGTAAATGAATTTGTATAGCCATTTTGTAAATTCATTTCCGACAGAAATTCAAGCAATATCGACGAAACATGGGCGTTGGAAATACATTATTTCCGACGGACTGGTCGGAAAAAAACTATTTGCAACCAGCGCCCCGACGACCGAGGTAATTTGCCGTCGAAAAGGGCATTTCCACGACAAAACACCTTTTTCCGACCATAAGTTGCCCTCGCTAAAGGCATTCTGTTTTGTAGTGATGCTTGCTAATTTCAATCATATAGTTTTATTTTGGCAGGCTTCTCGGAGAGAGAAAAATGTATGCGCACATAGCGCAAGCATGCTATGAAGGATCAATCGTAGAGGCTTGGGTTCAATATGAGTCGCTTACTTTCTGCGGAATGTATTTAAAAGATGTGGAGACGGTTTTCAATCGTCCTCAGCGCAATCATGATAGAGGTATGAGAAATGAAAAACTTTCTGTTTTTGCCCAAAGCGCCACGACCCTTTGGAGATCCTCGGACGTGAGAGTCGTTTTCTAGAAATGACATGGAGGTAGCGCATTGGTTCGTACTGATCAATTGTGATGAGATCATAGATACTATATATGAGCATGAAGAGATGATGAGCGAAGCATCCATCACATTTGGTTTCGTAACCCGTTGTTTCCACGATGGTTTTTGGATTCTGAGTTATCAATGTTTGTTATTTGAGAAATATAAATTGTAGTTTTTAATTTTGTCGGAGACTAACATATGAATGGTTTTGTATAATATTAGGTGAATAAGTTTAAATCATAGATTCCCAACTTAAAGTGATAGGTTATATAACTTGGCGTTCGCCCGGCCCGATCGTCGGCTCAATTGTTCTCGGGTTGTGTAATGTCACATGCGTCAAATTTGCGAAGACGAGAGATGACAATGTGTACGCAAATGGGTGTCCATGTCCGTGTGGTGTAAATACTGACATTGATTTCTATGGCAAACCTACAGTCGTGCAATTGCTTTACAAGATCGATCGATACCAAGTGATCATGTTTAAGTGTCGATGGTTTGACACCAACCCAAATAGGCCGGGAAGTGTTAAAATCGATCATGGCTTACTATCTGTGAACATGAACATAACTTGGTATGATGGCGACCCTTATATTTTGGCAAACATGGCACAAATTGTGTATCTAGATGACCCTAAAGCCGGCAGCGGGTTGGGCGTTGTTCAAAAGATGGATCACGCGAACGTGTATGCTATGCGAACTAGATCCAGCCGACAGCGACGTCAACAATGGGCTGACCAGCGTTTGGAATCTTCAATGAATGATGATGGAAACACTTGAGATACTAATGTTATACAGAGCCATTTCAAATACAGAATTGTCTTCAATCGAGTGATTCATCAATACAATGACCTCGGTGATCTTCCGCATGATATGATGTTGCGGTTGGCGAGAACAGCGCGACACGGATGTAGTTATAGAGGCGGAGGAGGAGGAGGAGGAAGAGGTTGAGCGCAAGTGATATGCTGATAACGAAAGTTATTATAGTTCAGATGATGAATGATTAATTTTTTTTGTAATTTTATTATGTTAGTGGACATATTTTGTGTAATGCAAATGTTTTCCTATATGTACTTGTTATATCCAAACATTATATGTGCAGAAATGAAACATTATTAAAATAAATGTAGTTATAAACCATTGGTAAATAAATATATCCAAGTAATTTGTATCATAAAGTTTAAATTTATTTTGACAAAAACTTTTAAAAATGAAAACCATATAACCGAAAAAATGAATACAAAGAAAATAAGATTATCAACAATCCTTCCATTCTCAAATCAAAAGAAAATAAAATAAATCATACTTTCATACAATTAATTATATGTAATGATGAATAATTCAGATTAATAATATGTGAATGAAAATTTGCGTGACGAGGCGCATAATTGCATATGATTTTCTGCAGATTTTGCGCGACGGAAAATGTACATCGCTATACTCTATTATTTCGTGCGAAATATAGTTGACATTGTGATCGAAGTAGTTCATTCACATAGGGTTAAACAGTATAGCTGTAAAAATCAAAAATCAGAGAGTCAAAATAAGTAAATCATGACTTTCGTTATAATCACAAACGCTTTATCCCGCTACTTAATCTCTGAATGTTTTTTTTCATTTACGACGATATACACTCAAGTATAAACAAACATATTTGCGGCTAGATTACTGAAACTAGTTTCCTAGAATGCGATTCCATAAAAAACACAATATTAAAAAATGAATAATTTCTTTTATACATTCATTCATCTAACATAAGATTATGTGATGTCCTCGATAGAATATCTGAGATCAATTACATTTTGTATTCATATAGGTCAAACATCAAAAAAAATTTCAAGATCGTTAAAATCACCGCTGAATCGAAAATTGTTTAGACCGGCTAAAGTTTTGTCCCGTACTCAATCTCTGAATGTTCATTCATTATGATTTTTGACGATATACGATGATCTTGAACTATGAAAAAAGAAGATTGGCGTTGATCATTGAAACTAGTTCAGGGAGTTCGGGTTTGGGCTTGAGTGTGTTTTGTGGTTTGGTACAAGGGTATGGTTTTGTGATGAAATATCAACAAATCGCGCAGCATGAGCAAGATGACAACGTTGAGAGTGCTTTGTCGTCCGCGCAAACCCTGAACAAAATTGCTGCTGCCCTTCCTCGCGCTCCAACACTTAGTGAAATTTTGTTTGGCAAAAGCCAAATTCGCGCGCATTTAACAGAGTCCCTAGTCGCGCATTAAATCATAAAAAATAAAATGCGCCGTCTCCCGCTCGCAACACTTCTCAAATTTGTTTGGCAGCCGATTGCGCGACGCGCAGAACATGAGTCCTTCACGCAAAATCATTAAAAATTCGCGCTTCCGCCAACACTTAGTAAATTTGTTTGCAGCAAAAAGCTGACGACGAGGCGAAGCAGTCCCTTCCCTCCGTTGTCGCAAACTTCACAAGACCTTTCTATCAACACTGGCGAAATTTTGTTTGTAAAGCTAGAAGCCCGCGCGACGAACTACGCTTATTGTGACGCAATATCATAATTTATCTTCCCCGCCTAATCAAATCCCAAAATTTGGCGAGGTCGGACATATCTTTACTCTTGCCGACGACACTAGATTTTTCGTCAGCAAAAGTTCTATTCATATTCGAACTGTGGCAAGGTCGATATCATTTTTTCAGTCCGCCAAGGTGCAAGGTCATATTATAAGCGCGACAAAAGTGCAATTTTTATATGATATTATTTTAATGAATTTTGAGCGCAGATTATATATTAAATTCGAAGCAGTTTTTTCTGAAATCGCGATCTTCTCCTTCTTCCCAGTTTTCAAGCGGAACCTAAACCTCCATTTCTCTCCACCGTGACCTGACGCTCTACTCGCGCCCCATTCCGAGACTCCACGCCCAGACCGCTTCGACGCCGCAGGCTTCTCATAAATAGCGCGCCCATCCCCCCGTGATTTCTCCGTTTAGGCGAATCTTCGCCGCCGCTTCTCTCTCTCTCCGGGACACCAAACCGCAATTGAGGTATGTTTACAGGGATATTTTCATGCTCTAGCTGATTGAGTTGTGTAGGGTTGATTGATTGTGTGCATAGGGTAGTGAATTTGAAACCCGTTTGCCGGTTTTGAAATTGAAATTCGCGGACCACTTCCGTCCGCCTCGGGTAGGTCCGAGAACAAAAGTGCCTCCAATTGATGTTTTCAACCAGGGTAGGAACCTGACCCTTAATTTTTAGGATTTTTGTGATTATTATCGCCAGGGCACACATTCCTGGCGGTGTGTGCGGTGTGTGTGCTAAGTGCATAGGGCATTTGTCGGTGGCAACATTCGCTTCACGAGCGCCGAGGGTGTGCTTTCGGATTGAAGTTATCGCTGAAGTCTCAGGCTCGAACCTACTTATGCGATTTTAGGGTTTGATATGTTCGGACCGTTGATCGAAAAACTCACGATGTGGTACCATGTATTTATAGGATCTTAGGATTCGACGGATCGTGGATCGGAGTCCCAGATACTAAGCGCAAACCCTAGGTCAAACTATGATTTTAATTAGTTAGTTCAATTTTTTAATGACATTGTATGTGCTACATTGGATTAATGAAATTGTGCGGATGTCGGAACGATTAGGCGTTGCGAAGCGTGGCTACATCGAAGTCTCGACCTACTACCCCATCCGGTGCCGCCATCAGGCCAGCCTCCGGCGAGATGGAGGCGAGGACCATACGTGCTTCGGTCTTGGGGATCCCGCGCTGCATCATCATCATCTCTTCTTCGCAGTGGTGCGCCTCTTGGCGCTAGAGCTAACGCCGGCTACCTACCGACACCACATCGACTAATCGCATGCTGACTAATCAGATGGGTTGTCGGGCCGGGGCACCTCAGATAATACCACTTGCATTTTTGTTTTAACATTTTTTAATTGAAATTTTATGGTTCAATTTAATTGTATATAACAATATTATCATATCCTTTAGCCGAAGAGGAGGAACACGAACCGAGCGATGGTGGCTTGAGAGCGTCATCGGGATAGGTCCACGCTCAAGGATAGTGGCGCCATGCGCGCCATCTGGCTGCAAGACGTGGGACTCCCCCTTGCCACATTAGGCCACGTCGTTCGGACCCATTGCCCGATGCAATGGAAGTCTTGAAGTTCATCCCTGACCTGGCGCGAGATCAAGATGCAAGTTCGCGCGCGCTTTCGGTATGTTCCTATCTTTTAATTATTTTTCTTTCAAACTTTATATATTTCTATTACTTAATGTATGTAATCAATTTATTGCGAGATGAACTACGAACTACGACTTAGAGGACATCGAGAGAGAGCGGCGACGTCGAGACTCTTGGTGTGAGAGGTACAAGCGATTGGAAAAGAGCGACTTGCACCACCATTTTCAGGCGTTTGATGATCCGCAAGTCGCTCTTGAGGGTTGCCCGAAGAGCTCGAGGCGGAAGGATAATCGGGCGTGGCTCTGCCTTTGCGCCCGATTATGTGTATGGTTTTATTAATAATATTTGTTTAATGTTTATTTTATTTTTATATCTCATTATTATTTTATTTATTTATAGTTCAATTACGTTTTATTTTTGTATATGAGAATAAAGCCCAAGTGAATAAGTAAGGAAGAAGAAGACTCTTCTTCAGACTCTTCTTCACCATTCAGGCTCCACTCTAGGCCCTTCTCATATAGGATGGATAGCTGAGTAAGAATAATATAATTTATATTTAATTTTTTAATACGTCATTATTATTAATTTCTTTTGTTCATACTAATATTTTCTCTCTCTTGTTATTCATTGAAGTCGAAATTCCAGAAGATCGACGTCTTTGGTGCGTTTATGTTCGACCTTGGGAATGAGTTGGCCGAGTCCCTTCATGTAAGTATTATGTATTTTTAATTCTTATGTTACACTTTCAATTTATATGCATTTTGATTTATATTTTATGTAATGTTAAGCGATAGACGACGATGGTGGAGAGATGAGAGCCATTGTTGGTTGGTTCTTCAAAGCGCCTCCAACTTCCTCCAGCTGATCCTGCATGATCCTCCGCATGATGCCGATGGATTTTCGATTTTAGCCCATCGTTGGATCGAGACTCGGAGGAGGCGGGAGGCCGTATTGTACAGGGATGGGAATGCCCAGCGTAGGAACTCGACGCGGTCGCCGTCGTCACGAGCAAGCGAAGCTAGGTAGCGGTTTTGACATCGACATCGCGTTGCTGCGAGCTTGAGGTCGTCAGATGCGGTGATTCTGCAGGTCCTGCGGTCAGCATTCAATCGACTTTGCGTGCTCGCCACTTCCAAGCCCGTCCACCGAGCATCCTGACCACGGGCGGCCGAGGCGCCTATACCTCCGAGCCGCATGTGGCAGATGACCAAGTAGATTTTGGAACATTATTTGATTAGTTTTTTATTATTATAATTACTTTTACAATTTGTATACATTTCATTTATTTTATATAATAGATGTTTTCTTTACGATTAATCTTTTTATTGTAATTTCATTTTAATTAAAAAAACAAACCAAATTTATTTTTTTACAAAATTAAAAATCAAATAATAATAATTTTTTTTAAATAATATATATTTTTTGCGCGATGTGGCAAGCGACGAAACGTAAATCGTCAGCGCCAAAAACATTTAAATAACACGTCGACAAATATATTTTAATCATGCGCGGCGACGAATTAATTTCCTCGTAAATTAGGTCATGAATCTTGTGCTTGACGAATGAATAATATGATTTCGTCGCGCAAAGTTCATGTCGCGCGTGGCGGAAAAGAAGTCGTCGTCTAGGGTTTTGCGACGACCACTCGCTGTTCGTCGCGAAATATTTGTGGCGGACGGACGAGAAGGTCGTCGAATTTTTAAGCGAAGTTGTTATCGTAGCGCAAAACGCGCGACGAATGATCTTTATTAAATCGCGCCAATCCTTTCTTCCACGAACTTTGCGCGGCGGTACTGCGCGACGTGAAACTTCATATCGCATAATTATGTGCGACTAAAATCATTTTTGCGCGACGAAGACCCCTTCGTCGCGCGAAGACTAAAATGTAGTAGTGATTATGGTTTTCTCATATTGAAAGGTTAAATGTATAACACCCAATTTCTAACTTTATATCGTAAACTTTTATTTTTACACATCTTTTAAGTTCTAGGACTGGCCCTGTCCAAGAGCAAACAACTTAACAGGAAAAAGCAAAAAAGAAAGAAAAAACTAAACCCAAAGCAGAAACCCCAAAGAACCCAGCAAGCCAAAAGAAAACACTCCCAGAGCGACAAACTGAAACCAAACCTGAAGCCTAAGAAGAACGCCAACACTCAAAGGACTAGTACTAAACGGTACATCTGTTAAATGGTGTTCATTTGATTTGAACTGCTCAATCTTCCCTCATCGCCACTCGCAATCGCTGATTCTTCAGAGGCCTTCTCAATTTCCAAGCATTCCTTCAATCTGTCATACACAACTTATTTTTGGCCTTTCGGTTGGTGTTTTAGACACACAGGCCTGGACAGTTTTTCCAGAAGAATCTTGTATGTCCCTTGTACACTCGAATCCAGAATGCTTTCAACTTCCATTCTCTCAACTTTGGCCCTCACCCAATCAGATATATTAACATGTACAGGTTCTAAATCTGTTATTATTGCTGGTCTGCCAGTTATAAGCTCTAGCAAGACAATCCCAAAGCTGTATGCATCACTCTTTCTAGTGTACGTACTGTCCAGTTGTGCAATATCTTGTTCAACAAAAATCTTTCTTGTAATAAATGTTTTGTTTTGGGGCTGACTTTGTTGTAAGTTGTAACATTATACACGATACATTTAAGGCCGACCATAGAGATAGTGATGGTTTCATTTTAATCTTATCTAATAAATTTGTGAGAGATTTTAAGGTGCGATGGGGACGGGGGTTTGTGATACACACACACTACTAAGGTGTTGTTGGAGTTCGAACATAAGAGTCTGCAAGTCAAGACCTTTTTTTATCGGAATAGACCTTGTTGGTTTTTCGTTTACATTACTAAATATGCCGACTAATTTGTAATCGGAGTGAGTCTTACCAGCAATCACATTATTAAATACTGAAATATCCTTCAATGGGAGCGGCTGTCATTACTTGTTATAAACATGCCATTAAAGATTGGGTTTATCTGATAAATTTGTTGGCATAAGTAAGCATTTCCCACGAGGAGGAGGCAGCCATGCTGGACCATCGCAATCAAGTGAGCCAGAGCTTGTACAAGACAAATTAAGAAGCTGGGCCAGACCAGAGGACCTGGTATTGGTAAATAAAATTCAAAACACAGGAAAGCAGGATGAACAATTCATCTTGGTTTGAATGTTCAAGCTTCAAAACGATGACGTACATGCATATGTGTGAATCTCAACGGAAGTGAATTGAAATGTGGGATTTTAAATCAATATTACATTTTAACATCGTGAGTTACATTTAAATATGAAATTTCACACTAAAGACATTGCAACTTGTCGATGCATTTGCAGCAGTACAAGTTAGAAAATAGAAAATACATTTACACATACATATACATAACACGACACAATATAGGTAAATATGGTGGGATATATAAGGTGTGTTTATTATTTAACATGTGAGGTATAAATAGTGATGAGTATTTCCATGCAGGAATGCATTTGCAGTACAGTGAAAATAGAAAATAGAAAATTCTGTGTAGGAAGATTTATGTGATCACTGCGAAGAACATAAACTTATTCTGGCAAACTACGTATAACATGGATGTTCAAATGAATAATCACAATACAAATGTTATGTCGTGGACTTTGAAACGATAAAAGCATCAAAAGACAAAGTAAACGGAAACAACTCGGTCAAGATATACATAAGTTTGGGGTCAAGATTTGGGGGAAAAGAGCTCTATATAAACCCCACCAAGCTTAATTCCTACAACGCCTTCCTCTTGAGATTCTTCAAATTTCAAATTAATCTCTCTCTCTCTCTCTCTGAGTTTTCGTTCCTAAACTAAGTCTTGTGCGTAACCTTCTCTTGTATCACTAATGGAGAAAACAAGATCATCCCTTCACTCTCCCACAAATGGAAGTCTCATTACTGTTCTTAGTATTGATGGAGGTGGAATAAGAGGGATTATCCCAGGAACCATCCTCAACTTCTTAGAGTCTGAGCTTCAGGTAAAACAATGATCAAATCAAAACTTTAAATAAATATACGTGTTATAATATAAGTGGATTGGTCACTATCACATGATGTTACACCTAGCTGAACATGTTTGCTCCACTTCTTATAATTTGTTGGTGTTTCTCATTCTTTTTTTAAAAAATAAAAAATAAAAAATCTAATGCAACTAACTTTTCGCTTTACTTGTTTGCTATATGCAGAAACTGGATGGTCAGGATGCAAGGCTAGCAGATTATTTTGATGTGATTACAGGGACTAGTACAGGTGGCCTTGTGACAGCCATGCTTACTACCCCAAATGAAAATAACCGTCCTTTGTATGCTGCTAAAGATATCAACCCTTTTTATCTCGAAAACTGCCCTAAAATCTTCCCCCAATCCAGGTATAGTTAATTCTTCATAGATTTTTGTACTACACATTTGTATACATAATTGTTCGCGATAATTAATTTTCATCCACGTACAAACAGTTCTCCACTCATCAATGTCGAGGAGAATTTGAAAGGTCTAGGGAGACCAAAATATGACGGGAAGTATTTACATAAAATATTGAAGGAAAAATTAGGAGACAAACATTTGCGCGACACATTAACTAACGTTGTAATCCCAACTTTTGATATAAAGCGGCTGCAACCAGTTATCTTCTCCAACTATGAGGTTTGTTTATTAATTATCTCTTAATTGAAACACATGCATATATTTACATAATTTAATTCTAATGGTGCTCTTTTTATGAACATTTCTTGATTTTGTATATATATGTTTGTCATGATTTCAGTTGAAAAAGAAACCCAGCTTGGATGCTTTGCTCTCGGATATATGCATTGGAACTTCAGCAGCCCCATACTATCTTCCAACCTATCAATTTAAATCCACAAATTCAAATGGTGAATCAAGAGAATTCAATCTCACCGACGGTGGAGTTGCTGCCAATAACCCGGTATACATTGATCAAATTGCAAAAACCTAATTTGCATAATCTGAATTATTTCATATATATGATCATCATTAATATGTGTGTATTAATTTTTCTTTCTTTCTAGGCCTTGGTTGCTATGAGCGAAGTGACGAAACAAATCCACAAGGGCAACCCTGACTTCCTGCCTATGGGTGAAAATGAACAGTTGTATGGGCGGTTCCTAGTCATATCACTAGGGACTGGTACAACGTCTGAGGAGAAGTATGACGCCAATGATGCGGCTAAGTGGGGTGCTTTTGGGTGGCTTATCGGATCCGATTTTTCGGCTCCATTGGTGGATATATTCACCCACGCAGGTAGTGACATGGTTGATTTCCACCTTGCTACCATTTTTCAAGCCCTTCAGGTCTCATGACAATTACCTTCGAATTCAGGTAACAAAAGAATGTGCAATAAAATTGAGATAAATATCACTAGATCAAATGACCGTTTTATATACAAAAAAGAAAAAAAGAAAAAGAAAAAAAAGGTATTACGTAGAGAAACTAAGCTCACAAGTACTCGGAAATGAATATGCAGGATGATACGCTAAGTGGAACATTGGCTTCTGTGGATATTGCCACAGAACAAAACTTGAATGATTTGGTAAAAGTTGGAGAGGCATTGTTGAAGAAACCGGTTTCGAGACTGAATTTTGATACTGGTAAATCCAAGCCTGTTCGTCCTGAGGTTACAAACGCAGAGGCTCTTGTGAGGTATTTGCTCTATTATATATTATGATTAAGTTGTAGCATGATCATGTAAATTCAATAAATTAACACACTAATGACTTTTGTTTTGTTAATTAATTTGCATGTGTAGGATAGCGAGCGTTCTCTCTAAGGAGAGGGCTCAGAGGAGTAAGGTCGTTCGTGAAAGGACATGATCAGCAGCACCACCAAAGAAATAATATGCTGCTCTCATACGTATATATATAAAATTCCTTTTAATTATGTTTAATCTTCAAGAAAAATAAAAGGCCATCAAAGTCATGATGAAATGCTAAGTCAATTATTTTATTTTATTTCTTCATGTAATTCAGTACTGAAATTATTTTCTCCCAATGTAAGCAAGAAATTGTTTAATTTATTTTTCTCCCAATAAATACCAATTAACAGGTTGGTTGTGATGTAATTAATAATCAGCAGTACGTATAATATGTTCCTTCCTTCATATTCTTTATTTATTTGGCTATTACGCACCAGAGTGTTTCTTTTTCTTTTTGAAGCATTGCAATGAACTTCGAAACAAATTAAACATATATCCCACGTTGTAAATTGATTGATTAAACACTAATTAAACAATTAAACAAGTTAAACAAGTATTTTGAACCACTAATGTCCCACTAAATAAACAAGTTAATATGATTGATTATGATAGGTCTTGACTATGGTGCAGTTTTGACTGAATTAATTTACCACATATTTTTCTTATCAAAATTAAGAAAAAGAAGCATCTTCATTTGAAGGAGCCTCCTCATACTTATCAAACCATCCCTGTAGTATCAGAAACTTTAGGCTTCAAGTGATGCATGTAAATCAATTGAAAAAATAACCTAGATCAACTAACAACCTAAATCCTTTGCCGAATAAAACACATATATTTTTAATCCATACTTTTCCCGTTCCGTATTTTACTAACTATACATAACCAATAAAGGTTGGCTATATGGGTCGGCTTTAGAGTTAATTAGTATTATGTCTGGGGATTAATTATTAATTTAGGATTGCCCAAAAGTTTCAATAGATTTAAACTTTTGATCATCGTCATACATATCATCAAAATATTCAACACGTTTTTTCCTTTCTTTTTTTCTTACAAGAAAAAAACATCAAGGCTTGATTGAAATCCATACAAATTTCAAGCCCAATTTCTGAAAAACTGACCACTAAAATTGAATAAATTAACACATTCCCCTGCCCATTTGGATGACAAAATACATACAATACAATTTTAATTTTGTCATATATGTATTATTAATAGCATTATATATTCGTGGACCCTGCTGGCTAAATTTTATGCTCTTGAATTAGTCCTGGATACCTTATTTAATGAGCTGTTTCCAAGGATTGGGTATAATTTACAGAGGGTTGAGGAAGAGTTGTGAATGAATTTCGATTTACCTCACTTTGACAAAGGAAAATTTAATGAGTTTGTGGAAGGACTAATGGTGCAACAAAACACCTACTGAGTGACCTCTGCAACTAATAATTGAATTGAATGACCAAATCAGTAACTTCACGGATATAATTGAGGGACCATTGCTGCAAATAACCTTTTGAGAGAATTATTAGCTAGGGAATGGGTCACTTCACTCCTGAAGTTTCCATGGTGTTTACTATTTTGGACGACTTGGGTTGGGACTGATTGTGAAAGGTCTTGACCCAGTCTCAATGATTCACATATATATATTTAAATTATATCTCAACATAAAGAAAAAGAAGCATCTTCATTTCATTTGAAGGACCCTCTTCTCCTCATACTTATAATATTTTATAAGCATTACTTGTTAAGGTTTGAGTCACCAAATTTATTCACAAAACAAATAATATTTTACTTTTTAAGGTTTAAAATGGGTCCAAATTTGAATCAACTTAGACTTTGTCATGAATAAATTTTGGTGTCTCCATATAGTAGTACGCGTATGTAATATGTTGAATATTATTGTGAATACTAATTAGGTCGAATTAATCATGTCCAAGAATGCAGTGTTTAATTAGAAAATTCTGACAGTAGCTCATTGATTGATAAAATATAATAAAGTTTATCATATAAAATATATATACTCGTCACTAAGTTGGTGAATATTAAGATTCACACAAGCAGGTAAACGTTAAGATACTCCTGTTGAATTCTTGTACTCAAAGTCAAGTAATGTGTTCGGAATTAAACCAAGTTTTCTAGGGCATATGACTGTTTGACAACATCATTTCTTGTTGTTTAAGAAAGCCGCGTATACCTAATATTGGCAATTTTTTCTCAAAATTGACTTGGCTCCTGTTTATCAATTTGCTTAAACAACAGATTACGGTAGGTTTAAGTAATTCATGATGCTTTGAGTCACCAAATTTATTCACGAAACAAATAATATTTTACTTGATAAGGTTTAAAATGGGTCCAAATTTGAATCAACGGGACTTTGTATTTGATGAATAAATTTTGGTGTCACCATATGTGGTGACTATTATTCGAGAAGTCTGACAGAAGTGGTCCAACTTAAAACTTGTTATAGCGAATGCATACAAATTTGGGGTCAAAGTTGGAAGGGGAAAAGATCTCTATATAAGGCATAGCTAGGTGCTCAAGTTTACTAAACTCAATTAATCCCATCATCATCAGCCTTCTTTTAGGGTTCAAGCTTTATTCTCTCTGCAGTTTTATTCATTAGTTCATAATAAATAAGCACAACACATTCGGTGTGTCTTCTCTTTCATCTCAAATGGAGAGAGCAAGATCATTTCTTCAGTCTCCCACTTACGGGAACATCGTCACCGTTCTGAGCATTGATGGAGGTGGAATCAGAGGGATTATTCCCGGAACTATACTCAAATTCCTAGAATCCGAGCTTCAGGTAATTAAGCATATATATATTAAAACCAATAATTTAACTTTAATTAATAATGTTTAAAGTAATTGTCTTGCTAATTTATTTTCACTTGAACTTTGCCACATATGCAGAAGCTGGATGGTGAAGAAGCAAGGCTTGTAGATTACTTTGATGTGATTGCAGGGACTAGCACTGGTGGGCTTGTGACTGCCATGCTTACTACCCCAGATGAAAATAATCGACCCTTATTTGCTGCTAAAGACATTAACGATTTTTATCTCGAACATTGTCCTAAGATCTTCCCTCAAGACAGGTACCTAACAAGCTATTTAACATCAATCTTAACTTCAACTCAATGTCATTAATCTTGTACATGTACATCAATTATTAGTATAATTAATCTTAGCTTGAACACCTTTTTCTTTTTTAATATTATACATATATAGTGGCTAACAATCACATATATTTTGCTTGTGCAGCAACTATACATTGATTGGTGAGGCCATGGACATGGTAAAAGCTGTGTCAGGACCAAAGTATGATGGGAAGTATTTACATAAGATAATGAAGGAAATATTAGGAGACATAAGATTAAGTGACACGTTAACCAACATTATAATCCCAACTTTTGATATAAAGCGGCTACAACCAATGGTCTTCTCTAGCTATGAGGTTTGTTTTCATATCTTTAAATATATATATATGTGTGTATGTGTGTATATATATGTTTGTTTTGTTAAATCTAATATAGTTACATGGTTGGTTTTGTGTTTTGATGGTGATTATAGGAGAAAAAGAACACTAGCATAAATGCTTTACTGTCGGATATATGCATTGGGACTTCAGCAGCCCCAACCTATCTTCCAGCGCACCATTTTGAAACCAAAACTTCCACTGGTGAATCAAGAGATTTCGATCTCATTGATGGTGGCGTTGCTGCTAACAACCCGGTATATATATATAATTAAATTATGACCTTGATCTATAATACACCATGCAATTTCAAAAGCTTATTTAGCTCTCGTTCATTATATTGTTGTTTTTTATTATCAGGCTTTGGTTGCTATGAGCGAAGTGACAAAAGAAATCCACCAGGGAAATTCTGACTTCTTTGCTATAAGGTCAACTGAGTATGGTCGGTTCTTAGTGATATCGTTGGGTACTGGTTCAGCAAAATCTGAAGAGAAATATGATGCCGATGATGCAGCTAAATGGGGTCTTTTGGGATGGTTGACGAAAGGGGGTTCCTCTCCATTGATAGATGTATTTACTCAAGCAAGTAATGACATGGTCGATTTCCACCTTGCTACTGTTTTTCAAGCTCTTGACTGTGAGAAAAATTACCTCCGAATTCAGGTATTTGGGATATATTTACTGCCATACTATGAATCTATACCATAATCAATGATCCAAACTCACAGTAAAAATCAATAATTAACGGGTCGAAGTGAAAATATATATGGTGCAGGATGATACATTGGAGAAAACAGTATCTTCAGTGGATATTGCTACGCAAGAAAACTTGAATAAGCTTGTAAAAGTTGGAGAGGAATTGTTGAAGAAACCGGTTTCGAGGGTGAATTTGCAAACCGGTATCTATGAGCCTGCTCATCAGGAAACAAATGAAGTAGCTCTCATAAGGTATGTATATTTGATTACTCACCAATCTAATATGAGTTTTTTTAGCATGATCACAAATATGTTATATTGATTAAACAATACTAATCACAATTAATTTTCTTAATTAATCTGCACGTATGTAGGGTGGCGCAAATTCTGTCCAGGGAAAGGAAGGTCCGTGAAATGAGATCACCACATGGAAAGGCTGTAGCTGCCAGCAACTCCAACTTATGGTGAAATTAGTGCTAATAATTAATTCATTTCATATTGTTATTTAATTATTTTCTCCCAATAAATACCAACCAGCATGTTGGTTGTGATCAGCAGTATTTAGTTCATTCTTTATTTGAGTTAGAAATCAAATTATTTTAATTTTATTATACTTTTCTCCTTTTCTCATGCCAGTTTCTTGCCACACTTACTTAAAACAAAAAACCAAAAAAAGAATTGAAAAGCAAAGTCAATCTTTTGACGGGTCCATATGAAAAGAGAGACATAATTCAATCAGGAATTGGACTCTATCTGATAATTTAAACAATGATTAAGCTTTTGCTTTGTGGACTTGTTTTTTGGTGACGGGTAACAATCATAATCCAACTTCTTATGACAACATGCTTTTTGGTGAAGAAAAAGTTGAGGTTTCTGTTTCGGCAACAAGAATTGGGAGCAATTAATTAGGAAACATGGGAACACGTTGACATTATTGTTTTGATGCAGATTTCACGAGGTTGGTTGGTAAGTAAGGTGATGGCTTTTAGCTTTACAGCTGAAGATGAGGTTAATTCCTAGTATTAGCCTATTGGGTACATAATTTCCTTCACTTTTGTTTTAACCTTGGTGTAATTATTTGATTAGTATTTGATGAAAACAAAGGCTTATTAATGTGGCCACCATATGAACTTTCCATGGTTTTAAGTGCCCTTTGTGATTACTACGCTTTTGTATTTGTAATAACCTTACGTGGTTATCTCTATTTGTATTGGCTCATGTGGCTGACGGCCCTTTGTGCTTGAATTATAAATACAATCTATCGTTTTTATCTTAAAAAAAAAAAAAAAAAAAAGAAAAGAAGAACTCAATGTCATATTGTTTTACCTTTTTTTGTTCGGCAATCACTATAAATTTAACTAGTTTGATTGCTTTTAATGAAAATGAAATTTGGGTGTGCTAGCTTGATCCTATATGGTCTTCCATTGAAATAAGGGGCAGGCTTTCTCACTTTTGGCAAATTTCACATATAGCCATTTCAGTTTGGTAAGATGTCCTAGTTCACCATGGCTTCAACTTTAAGTGACCAAATGTAGGAAGAACGAAAGAAACGGATGAAGTGAAGGGTCTTCAATGGAACAAGTAAGCGTTGCAACATCAAAGGGGGGTTTGAACTTTTGTTAAAACGTCTAATGCTTTCTTTTTAGCTTTGTCTTTACCCCATAGGATATAAAACAATATTCTCCATTTCTAATAAGCCACTTAATTATCAAATAAACAGGTCAATTTGGACATCAAGTCGAGTAAGAATGACACACACCAACGCTAGTTTTGTAGATATCTTATAGTCCCCGCAGTTTACAAACCAATACTCAACAGAAACTTTTAACTCCAACATGAGCATCTTTTTGTTGGTGGGATTTTAATTTGATTAGAAGATTTATTTCATATTTTATGAAAATTTTATTTATTTCCTTTTTGTAAAAAATTTGTGTAATTAAGAGTTTATTTGTTTCCTTATATAACCTCTCTATGATTTACACACTTGTAAATACCTAATTTTGGAGAATGAAAATGTATCATAAATATTCTAACCCATATTGTATGATTTGGCATCAGAGCCGACTTTCTGGTGACCTGTGTGTTGTGCCTACCCATGTTCAAACCCAATTTTTTTCTTTTTGCTACCTGCGTCATGTGTGCCCTCTTAGATTTGTGTGTTGTATTGTAGTGTTCGTGCCTATACTGTGTTTGTGTCGTTCCAGTGTTCGTGCATCTGCCGTATTTGTGCATCTGTTGTGTTCCGATGTGTACTATGCTGTGATATGTTGAGTTTTGCTGCAATCATGGGTGATAACTCCATTGTTGGTCTGTTGCTTGCTTCTGCAAATTTGTGTGTTTTTGACTATATTCCAGGTATTGGCTCTAATACTTGAATAATTGGCATTGGTGCTACTGATCATATGACTTATGATGCTAAATTTTTTAATGAGTTGTCTAGTAACACCCATGACCTATACATAACTAGTGCTAATGGCTTGCCCTTTCCAATTATTGGCTAGGGCACAATCTCTCTCACTCCTACTATGTCATTGTCTCGTTCGTTACTAGTTCCTAATATCTATTGTAACTTGTTATCTGTTGATCAATTACTTGATAAACTTAATGCTTCTGTTACTTTCTATCCAACACATTGCTATTTTTTTAGGATCTTAAGACTCACGAGACGATTGTGCATGTTAAACGGATATGAGGTTATATTATTTGACATTACCAGCAGCACCAATTCGTGATCGTGTTGTTAATACTGTTTAAAGTTGCAGTGTCAAAGACAAACAACAAATTTGGTTATGGCATCGTCGCTTCGGACATCCGTTGTTTGGCTACCTTAAGCGTCTATTTCGATCTTTATTCCGCTCTTGTGATGAATCCAGTTTTAAGTGTGAGACATGTATTTTAGCCAAGGGTCATCGCACTGTGTTTCTTTTAAGTAACAGTAAAGTTGCAAAACCTTTTGATTTAATGCATTCTGATGTGTAGGGTCCAGCTCGCATTATTTCGTCATGTTTATTGATGATTGTACTCGACTTACTTAGGTTTTCTTGCTGAAAAATAAACATGATGTTGCTTCCATCCTTCCAGAGTTTTTTAATATGGTGTCTACTCAATTTCAGGCTTTGGTCAAAGTATTCAAGATTGATAACATATGAGAATATGTGAATAATACTTCGACGTGTTTCTTCCATGCTCAAGGTATTATTCACCAAACGACAACCTCTTTTACCCCTCAACAAAATGGTGTGTCTAAAAGGAAGAACAAACAATTGCTTGAAATTGCCCGCTAACTCATATTAGATGTGTCTGTTCTCTATCATCTTTGGGGGCATGATGTTCTGTTAGCTGCTTCTTTAATTAATCGTACTACTAGCCGGGTTTTTGATTTTAGGACTCTGCATGATGTGTTTGATGACCATGTTTCCCATGTCTCCGTCTCCAAGTTGCCCCTTAAAGTTTTTGGGTGTGTTGCCTATGTTTATGTCTACTCTTATCAACGGAGTAAACTTGATCCTTGTGCCCTGCGCTGTGTCTTTATTAGCTAAGCTTCTACTCAGAAGGGTTATAAGTGTTATCATCCTCCTACTCAGAAGGTGCATGTTACTTTAGACGTACGTAACCTTTCATGAAGAAGTATCATATTATGTTTTTCCATCTTCTCTAATTGAGGAGGATAGGGGAAGTGAATTGGAGAGTTTTGGATTGGAAGATCTTGGAGTTAATGGCCAAAATGCTGTATATAAAGATGTTTCTCTTGGGAAGCAAATGATCGGTAGCGCTGCAGAAGGGGCTTGGTCGCTAAGGTCTAAAGGTGAATATATTGCTCTCAGTGATGAAATGATCGGTCAACACTTTAGAAAAGATCAGTCACTTATTGCTGAAGATGAAGAAAATAATCTCTGTGATGAAACAACCAGTCTACATTTAAGAACTGACCGATCGCCCATTGCTGAAGAATGTGATAGTGATTCTTATGACTCTTGGGTAGATGAGTTCGATGCAAGACCCCATCAACCTTGCCATTACTCTAGTCAAGTCGGGATAATGGGCCAAGTGAGGTAATCTATGATGAATCATCTATGCTAAGTTACCAGTGACCCCCACATACCACTCATGGGAAATCTAAAGTACAATACTCCCGATATACATGCTAAATCTAAATATCTCATTAGCCAATTGATAGGACCCGTCCCGAATTCCTCAGAACTCGAGACGAATCCTCGTGGAAATTCCTGACATCACCCCGATGTCGGGCCCACTTCTGAAACTATATCCTCTTTTTTCCAAAAAGAAATAAGGGCACGAGACTTTCTATCGAAATTTCAGCAGAGTCTCCCTTGTAAATTGAACATTCCCCAAAGTTCAACATGCACAAAATTCACATTTTAATATCTTAACAGGCAGCACGCACAATATAACAACATGCAATTCACATAGACGGCCTCCGGCCTTCAAATAATCCGAAGCGAAACCACCAACACACTCATAATCAATATAAAATAACTTCCCAAATATCCAACATACGAGGCTTTAACCTCCTAACACAATCACATCTCGTTTTCACCCCAAATTTCAAGACTAACGACAAGGTCCGAACTAATCTCAATAAAACAACATAAATAGAGTTTAGTCTACGGCTGCACCTAGGCACTACCCTAGACTGCCTACGTACCCTTACTAAGGGATCAAGCCACACGTAGTTCTTTCAGCAGAAATCTCGGGTCCAATAACATACAATCAATAACAGTAATACAAAACAACAGATTCTACAATTTATTACTTTCCCAATATAATAATCTCCCCGTACGCCGGAACATCCAACGCCACGTGGGGTCTGTCAACACGCCAGAAAATCCTACACCACGTGTGACCTATCATCTCATGTTACATAATCTCCCTATATGCAGGAACATCCAACGCCACGTATGGGGTCTGTCTCAAAGCCGGAAAATCCTGCGCCATGTGAGACCTAATAATCACATAATCTCCCCATATGCCGGAACATCCAACACCACGTATGGGGTCTGTCAACACGCCGGAAAATCCTACGTCACGTGTGACCTATCATCTCATGTTACATAATCTCCTCATATGCCGGAACATCCAACGCCACGTATGGGGTCTGTCTCAATACCGAAAAATCATACGCCACGTGAAACCTAACAATCACATAATCTCCTCATACGTTGGAACATCCAACGCCACGTATGGGGTCTGTCAACACGCCAGAAAATTCTACGACACGTGTGACCTATCATCACATGTTATATAATCTCCTATACGCCGGAACATCCAACGCCACGTATGGGGTCTGTCTCAACGCTGGAAAATCCTACGCCACGTGAGACCTGACAATCACATAATCTCCCCATATGCCGGAACATCCAATGTCACATATGGGGTGTCATCACGCTGGAAAATCCGACGCCACGTGTGACCTATCATCTCATGTTACATAATCTCCCCATACGCCGGAACATCCAACGCCACATATGGGGTCTGTCCTCACACCGAAAAATCCTATGCCACGTGGGACCTAACAATCACATAATCTCCTCATACGTTGGAACATCCAACGCCACGTATGGGGTCTGTCAACACGCCGGAAAATCCTACGCCACGTGTGACCTATCATCGCATATTACATAATCTCCCCATACGCCGGAACATCCAACGCTACGTATGTGGTTTGTCAACAAGCCGGAAAATCCTACGCCACTTGTGACCTATCATCTCATATTACATAATCTCCCTATACGCTGGAACATCCAACGTCACGTATGAGGTCTGTCCTCATGCCGGAAAATCCTACGCCATGTGGGACCTAACAATTACATAATCTCCCCATACGCCAGAACATCCAATGCCACGTATGGGAGTCTGTCTCAACGCCGGAAAATCCTACGCCACGTGTGACCTGTCATCTCATATTACATAATCTCCCTATACGCCAGAACATCCAAAGCCACATATGGGGTCTGTCAACACACCGGAAAATCATACGCCACTTGTGACCTATCATCTCATATTACAAAATCTCCTTATACGCTGGCACATCCAACGCCACGTCTAGGGTTTGTCCTCACGCTGGAAAATCCTACGTCACGTAGGACCTCACAATCATAGGATAGTACTTACAGTGTAATAAAAAAATCTTGATATCTTTATAATATATATACATATATATATATATATATATAATTTCAAAAATAGCATAAACCTCAACCACAATATAGCATCCGATAATCCCCCAATTTAAAACAATAAATTTATATCCTAATCCCACATAATCAACATAACTCAACAACACTCAAGACCTGTCACTAGGGTTATTATAATCATCCTAGGAAAGTAAAACTACCTCAGAAGACTCACGGTCAACCAAGGGTCAGACTAACCAAACTTGGTCAAACGGGTCCACGGGGCCCACGACCTCCGTTTTACTATCCGAAAGTTCCTATGGGTTTCACAAGGTTTAGGATACATGTCCTGCATGTTTGGTCCAGATCGGATGATCGGATCGCTCACGATCGCACTATTGGACGATTACTGTAACCCTAAACCTAACCCTAAGGTTGGTATTTTCGGAGTATTTGAGACTCCGTTTTATGATCCGTCGAATTCTACACGATCCTAAGGATGTCTAGATTGACATATATTAAATACACAACGATCCAACCGGTTCAAACCTATCGAACCCGAATAATGCACAATATGCAATATCTGATCGACGATCAAACAATATCCGAATTCATATCAAAGCACACCGTCGTGCTTGGGACGACATGAGGATGATTTTAGGACTCAAAGACAGGCCAACAAGTAGCCCATATGCCGCCACACGAGCTGGCAATGCGTGGGTAGCTTGATCAAATTCCGACAACCAAATCCTCAAAACTGGAAAACCCAGCTTCCTACCCTAGGTAAAACACCCATTTGGAACCACTTTTGTTCTTGGATCTATCCCAAAAACTGACCGGAAGTGGCAGAAATCGCGATCCCAAAACTGGCTGAATTTCAATTCGTAAATCAAACCATCCACACTCAAAATTAATGAAATCCTATCCAACCATCAGTTAGATCATGAAAAATAGGTGAGAAAGCATACCGCACTCGTTAGAAACGGTGGCGGAGGAGAGAGATCGAAGCCGCGAAGTTCGAGCGAAAACCGCTTAAAAATCACATTTTCCGGTGGCCAATGTCGTGGAAGGGCGGGTCGTGATGCGGGGTTGAGCCATCCTTTTGGCACGGTCCCGTTCACAACCGTGACCGGTGGCGAGTTCAAGTGAGAGAGAGAGCTGTCGTCGGGAGAGTGAGAGCGCACGAGGAGAGAGAGAGATATATATATATATATATATTATTTTTATCAAACCCTTTTTGAAATATTTACGATTTTACCACTAATGATGTTTTGCTCGTAACTTCTTCGTTACAACTCCGATTCGAGCCCACTACGTGTCTACGGACTCATCTTGCCGTGTTCTACGCAACAATGTAAGCGAAATTCCCAAATTCTTTCCGGGTCAAAAATTCAATTTAAACCTAATAAAATATTCTATGGGTAAAATGGTCTTTTATCTTAATAAATGAATAATTACTAATTTATTTAGGACCGGGTCGTTACAATTATGTGTCAACTCATTGTTTATCTAAGTCATATACATCATATTTTTGTCAATTATCTAGTGTATGTGTGTCAATTAAGTTGCAGGATGCTCTTTCTGACCCTAAATTTGTGGATGCCATGAATGTTGAAATGGAAGCCTTGAACAAGAATGAAACTTGGGATTTAGTCGCTTTGCTAATAGGGAAGAAAGTGTTGAGTGCAGATGAGTCTTTACTTTGAGTCATAAGGTTGATTCCATTGACCATTACAATGTTAGATTGGTAGCAAAAAGTTATACTTAGACCTATGAAGTAGATTACTTGGAGACCCTTCCTCCACTAGCAAAGTTCAATACCGTCGTGTACTCTTGTCCCTGGGTGCTAATCGTGACTCACCCTTGCTGTAGTTTGATGTCAAAATTTTGTTCTTACATGGTGACCGCAAGGAAGAATTATACATGGATCTTCCTCTTTGTATTCCTGTAACCTCCAAGAAGGGTATTATGTGTAAGCTGCAGGAATCCTTATATGGATTAAAGCAGTCTCCAAGAGCATGGTTTGGGAGGTTTGCTGCATCAATGAAGAAATTTGGGTATGTACAGAGTAACTCGGACTATACTTTGTTTCAAAAGCGTCATAAAAGTAAATTGACAACTTTAATTATTTATGTTGATGATATAATTGTGACTGGAAATGATCAGACAAAAATGCAAAATCTTTAGAAGTATCTGGCTTTCGAGTTTGAGATGAAGTCATTGGGTGACTTGAAATACTTTCTTGGGATTGAAGTTTCCAGATTTAAGCATGGTATTTTTTTTGTCCTAAAGGAAATATGTTTTGGATTTACTTGCAGAGACTAGAATGTTGGATTGTAAACCAATTGATACCACTAATGAACAAAATCATAAGTTGAGGTTATATCCTAATTAAGTTCCTACTGATAAGGAGCGTTATCAATGGTGTGTGGGGAAATTGATTTATTTAGCTCATACACGTTATGATATAGCGATGCCGTGAGTGAAATGAGTCAGTGTATGCATTCTCCTAGTGAAGATCATATGGGTGTTGTGATGCGTATATTGAGGTATCTGAAAGTAACTTTTGAAAATGGGTTAATGTTTTCCAAGTATGGTCATATGGATGTGAAAGAGTATACATATGTCGATTAGGCTGGTTTAATCACTAATAGATGTTCTACGTCTGGGTATTTCACATTTGTTGGTGGTAATTGTTATTTGGAGGAGTAAAAAGCAAAAAGTGGTGTCAGTCTAGTATTGAAGCCGAGTATCATGGGATGGCTCAAGGTGTGTGCGAGCTACTATGGTTGAGAAGATTGTTGGGAGATCTTGGGAACCCCAAAACCCATGGATTTGTATTATGATAATAAAGCTGGAATTGAGATTACTCATAACCCTGTGCAACATGATTGTACAAAGCATGTGGCGGTTAATCGACATTTTATTAAAGAGAAGTTAGATGCTGAGATTATTTATTTTTCGTTCATATCATCCGAGTATCAGCTAGCAAATATTCTAGCAAATATTCTTACGAAAGTTATGTTTACTACCATCTTTCTCAACTTCCTTGACAAGTTGGGCATGCGTGACATCTTTGCTCCAACTTGAGGGGGAGTGTTGGCGAGATTCTAGTTTGATTATGAGATTTATTTCATGTTCTATTAAGATTTTATTTCTTTCTCTTTTGTACAAATCTTGTGTAATTAGGAGTTTATTTTTTTCCTTTTATAACCCTATTAGGGTTTACACACTTGTATTATAAATACCTTTTTTTGAAGAATGAAAATATATCAGAAGATATTTTACCCCATATTGTTTGACTTTTTTTTCATGAAGAAGAGCCACCAAATCCTTCCTAAAGATGCAAATTTCTTGTTGCTTGTCTCACGGATGCGTTTTCCAATTGCCATAATGGCAGATGGCATCTAACTTCGAGCCCAGCAGCAGAGGATCAGTACCTAACAAGTGACTTTGATGAGGATCAGGAAGTACTCACTAACCATCCAACTGAATATTTAGATATGATCTTTTCATTCTCTTGTTAAATCCATGAGAGTTTGTAGGTTGCTTTTATAGTTTTTTGGTGTTTTTTCTCAGGTAATTGTATCAGCAATTCAAAGCGCTGCAATGGAAAAGCTGAGACGGATAGCCTAGCAGTTGGATAGATAGCTTTTCATTTGTCCACTCTTCAAATTCAGGAGATTTATTCACAAGCCAGAAAGGAATGCAAAACAAAAAGGATAATGGTGAAGAAGATGATGAGAAAGAAGAATTTTTATCTGTTAAAAGTTGCATCTCTTGCTGCTCAACTGTTGCCACAAGTGGAGATGTGTTTCTTTCTGTCAAGACAAGCTTGTCTCGTTGTTCGAGCCTTAATGTGATTGAGTTTAAAGATTTTTCGAGGCAGTCCATAATTCAGCAATTCTGTCATTGTGAGGGTTGGCTGATGGGAGTCTCAAATTACGCCTTTTAATATTATTTTGGAGATTTTATGATATAAATTTGGCTTAATAAAGATAATTTCACTTATTGTTACATTTCATTCTTACTAATTGGATTTATGAATTTTATGTATTTAATTTGGTGAACTTATTAGGTGAATTTATCTTTTGTAAGAGCATCTCCAACCGATGTGTCAAACGTGCCACATAGACATTTAACAGCTAAAAATAACATCTCACATCGCTCCAACCGATATGTCAAAGCTGATGTGGAATGAAAGCTGGAGGTTGAGATGTTATTTTTGACATCCCAAAAGCAAGATGTCAAATGAATATTTTATTATTATTTCTTTTCTTTTCTTATTAATTAAAAATGATCAACACTAAAATGTAATAATTTAATAATTTAATTTGACATATCGGGTGGAGTGTAAAGCTGTGTAAGATGTCAAATTGCCACATCAGGCATCAAATTTAAATTTGATGTTTGGTATTTGACATCTCCCTTGGAGATGCTCTAAGAAGTTGGAAAGCCAAAAGATGAAGATATATAATTGTCCAAGTTCAAGCCAAGTGTGAAGAGATTTTATTGAAAAACTAATTGTGAGATTATTTTGATCATAAAGAGAAGTAAAAAGGAAGAAGAGAAGACAAAATCATTGAAGCTAAAGAGCCTATTTTATGTCATTCATAGTCATTTAACACTAGAAGACTGCGTAGCTTCCACCTCTGCCCAAGTCGCCTTGAGTCTTGGTCATGGCACAAAGGCACTAAATATGTCAAGATGGTTTAAAGTCAGAGCTCCCCCACCCCACCACCAAAGGTCCAAAGTTATTTCCTGTTTAGATGATTGAATGCGTTGAATAAGAATGCAACTAGAATAAAGTTTCTTTGCTTCCAACTAGCCTAATGGAAATTGAAGCTCTCTCTCTCCCTCACACATGAATTATGATCTCACATCATAGTATTTATAATCTACAATTTGGCTATATATATTTTCTTAAAGTTAAATTTGCCTTTGTTTCTGTGGGACAAACAGTGAGCTTTCAAAGGACTAGTACCGGGAGCTCACAACACTTTCCTTGGCTCTTGCAAACATTGAGGTTGCCACATGTCAAGTTAAGCGCAAGACCACTTGCCTTGATTGCCATATTATGGTTTTCTCAGATTGAAAGGTTAAATGTAAAACACCCAATTTCTAACTTTATGTCGTCAACTTTTATTTTTACGCATCTTTTAAGCTCTAGGACTGGCCCTGTCCAAGAGCAAACAACTTAACAGGAAAAAGCAAGAAAGAAAGAAAAAACTAAAAGCAAAGCAGAAACCCCAAAGAACCCAGCAAGCCAAAAGAAAACACTCCCAGAGCGACAAACTGAAACCAAACCTGAAGCCTAAGAAGAACACCAACACTCGAAGGACTAGTACTAAACGGTACATCTGTTAAATGGTGTTCATTTGATTTGAACTGCCCAATCTTCCCTCATCGCCACTCGCAATCGCTGATTCTTCAGAGGCCCTTCTCAATTTCCAAGCATTCCTTCAATCTGTCATACACTTATTTCTGGCATTTCGGTTGGTGTTTTAGACACAAGCCAGGGCAGTTTTTCTAGCTTTCTGTGCAGAAGAATCCTTGTGTAAACCGTGTATCCTTCTTGTATACTATATGGCCTGAACCTGGATAGAGGCCTAGACCTATACGTGATCTCTTGGTGGTAATGCCTTCTAGAGAAGACCTGCACACTTCGAACAGTTATCAGAATATGAGCGAATTGGGGTTGGTCCCAGTTGAGCACCCTCCGATGGCTAAGTTAGAAGCTATTTAGAGATGGAGAAAAGGATGTAGGGTTTATCAGGTGAGAATCTTTATTACCTTTGTCCAGAGATAGGTGAAGGGTATTTATAGGGGGAGAATGAGAGACAAAGATACTTAAGGAGGGGATATTTATCTTCCTTTCCCCTGGTAGGACTTAGACCACATTAAATGACTTGTTATAATCACCATACTATCTGACAGGGATTGTGTGACAAAATGACATGTGGCTTTGGATGGGAAGTACATTAAATGATCCCTCTCTATCACCAGCCTGTTCACTCGGGGATCAAAGGGTAAGGCGACACCTGGTCTTGGATGAGATATACATTAATTGATCTTACTCACTTGCTAGGCTATTTATCAAAGGGGTGGAGTGTTTGACTTGACAGGGGTCTGATCATGCATGTTGATCATTAATGCGCCTCTGGTCGAACATGGCACCACAGTGGGCGGGTTAGTGTTCAAATGCCCGAGCACTGATTTGACCTTTGTCACATCAGACCTTGGCTGGGAGGCCTTTTATCGACCCCCCAGGATACCAAGTATGATCGGGTTGGTATTAGGTAACTCAGCCCAACTACAGCCCCATGACGTTCTAGATGCAACGTCGTCTATTTTGTGTCGTTGTTTAATTATTTTGTAGTAGTGTCTCTAATAGGCTCGACTCACGGTGATGGTATAAGGCATTAACACCTTGTATGTCCCTTGTACACTCGAATCCACAATGCTTTCAATTTTCATTCTCTCAACTTTGGCCCTCACCCAATCAGATACATTAACATGTACAGGTTCTAAAACTGTTATTATTGCTGTTCTGCCGGTTATAAGCTCTAGCAAGACAATCCCAAAGCTGTGTGCATCACTCTTTCTAGTGTACGTACTGTCCAGTTGTGCAATATCTTGTTCAACAAAAATCTTTCTTGTAATAAACGTTTTGTTTTGGGGCTGACTTCGTTGTAAGTTGTAATTAACATTATACACGATACATTTACGCCCGACCATAGAGATAGTGATGGTTTCATTTTAATCTTATCTAATAAATTTGTGAGTGATATTTTAAGGTGCGATAGGGAGGGGGGTTTGTCATACACACACATACACACACTACTAAGATGTTATTCTAGTTTGAACATGAGACTACGGGTCTGCAAATCAAGACCCTTTTTCATCGGGCTAAACCTTGTTGGTTTTTCGTTTACATTACTAAACATGTCGACTAATTTGTAATCGGAGTGAGTCTTATCAGCAATCACATTATTAAATACTGAAATATCCCTCAATGGGAGCGACTCTCATTCCTTGTTGTAAACATGCCATTAAGGATTGGGTTTATCTGATGAATTTGTTGGCACAAGTAAGCATTTCTCACGACGAGGAGGCAGGGTGCTGGACTATCCCAACCAAGTGAACCAAAGCTTGTACAAGACAAATTAAGAAGCTGGACCGGACCAGAGGACCTGGTATTGGTAAATAAAATTCAAAACACAAGAAAGCAGGATGAGCACTCCATCTTGGTTTGGATGTTCCAGCTTCAAAACGATGACGTACGTGCATATGTGTGAATATCAACGGAAGTGAATTGAAATGTGGGATTTTAAATCAATATTATGTTTTAACATCGTGATTTTCATTTAAATATGAAATTTCACACGAAAAACATGGCAACTTGCAATATAAGGACTATTCAAAAGACATGTCTAATTACAATATAAGGACTATTCAAAAGACAAAGTAAACCGTAAATGAAAAAGAAAACTGAAACAACTCGGTCAAGATATACATAAGTTTGGGGTCAAGATTTGGGGGGAAAGAGCTCTATATAAACCCCACAACCAAAGCTTAATTCCTATAACCTACAACGCCTTCCTCTTGAGATTCTTCAAATTTCAAATTAATCTCTCTCTCTCTCTCTCTCTCTCTCTCTCTCTCTCTCTGAGTCTTTCGTTCCTAAACTAAGTCTTGTGCGTAACCTTCTCTTGTATCACTAATGGAGAAAACAAGATCATCCCTTCACTCTCCCACAAATGGAAGTCTCATTACTGTTCTTAGTATTGATGGAGGTGGAATAAGAGGGATTATCCCAGGAACCATTCTCAACTTCTTAGAGTCTGAGCTTCAGGTAAAACAATGATCAAACCAGAACTTTAAATAAATACATACGTGTTATAATATAAGTGGATTGATCACGCCATCACGTGGTGTTACACCTAGCGAGCATGCATATTTGCTCCACGTCTCACAATTTGTTGGTGTTTCTCATTCTTTTTTAAAATAATAAAAAATAAAAAATCTAATGCGACTAACTTTTCGCTTTACTTTTTCGCCATATGCAGAAACTGGATGGTCAGGATGCAAGGCTGGCAGATTATTTTGATGTGATTACAGGGACTAGTACAGGTGGCCTTGTGACAGCCATGCTTACTACCCCAAATGAAAATAACCGTCCTTTGTATGCTGCTAAAGATATCAACCCTTTTTATCTCGAAAACTGCCCTAAAATCTTCCCCCAATCCAGGTATAGTTAATTCTTCATAGATTTTTGTACTACACATTTGTATACATAATTGTTCGCGATAATTAATTTTCATCCATGTACAACAGTTCTCCACTCGTCAATGTCGAGGAGAATTTGAAAGGTATAGGGAGACCAAAATATGACGGGAAGTATTTACATAAAATATTGAAGGAAAAATTAGGAGACAAACATTTGCGCGACACATTAACTAACGTTGTAATCCCAACTTTTGATATAAAGCGGCTGCAACCAGTTATCTTCTCCAACTATGAGGTTTGTTTATTAATTATCTCTTAATTGAAACACATGCATATATTTACATAATTTAATTCTAATGGTGCTCTTTTTATGAACATTTCTTGATTTTGTATATATATGTTTGTCATGATTTCAGTTGAAAAAGAAACCCAGCTTGGATGCTTTGCTCTCGGATATATGCATTGGAACTTCAGCAGCCCCATACTATCTTCCAACCTATCAATTTAAATCCACAAATTCAAATGGTGAATCAAGAGAATTCAATCTCACCGACGGTGGAGTTGCTGCCAATAACCCGGTATACATTGATCAAATTGCAAAAACCTAATTTGCATAATCTGAATTATTTCATATATATGATCATCATTAATATGTGTGTATTAATTTTTCTTTCTTTCTAGGCCTTGGTTGCTATGAGCGAAGTGACGAAACAAATCCACAAGGGCAACCCTGACTTCCTGCCTATGGGTGAAAATGAACAGTTGTATGGGCGGTTCCTAGTCATATCACTAGGGACTGGTACAACGTCTGAGGAGAAGTATGACGCCAATGAAGCGGCAAAGTGGGGTGCTTTCGGGTGGCTTATCGGATCCGATTTTTCGGCTCCACTGGTGGATATATTTACCCACGCAGGTAGTGACATGGTTGATTTCCACCTTGCTACTGTTTTCCAAGCCCTTCAGTCTCATGACAATTACCTTCGAATTCAGGTAACATATAGAATGTGCAATAAAGTTGAGATAAATATCACTATATCAAATGACTGTTTTATATACACACAAAAAAAATGTATTACGTAGACAAACTAAGCGCACAAGTACTCGGAAATGAATATGCAGGATGATACGCTAAGTGGAACATTGGCTTCTGTGGATATTGCCACAGAACAAAACTTGAATGATTTGGTAAAAGTTGGAGAGGCATTGTTGAAGAAACCAGTTTCGAGAGTGAATTTTGATACCGATAAATCCAAGCCTGTTCGTCCTGAGGTTACAAATGCAGAGGCTCTTGTGAGGTATTTGCTCTATTATATATTATGATTAAGTTGTAGCATGATCATGTAAATTCAATAAATTAACACACTAATGACTTTTGTTTTGTTAATTAATTTGCATGTGTAGGATAGCGAGCGTTCTCTCTAAGGAGAGGGCTCAGAGGAGCAAGGTCGTTCGTGAAAGGACATGATCAGCAGCACCACCAAAGAAATAATATGCTGCTCTCATACGTATATATATAAAATTCCTTTTAATTATGTTTAATCTTCAAGAAAAATAAAAGGCCATCAAAGTCATGATGAAATGCTAAGTCAATTATTTTATTTTATTTCTTCATGTAATTCAGTACTGAAATTATTTTCTCCCAATGTAAGCAAGAAATTGTTTAATTTATTTTTCTCCCAATAAATACCAATTAACAGGTTGGTTGTGATGTAATAATCAGCAGTATGTATATATGTATAATATGTTCATTCCTTCATATTCTTTATTTATTTGGCTATTACGCACCAGAGTGTTTCTTTTTCTTTTTGAAGCATTGCAATGAACTTTGAAACAAATTAAACATATATCCCACGTTGTAAATTGATTGATTAAAGACTAATTAAACAATTAAACAAGTTAAACAAGTATTTTGAACCAAGTTAATATGATTGATTATGATAGGTCTTGACTATATATGGAGCAGTTTTGACTGAATTAATTTACCACATATTTTTCTTATCAAAATTAAGAAAAAGAAGCATCTTCATTTGAAGGAGCCTCTTCATACTTATCAAACCATCCCTATAGTATCAGAAACTTTAGGCTTCAAGTGATGCATGGAAATCAATTGAAAAAAATACCTAGATCAACTAACAATTTAAATCCTTTGCCGAATAAAACACAAACATATTTTATCCATACTTTTCCCGTTCCGTATTTTACTAACTATACAGAACTGTTAGGGAGTTACCACCACCATCATGACATTCAATCATAGTTATATCTATTCAAGGAGTATTTCCGTTACATTGTTATTGTATCTTAATTATAGCTTTATTGTATTGTAATTACTACACTACCGTTGTAAACCATTTAGCTACCTCCTATGCCTGTATATAAGGCCTGTACCCGTGAATTGCATATATGAAAAAGTATCTCTTTTCTACATGGTATCAAGAGCCTAGGCATTTTTTTTTTCTCTACTCTCATGGCCTCTACTATAGCCTCCTCGTCTTCTTCTCTCACTGGTCCCACTCTCCCCTTTAACATCTCCTCCTTTGCCTCCTATAAACTTTCAGAATCCAACTTTTTACTTTGGGAAAGTCAACTCAAGCCCTTTCTTATTGGGCAAAATTGGTGGCGTTTCGTTGATGGCACTTATGTCTGCCCCTCCCCTTACCTCTCTCCTGATACTTCCTCTGATTCCACCAAAGCAACCGACATTCCTTCTTCTGCTCCCACACCCAATCCTGAGTATCTTACTTGATTTCAAACTGACCAATATCTCATGAGTCTAATAAGGGTTGGCTATATGGGTCGGCTTTAGAGTTAATTAGTATTATGTCTGGGGATTAATTATTAATTTAGGATTGCCCAAAAGTTTCGATAGATTTAAACTTTTGATCATCGTCATACATATCATCGAGATATTCAACACGTTTTTTCCTTTCTTTTTTTCTTACAAGAAAAAAAACATCAAGGCTTGATAGAAATCCAAACAAATTTCAAGCCCAATTTCTGAAAAACTGACCACTAAAATTGAATAAATGAACACATTCCCCAGCCCATTTGGATGAAAAAATACATACAATACAATTTTAATTTTATCATATATGTATTATTAATAGCATTAATTTCCCCTGGAACCCTTCCTGGCTACCTTCTTGAATTTGTCTCTCAAATGCTCTTGAATTAGTCCTTCATGGCTACCTTTTTGGGTGTTTCCAAGGATTGGGTTGCGGCAATGGAGGGTTGTGGAGGAAGGGAGGATTGTGAATGAATTTCCGAATTTACCCTCACTTTTGACAGAAAATTTAACTGAGTTTGGCGGAAAGACTAATGGTGCAACAAAACACCTACTTGAGTGACCTCTGCAACTAATAATTGAATTGAATGACCAAACCGTAACTAGGGGTATAGTTGAGGGACCATTGCTGCAAATAACCCTTTTTGAGAGAATTATTAGCTAGGGAATGGGTCACTTCACTCCTGAAGTTTCCATGGTGTTTACTATTTTGGACGACTTGGGTTGGGACTGATTGTGAAAGGTCTTGACCCAGTCTCAATGATTCACATATATATATTTAAATTATATCTCAACATAAAGAAAAAGAAGCATCTTCATTTCATTTGAAGGACCCTCTTCTCCCTTGACCAAAAAAAAAAAAAAAAGGACCCTCTTCTCCTCATACTTATAATATTTTATGAGCATTACTTGTTAAGGTTTGAGTCACCAAATTTATTCACAAAACAAATAATATTTTACTTTTTAAGGTTTAAAATGGGTCCAAATTTGAATCAACTTAGACTTTGTCTTCGATGAATAAATTTTGGTGTCTCCATATAGCAGTACGCGTATGTAATATGTTGAATATTATTGTGAATACTAATTAGGTCGAAGCACTTAATCAATTATGTCCACACGAATGCAGTGTTTAATTAGAAAATTCTGACAGTAGCTCATTGATTGATAAAATATATTAAAGTTTATCATGTGTATAAAATATATATACTCGTCACTAAGTTGGTGAATATTAAGATTCACAAGTTGGTGAATTCTTCTCAACTAAACTAGTACTCAAAGTCAAGTAATGTGTTCGGAATTAAACCTAGTTGTCTAGGGCATATGACTTTTTGACAACATCATTTCTTGTTGTTTAAGAAAGCCGCGTATATCAATTAACAGGTTGGTTGTGATGTAATTAATAATCAGCAGTACGTATAATATGTTCCTTCCTTCATATTCTTTATTTATTTGGCTATTACGCACCAGAGTGTTTCTTTTTCTTTTTGAAGCATTGCAATGAACTTCGAAACAAATTAAACATATATCCCACGTTGTAAATTGATTGATTAAACACTAATTAAACAATTAAACAAGTTAAACAAGTATTTTGAACCACTAATGTCCCACTAAATAAACAAGTTAATATGATTGATTATGATAGGTCTTGACTATGGTGCAGTTTTGACTGAATTAATTTACCACATATTTTTCTTATCAAAATTAAGAAAAAGAAGCATCTTCATTTGAAGGAGCCTCCTCATACTTATCAAACCATCCCTGTAGTATCAGAAACTTTAGGCTTCAAGTGATGCATGTAAATCAATTGAAAAAAAACCTAGATCAACTAACAACCTAAATCCTTTGCCGAATAAAACACATACGTATTTAATCCATACTTTTCCCGTTCCGTATTTTACTAACTATACATAACCAGTAAGGGTTGGCTATATGGGTTGGCTTTAGAGTTAATTAGTATTATGTCTGGGGATTAATTATTAATTTGGGATTGCCCAAAAGTTTCAATAGATTTAAACTTTTGATCATCGTCATACATATCATCAAGATATTCAACACGTTTTTTCCTTTCTTTTTTTCTTACAAGAAAAAAACATCAAGGCTTGATTGAAATCCATACAAATTTGAAGCCCAATTTCTGAAAAACTGACCACTAAAATTGAATAAATTAACACATTCCCCTGCCCATTTGGATGACAAAATACATACAATACAATTTTAATTTTGTCATATATGTATTATTAATAGCATTATATATAGTCGTAAAGGATGCATAAAGAGTTTTATTTTTCGACTGGATTTATTTAATGAGCTTCGATTGTATAATTTACAGAGTTGAAAGAGTCGAGACAAAGGGAAAATTTAACAGAGTTTGATGGAAGGACTAATGGTGCAACAAAACACCTACTTGAGTGACCTCTGCAACTAATAATTGAATTGAATGACCAAACTGTAACTACGGGTATAGTTGAGGGACCATTGCTGCAAATAACCCTTTTTGAGAGAATTATTAGCTAGGGAATGGGTCACTTCACTCCTGAAGTTTCCATGGTGTTTACTATTTTGGACGACTTGGGTTGGGACTGATTGTGAAAGGTCTTGACCCAGTCTCAATGATTCACATATATATATTTAAATTATATCTCAACATAAAGAAAAAGAAGCATCTTCATTTCATTTGAAGGACCCTCTTCTCCTCATACTTATAATATTTTATAAGCATTACTTGTTAAGGTTTGAGTCACCAAATTTATTCACAAAACAAATAATATTTTACTTTTTAAGGTTTAAAATGGGTCCAAATTTGAATCAACTTAGACTTTGTCTTCGATGAATAAATTTTGGTGTCTCCATATAGTAGTACGCGTATGTAATATGTTGAATATTATTGTGAATACTAATTAGGTCGAAGCACTTAATCAATTATGTCCACACGAATGCAGTGTTTAATTAGAAAATTCTGACAGTAGCTCATTGATTGATAAAATATAATAAAGTTTATCATGTGTATAAAATATATATACTCGTCACTAAGTTGGTGAATATTAAGATTCACAAGTATGGTAAAAGTACAAGCAGGTAAACGTTAAGATACTCCTGTTGAATTCTTCTCAACTAAACTAGTACTCAAAGTCAAGTAATGTGTTCGGAATTAAACCAAGTTTTCTAGGGCATATGACTGTTTGACAACATCATTTCTTGTTGTTTAAGAAAGCCGCGTATACCTAATATTGGCAATTTTTTCTCAAAATTGACTTGGCTCCTGTTTATCAATTTGCTTAAACAACAGATTACGGTAGGTTTAAGTAATTCATGATGCTTTGAGTCACCAAATTTATTCACGAAACAAATAATATTTTACTTGATAAGGTTTAAAATGGGTCCAAATTTGAATCAACGGGACTTTGTATTTGATGAATAAATTTTGGTGTCTCCATATATGTTGACTATTATTGTGTATAGTAGTCGGGAAGATTCAAATTTTTTTTAATAGTAAATTTGGCTTACACCCTTCAAATTCAATTTGTCATACCAAAAACCCTTCACTTTTTGTTCATATAAATAATACCCAATTTGTATAAGTAAAAACCCATGACTAGGATCCAACTCAGCAAGTTACCTGATTAAGTATAAAATCTGATTTATTGTACTTTTCAGATTCCAAAAATACCCCCAACTAAGCCATTATTGCATTTTGTATATTAATGTATGAATCAATATGGAAGCAGTTTTTAATTGGATTGTATATAATGACAGATGTTGAATTTGGAAAGATCTCCAAATGGTTGTAATGGATGTAGGAATTAATTTTGAAACATTTAAAAAAATTTAACAATAAATTCAAATTTAGGTAATCGGTTTGTTTAATAAAATGTTTATGTTGTTTTCTTTTTATGAATTATACATGACTAATAATCCACTTTATAATTGTTAATGAATAAAACTGTACATACTAATTATGTTGAAAAAATAATGTAACTATTACTTGTTTGTTTTATGAAAAACATAATTTACCTAGTATGAAAAGTGTACATAATTATCTATTCCAAATAATGTACCTATACACATTTACAGGTATATTGTAAAATAATTTACTTGTGGGTAAATAATGTACCTATATTTTATAACCTATTTTTAATTATGAAAAATATACGCAATTACAAAGTAACTGACTTTGTTTTTTTTTTTTTTTGTAAATAATATACCTATATTTTATATGTATGTATTTATATTATATTTTTCATAGGTACATTATTGGATATGTAATTTACAGATTTTTTTTTTTTGTAATTTTAGGGGCGAGATGTGAGAGGGAATGACAACTAAAAGAAATGGGGTGATTGATATGCTATTAATAGGGAGTATATTAATTACAATTATGGCAGTTAATGAAATGCTTGAAATAAATTATAAATAAAATATGAAGTTTAGTGGCAATGATGTAAAAACATAGAAATACTACGACATCCTATATCCTACTAGTCATTTAAATTTGAAATTGGGTTTTACATATAGATTTATAGAATGGTGGGTATATGTCTAGGGAATAGAAAATATAGGGATCTATATTGGACAAGCTCTTTTTTTAATCAGAGAAGTCTGACAGAAGTGGTCCAACTTAAAACTTGTTATAGCGACATGCATACAAATTTGGGGTCAAAGTTGGAAGGGGAAAAGATCTCTATATAAAGCATAGCTAGGTGCTCAAGTTTACTAAACTCAATTAATCCCATCATCATCAACCTTCTTTTAGGGTTCAAGCTTTATTCTCTCTGCAGTTTTATTCATTAGTTCATAATAAATAGGCACTCTTCCTTCCGAGTACCTCTCCTATACCTTTCCTGTGTTGTGCATCATTCGGTATGTCTTCTCTTTCATCTCAAATGGAGAGAGCAAGATCATTTCTTCAGTCTCCCACTTACGGGAACATCGTCACCGTTCTGAGCATTGATGGAGGTGGAATCAGAGGGATTATTCCCGGAACTATACTCAAATTCCTAGAATCCGAGCTTCAGGTAATTAAGCATATATATATTAAAACCAATAATTTAACTTTAATTAATAAGGTTTAAAGTGATTGTCTTGCTAATTTATTTTCACCTGAACTTTGCCACATATGCAGAAGCTGGATGGTGAAGAAGCAAGGCTTGTAGATTACTTTGATGTGATTGCAGGGACTAGCACTGGTGGGCTTGTGACTGCCATGCTTACTACCCCAGATGAAAATAATCGACCCCTATTTGCTGCTAAAGACATTAACGATTTTTATCTCGAACATTGTCCTAAGATCTTCCCTCAAGACAGGTACCTAACAAGCTATTTAACATCAATCTTAACTTCAACTCAATGTCATTAATCTTGTACATGTACATCAATTATTAGTATAATTAATCTTAGCTTGAACACCTTTTTCTTTTTTAATATTATACATATATAGTGGCTAACAATCACATATATTTTGCTTGTGCAGCAACTATACATTGATTGGTAAGGCCATGGACATGGTAAAAGCTGTGTCAGGACCAAAGTATGATGGGAAGTATTTACATAAGATAATGAAGGAAATATTAGGAGACATACGATTAAGTGACACGTTAACAAACGTTATAATCCCAACTTTTGATATAAAGCGGCTACAACCAATGGTCTTCTCTAGCTATGAGGTTTGTTTTCATATCCTTAAATATATATATATATATATGTGTGTGTGTGTGTGTGTGTGTATATATGTTTGTTTTGTTAAATCTAATATAGTTACATGGTTGGTTTTGTGTTTTGATGGTGATTATAGGAGAAAAAGAACACTAGCATAAATGCTTTACTGTCCGATATATGCATTGGGACTTCAGCAGCCCCAACCTATCTTCCAGCGCACCATTTTGAAACCAAAACTTCCACTGGTGAATCAAGAGATTTCGATCTCATTGATGGTGGCGTTGCTGCTAACAACCCGGTATATATATGTAATTAAATTATGGCCTTGATCTATAATACACCATGCAATTTCAAAAGCTTATTTAGCTCTCGTTCATTATATTGTTGTTTTTTCTTATCAGGCTTTGGTTGCTATGAGCGAAGTGACAAAAGAAATCCACCAGGGAAATTCTGACTTCTTTGCTATAAGGTCAACTGAGTATGGTCGGTTCTTAGTGATATCGTTGGGTACTGGTTCAGCAAAATCTGAAGAGAAATATGATGCCGATGATGCAGCTAAATGGGGTCTTTTGGGATGGTTGACGAAAGGGGGTTCCTCTCCATTGATAGATGTATTTACTCAAGCAAGTAATGACATGGTCGATTTCCACCTTGCTACTGTTTTTCAAGCTCTTGACTGTGAGAAAAATTACCTCCGAATTCAGGTATTTGGGATATCCATACTATGAATCTATACCATAATCAATGATCCAAACTCACAGTAAAAATCAATAATTAACGGGTTGAAGTGAAAATATATATGGTGCAGGATGATACATTGGAGAAAACAGTATCTTCGGTGGATATTGCTACGCAAGAAAACTTGAATAACCTTGTAAAAGTTGGAGACGAATTGTTGAAGAAACCGGTTTCGAGGGTGAATTTGCAAACCGGTATCTATGAGCCTGCTCATCAGGAAACAAATGAAGTAGCTCTCATAAGGTATGTATATTTGATTACTCACCAATCTAATATGAGTTTTTTAGCATGATCATAAATATGTTATATTGATTAAACAATACTAATCACGATTAATTTTCTTAATTAATCTGCACGTATGTAGGGTGGCGCAAATTCTGTCTAAGGAAAGGAAGGTCCGTGAAATGAGATCACCACATGGAAAGGTTGTGGCTGACAGCAACTCCAACTGATGATCACATATTGCTAATCTCGCACTTATTATTCCTTCTAATTATAATTTTTTTTTAATTAATATAAACCATATGGTGAAATTAGTGCTAATTAGTGCTACTTTATTTGAGTTAGAAATCAAAGTATTTTAATTTTAATTTTATTATCCCCACATCCAATTAACATAAATTTCCTTTTTCTGTTGTGTACCATTCTAAGTTTTTTTGTGTGGTTTGGTTCCTTGCCACACTTACTTACAACAAAAAACCAAAAAAAGAAGAAAAAAGGAAAATCAATCTTTTGACGGGTCCATATGAAAAGAGACAAATTCCATAAAGGCAAGGAGAAATAAATAATTAAAAAGCCTCTATTCGAATTTTATTGGCAACTGGTCGGGGCATAAAATAAACCATAAAATGGGATGCTAATTGAGTGTAACCTTGTTTTCATATATATAGCAATCGCCTATTTATATATATAGAAAGAGCTTTAACGAGGCAACTTTATATATGTCGGCACCATCGTGTATTTTTGTTTTTATTAATGAAATTCTTTGCTTTCTTTGTAAAAAAAAAAAAAAAGATTAAAAATATATATCTTTGGGACCAGCAACTTTTGTTTTATTTTGAAGTTTTAATTTGGACTAGGGGTGAGCATGGTTCGGGTTGGACCGGTTTTTGCCTCAAATTAAAACCGATCCGATGTTATTCATTCGGTTTGGTTCGATTCGATTGTAATAAAAAAATTTCAAAAACTGTTTGGTTCGGGTTGAAACAATTCCGGTCCGGTTCGGTTTTGAATCGGATTATAAAAATTAATTTTTAATACAATTCTCAACTGAAATATTATTATTTTTACTTGAAAATTAACAAATTATTCAATTTCATATAAAAATAAATATTAAAGTTAGAAACTAGAGATATTTTGAAATTGAACTTCGATAAATATTAGTTTTTTTTTTTCGAAATTAAAAATATAGCACTAAAAATAAATATGTATTGAAATTATATATTTTTTTAATTTGACCGGTTCGGTTCAGGTCCGATTTTTGAAGACATGGAATCGGATCCAAAATCGATCCAAACAGGGTTAGGATCGATTTTGACGATTGTTGACTTTTTGGTCAACTCGGTTTTTTTCTGGTTTGGTTCGGCTCGGATTTTCGGTTCACCGGTTTGAGTGCCCACCCCTAATTTGGACTAAAATGGATAACGACACGCATTATCATTTATGGCTATCTATTCCCAATAAGTAAAACCAAAAATAAATGAATTAATAATCATAGTGTTGAACTTATTACAACAATTTTTCCCTCAAATTAATTAACACCAAAATTCAATACTAAAAACAAAAAACAAAAAACTTAATGGCAAAACAAAAGAGTCAGTAATTGGGTTTTGGTTTTGGGGTATGTCCCTGGGGTGACCTTGCAAGGCGAAGCCACTTCCGTTAAGTTTAGGATTCTTAGAATTGGCTTTCCTTGCCAAATATACACTTTCATGTAATTCCTCTTAGCTCATCTTTAGAAATTAGGCATTGTGTATTTGCCACAAAGTTGAAGTACATTGAAGAGCTTATGAGGCTACAAAACCAAGTAATTTGTGCATTCGTTTATAATGAGCTTATGAGACAACCTGAAAAATGGAGATTATAAAGATTAGTCTAAACACAAATTATACTCGCAAGTGCACAAGCATTACTACATTTTACTATTTGGGCGACGAGCGACGAAAAAAATTATTCGTCGCCCAAACTATCCAAAACTTGTATGACCAAAAATTTCGTCACACAAGAAAACTTAGCGCGACCAAAAACATGGTCGCCGCGCAAAGTGAGGAAGAAAAACACGGGTTTATTTTTTTCGCCAAACACTTGCACGACGACACATATCGTCGTGAAAGAAAACCTAGCGTGACGGTAATCGTTATCGTTGCGTAAAGTTAGATAGAAATCGTAGGTTATTTTATACGGTGCCAAACACTTGCGCGACGATTATTGTCGTCACAAAAGACTACTTAGCTCGACGACAAACGTTATCGCCGCGTAAGAAAAATGTGGGATTTTTTTTATTTGGTGCCAAATACTTGCGCAACAAAAATTTATGTTGTCGCGTAAAGTTTGATGTCGGCACGTTCATGCGCAACGAAAATTGTCTTTTGAGCGATGAAATTTTGAGCGACGAAAACTATTTTTCATCGGGCAAAAGTGGGTTGTCGGCATGTACTTGCGCGACGAAAAATGTATTTTGGGCAACAAAATGGACCACTTGTGCGACGAAAATGAGGTTTTGCGCAACGGATTTTTTTTATTATTATTATTTTTTTTGTGATGAAAAGGAATTCGTCGCGCAAAACTCTTCTTCATATTATCTGGATTTTTCTATTGCAGAGGCAGACTTAAAAAAAAAAAAAAAAACTCTGCCTCTGCTTATGCTAGGAATTCAGTACGTTCATTGGGTAAGTGTTTTTTGTCGTTAGTTTAAAAGTATTAATGTAGATTCATACTAACGTTATTAATTTCGTTCTCTTTAGGGATATTTGTAATTAGCAATTGACGGAGAACGATTGAGAAGGTATTTTATTCGTATTATATTTTAAAAATATAAAATTAATTACATTATGTTAAACTTAGTTTGTTATGTTTATATTTTTTTGAGTGAAATTATATTTATATTATGTTGTTAAATTGTGCGTGATGTAACACAATGTGTTGTGATGTACGAAGTTAATTTCAATTAACTTTGTACTTTTTTTATTTTATTTTTAGTAAAACTTAGTTTCCCGTTCGAGATTAGTTGGATTTCATGCATGAATGCGTAAAGCATGACTACGGTCCAATTAATTCTTGAATTGTCCCATTATTTGGACAGTTTGGGAATGCATAGTCATGTCACATAGTGCATGGCTACAGGATTAGGTTTCGATTGTAGAGATTCTGGTGTCATCTCTGACGTTCTTCGGGTGGTACGTAGGTATTTTATACATACGATACACCTCAAGAACTGTATCGAGATGCTGCCAAAATTCATCCACGTCGAAATCTACTCTCATATAGCCGTAAATTACGTGACATGACTATGCATTCTCGAATGGGATAGGGCCCTTACCAGAGGCATAAGGTGACATTATGATTTCGTATGAAGTTGTTGTGATTGTTGTGTTGTGATTGTGGTTCCAGGAATTATGAGCATGAGGTAGATACAAAACCTGAATAGATGCGCAGACAAATACTTGGATGGAATCAAGGATTTTATTGAGTTTGCACATACACACAACCCGAGTGCAATTAGAATATGTTGTCCTTGTAAGAGGTGTAACAACACGTTGTGGGAAACAATTGAAAATGTTGAATTTCATTTAGGAAGGAATGAAATGATTGAGACATGTAACATTTGGAACCTCCACAAGACTTATGTAAGGGGCATATTATGTTTATTTCTTCTCAATTTCATTCTTCCCTCTTTCTCTTTAATTTCTAGGGTTTTAACTATAAATTTCTTGTCACATCCCAGGATCGGCTCCGCCGTAGCACGATATTGTCCGCTTTGGGGCCCTCTCTCTGCCCTCACGGTTTTGTTTCTGGGAACTCACAAGCAACTTCCCAATAGATCACCCATCCTGAGATTGTTCTAGCCCCCAACTTGCTTAACTTTGGAGTTCCTATGACTCCAAAGCCAATGAGCTCCCAAAAGGCCTCGTGCTAGATGGAAGCGGGCATGTACATATAAGGCACATCACCCCCTCTCCGTTGGTCGATGTGGGATGTTACAATCCACACCCTTAGTGGCCCGAAGTCCTCATCGGCACACTCGCACCACACGGCCTAGTGGCTCTGATGATAGGACCTGCCCCGAATTTCTCGTAACCTGGGACGAATCCTGTGGAATTTCCGACATCACCTTGATGTCGGGCACACCTACTAAAACTATGTCCTCTTTTGCCAAAGAAGACTAAGGGCTCGAGATTTTCTGCAGAAAATTCGGTGGAGTCTCCCCTATAAATTGAACATTTCCCAAAATTCCAACCTGCATAAAACGCAATTTAATAACACCAACTGGCAGCAAGCACAATATAATAACATGCAATTCACATAATCGGCCTCCGACCTTCAATATTTTCCGAAACCAAACTATCCACAAAGCTCTTGAACCAAAATATACTTTAAATAAGGCAATTACTGAACTTAAACGTAATTATGAACACCGGATGCAAATTTACGCCATCGAACTTTCCCAATTTCAACATATGAGGTTTTAACCACCTAATACAATCACATCTCGAACTCACTCGAATTTCAGGACCAACGTCAAGGTCCGCACCACATTCAATAAAACCACCTAAGTGAAGTTTAGCCCGCGGCTGCACCTAGGCGCTATCCTAGGCTGCCTACGTACCCTTGCCGAGGGATTAAGCCACACGTAGTTCTTCCTAAAACCCTTTTACTTTAAATCACAATTCACCAATCACAATCTCACATATGTCCCCATACGCCGGATCTACCAACGCCACATATAGGGTCTGTCAACACGGTGGCTACTCCTACGACACGTGCGACCTCAACACAATATCACATACCTCCCCATACGTCGGATATACCAACGCCACGTATGGGGTCTATTAATACGCCGGCTACACCTACGACACATGCGACCTCAACACAATATCACATATCTCCCCATACGCCGAATATACCAACGCCACGTATGAGGTTTGCCAACACGCCGGCTACTCCTACGACAAATATGACCTCAACACAATATCACATATCTTCCTATAAGCCGGATACACCAACGCCATGTATGAGGTCTGTCAACACGCCGGCCACTCCTACGACACTTGTGAACTCAACACAATATCAATATCTCCCATATGCCGGTACGACGACCAACGCCGCATATGGGGTCTCAACACGCCGGCTACTCCTACAACACGTGTGACCTCACAATCACAGGACGGTGCTTACACAGGGTAGTCAATATCCGGGAATGTACATAGGGTAGTGCGTATAGCACTTCAAACTGACAATCTAAACTCTTTTTACACCCTTGCCAATACATATAAATATAAATTAAATCTACTATTGTATAAACCTCAACCCCGGTATAACATCCGATAATCCCCCAATTTTGAACCACAACTAATATCCTAATCCCACATAACCAACATACAATCAAGGTCTATCACTACAGTGATTTTAATCTTCCTAGGAAGGTAACACTACCTAGGAAGTCTCATGGTCAACCTAGGGTCAAACTACCCAACCTTGGTCAAATGGACCCACGGGGTCCACGATGTCCAGATTCTGATCTGAAAGTTCCTATAGGTTCTGCAAGGCCTAGGACACATGTCCTACATGTTTGGTCTAGATCGGACAGTCGAATCGCTCACGATTGCACGATTGAACGGTTACTATAACCTTAGTCCTAGGGTTGGCATTTCTGGAGTATCCGAGACTCCGTTTTACAATCCGTTGAATCCTACATGATTCTAAGGATCTCTAGATTTACATATAACAAATACAAGACGATCCCACGGTCCAAACCTAGTGAACCTGGATAATGCGCAATATGCGATATCGGTTCGGGACTCTAACGGTATTCAAATTGAAGTCCAAGCACACCTATTCGCTCGTGAGGACCTAAGGATCCCATCAGGACAAAATGCCCCTTTTCTACAGTGCCCACGCTCCGCCACATGCGCCGGCAGAGCGTGGGTGTCCAAAGCGATAACCCATCACCGAAAAAACCCAAAATCACGGCTCAAGATTCCTACCCTAGGTATAACACCCTATTTGGAGTCACTTTTGTTCTTGGGCATACCCCAAAAACTGACCGGAAGTGGCCGGAATCGCTAACTCAAAATCGACCGAACCCTAATTCGAAAATCAGATAATCTATGCTCAAAATTAATGAAATCCTACCCATCCATTAGCTTAGATCATGAGAAAATGATAGATTTCCATATCTCTGGATCGTAAAAATGGCGGCCGGACGACGGAGATCAAACGGCTGGAATTTTCCTCTGTCACCAATCGGTTTTATGAAAAATCCAGGCGTCGCTGCCGATGACATCGGAGAATAGGTAGGGAAGGGGCGGAGTCGGGCGGTCATTTTGGGACCGGTCCGACCCAAACGGTGTCCGGTGACGATGGCAACCGCGAAACCTCACGGCTGCAGATATCGTCGGGCGGGTTTTGCGCAGAGAGAGAGAGAGAGAGAGAGACGCGGCGAGAGAGAGAGAGCTGAGGGCTTTTCTGACTTTTATCAAAACCCACTTCGAAATATTTACGATTTTGCCACTGGTGATGTTTTGCTCGTAACTTCTTCGTTACAGCTCCGATTTAAGCCCTCTACGTGTCTACAAACTCGTCTCAGTACCACATAAGCAACCAAATCACTCGTTGTCCTAAAATCCTTCCGAGTAAGAAAATGACCAAATTACCCTTACCTTAAGGGTAAATTTATAATTTCCCTTAATTAAATTAAAATATGAATTAAATTTGGAGTTGGGGTGTTACAATCTACCCCCCTTATAAAAATTTCGTCCTCGAAATTTCATACCTATCACTCCAACGAGTGTGGGTAATGGGCTTGTCTCTACCACTCTGGTTTCCTAGTATCCCCCTCCACAACCCGAACCCCCGCATGAAGAAATTTCGATTCAAGGGTCACTCAACTTCAAAACATTCCTTCGCTGAGGACCTTGAAACTAAAATTTAATCTACCACCCTAGGCAGACTCATTTTATTTTCATCAATTATTTACAAGCCAACAATTCCTCGTGTCACTACTAGTGACACCCACTCGCAGGTCTCAATGACACAAGGTCGACTTAAGCCGCATTCCTCGCAGGATTCAAGAGGCATTTAGCCACCCTGATCCGCATTAATCGCTCCACAAGGTTCGAGTACCCCTAGGACTCTTGGGGCACTGTCAAGCATGCTGGCTTAACCGAAGGCAACGTTTATAATTTTTTAGTACCTAGGGTGGTTTAAAATAAATTCTAAAATACGTATAATTTTTCCCCTTTTAATCCTTTACTCCTATCGCCAAACATTTTCCTGCTTCCTACGCAATTCTCACCTCAAGCATGTAAAATATAACCTAATGCCCTACTCTTGTCAATCGCAGCATTTGAGCCCCCACAAATGAAGTAACTCTCCACCCAACATTTTTACTTCTCCACTTTAATTTGTCACGACCCTCCTTGGTTGGGCTCACAACTCTCCATTCCCATGTAACTTGTCCATCAACTTTCTCTGACAATTTTACCTCGTCTCAGCTGATTCAATACTTTCAGCTCTTCAGCTTTCCTTTCATAGGATATTGAGATACGACAACTTGGATATACACGTTTCTAGAAACGTGACACCCTTAAGTGTAATCATCAATACCCTAAATCCAACAATGTCAAATAATCCTCATCCAAAGTCCACGCATGGTTATTATGATCACTCAGAGGTGATGCCCCAAAAATCCACACCTCAAAGCAGCAAGAATCTTGCCTCAATTCATCCTAGTTCATAATGAACTTCTGTTGGAACATAAATCCATTCTTACAAACTACTTGCCAGTGTACAACCATGTTCCTTCATAAAATCTATAACTTCCACCACCCTTTCATACTAACCACCATGACGGAAATTCAGTACTAAGTAATCATAACAATCTCCACTTACTACCATACTCATACTCTCCACATTCCCCTTAATGTTCCTTTGCATCTACGAACATAAGGTTCATTATTTTTTCCATGGTTACAATTTTACACCGCATCTCAAATACCATTGGTGACGTCCTCAGCGTCGAAAATGTGTCATTCCGAGATGGCACCCATCATGATACCCAAAACATAAGGATGCACACAAGGTGCGGGGTCCACCGGAAATTGAACATAGATCTCTGATACCAATTGACAGGACTCCGCCCCAAATTTCTCGTAACTCGGGATGAATCCTCAGAGAATTCCCTACGCACCCGATGTCAGGCCCACCTACTAAAACTGTGTCCTCTTTTGCCAAAAAGGACTAAGGGCTTGAGATTTTCTGTAGGAAATTCGGAGGAGTCTCATCTATAAATTGAACATTTCCCAAAATTCCAACATGCATAAAACATAATTTAATAACACCAACTGGCAGCAAGCACAATATAATAACATGCAATTCACATAATCGGCCTTCGACCTTCAATATTTTCGAAACCAAACTACCCACAAAGCTCTTGAACCAAAATATACTTTAAATAAGGCAATTACTAAACTTAAACGTAATTATGAACGCCGGATGCAAATTTACACCATCGAACTTTCCCAATTTTAACATATGAGGTTTTAACCTCCTAATACAATCACATCTCGTATTCACTAGAATTTCAGGACCAACGTCAAGGTCCGCACCATATTCAATAAAACCACCTAAGTGAAGTTTAGCCCGCGGCTGCACCTAGGCGCTATCCTAGGCTGCCTATGTACCTTCGCCAAGGGATCAAGCCACACGTAGTTCTTCCTAAAACCCTTTTACTTTAAATCACAATTCACCAATCACAATCTCACATATCTCCCCATACGCCGGATCTACCAATGCCACGTATAGGGTCGGTCAACACGACGGCTACTCCTACGACATGTGTGACCTCACAATCACAGGACGGTGCTTACACAGGGTAGTCAATATCCGGGAAGGTACATAGGGTAGTTCGTATATCACTTCAAACTGACAATCTAAACTCTTTTTATATCCTTGCCAATACATATAAATATGAATTAAATCTACTATTGTATAAACCTCAAACCCGGTATAGCATTCGATAATCCCCTAATTTCGAACCATAACTAATATCCTAATCCCACATAACCAACATACAATCAAGGCATGTCACTACGGTCATTTTAATCTTCCTAGGAAGGTAACACTACATAGGAAGTCTCACGGTCAACCCAGGGTCAAACTACCCAACCTTGGTCAAACGGGCCCACGGGGTCCACGACCTCCAGATTCTGATATGAAAGTTCCTATAGGTTCTGCAAGGTCTAGGACACATGTCCTGCAAGTTTGGTCCAGATCGGACTGTCGAATCGCTTACGATAGCACGATTGGGGTTACTATAACCCTAGCTCTAGGGTTGGCATTCTGGAGTATCCGGGACTCTGTTTTACGATCCGTCGAAATCCTACACGATTCTAAGGATGTCTAGATTTACATATAATAAAGTCAGGACCATCCCATGGTCCAAACCTAGTGAACCCGGATAATGCGCAATATGCGATATCCGTTCGGGACTCTAACGGTATTCAAATTGAAGTTCGAGCACACCTATGCGCTCGTGAGGACCTAAGGATCACATTGGGATGGAATGCCCCTTTTCTACGGTGCCCACGCGCCGCCACACGGGTCGACAGCGCGTGGGTGTTCAAAGCGATAACCTATAGCCGAAAAAACCCAAAATCACGGCTCAAGATTCCTACCCTAGGTATAACACCTTATTTGGAGTCACTTTTGTTCTTAGGCATACTCCAAAAACTGTCCGGAAGTGGCCGGAATCACTAACTCAAAACCGGCCGAACCCTAATTCGAAAATCAAATAATCTAGGCTAAAAATTAATGAAATCCTACCCATCCATCAGCTAGATTATGAGGAAAGGATAGATTTTCATACTTGGATCGTCAAAAATGGTGGCCGGACGATGGAGATCGATCAGCCGAATTTTCCTCTTGCACTGGTCGGTTTTCTGCAAAATCTGTGTAGCACCCCGACTCCAAATTTATTCATATTTTAATTAAATTAAGTGAATTATGAATATACCCTTGGGTTAAGGGTAATTTTGGTCATTTTCTTATCCGGAAGGATTTTGAGACATCGAGTGGTTTGGTTGCGTAGGTGGTACTGAGACAAATCCGTAGACTTGTGGTAAGCTTGAATCGGAGTTGTAATGAAGATTTGGCGATCAAAAGTAATTCGGTGGCAAAGGTAATTATTTCAAAAAGGGTTAGAGTGAAAATCAGATTTTTCACTCTTACCCCACATTTTCTCTTTCCCAGCGCTAAACCCCTACCCGACTTTCGTTTTCACCGGAATTTCAAACGGCAAGAACTTCGCCGTCCGACCTCCATTTCAGGTGCCATCACTTGCAAAAGCTTCATCTATTCCTCCTCTACCCAGCACACCCATTTTCTCTGATCAAAAACTCAGCAAACGGCGGTGGCAACGACGTGAAGTTTCAGCCAAAACAACGTCACCAGCAATGTTTCCGCCATCGCGAGCTACACTGTCACTTGGAACATGTAGCCCTCCTCTCCTTCTAGCTATTTCCTAGGTTGTGCGACAACAATGGTGACAGTGGTTGCCGGATCAAAGCCGTGAAGTTCCGGGTTAAACCGTGAGTTTCCGGCATCGATTCCGGCCACTTGCCGTCCGAATTGGACTTGGCCGTAGTTGAATGAAATGCTCCACTCGTTGACTAGAACTTGTAGCCGGGAAGGTGGCTGATGATTTGGAGATTTTCCGTCGCCATAAATTTCTCTACACACCCACGCGCTGGCGGCGCTTGTGGCGGCGCATGGGCAAGGGTGATGGAGCTGCAATACATTCTGATGAGATCCTTAGGTTGTCACGAGTGCGTAGGATTTCGCGGATCTCAATTCGGATGTTATTTGACTATCGAACGGATTTCGTATATTGTGTGTTATCCAGGTTCGATAGGTTCTAACCGTTGGATCGTTTCCAAATTGAAGTATGGTTGATCTAGGTACTCTTAGAATCCTATATGAATTCGCGGATCACGAATCGGAGCCCCGAATGTTCCAATTCAATAATACAAAATTTGTGGGTTAGCGTTAACTGCTCGATTGTGTTTATTTCTAAACCTGTAATCGGACTTTAGGATATTCCATTTGACGTACACACACCGGAAACTTGGGGATTTAAGTATTTTCTTTTGTGAATTTCCATTTCGGTGCGTGATATTAATTAAGGGTTCATATCTCGAAATAGGTGCTCCGGTCGATCAGACGTAGGTGCAGTGACCTCTCGGGCCCGGGCAGCTTGGGATTACCTGTGAGTGGACTTTGTTTTCAAGCATACGCATGGTTTTATGGATAAAAGATTTGTGCATATGTTTTAAATGGTATATATGATTTAATAATTATTTGGTTCATGGATTTGGATATTCTTATACGCATTGGCAATATATTTTGGGTATGGTTATATTTGAGTATTATGAATATGTTTATATGAATTTTGGGATGTCTATCTATATTGCCTATGTATAGAGTATGAGAGGTTGTGGATGTGAGTGGAGAAAAGATTGAGTTTGAGGGATGGTTGAGAGATGTATGAGTATGCTAGATGAGTACCATCCCTTGGTTACTAGGCTTCCCACACATGTCGTTGGTAGTGCCGGTGGGGTGGGAAGGCCATGAGATTGTGGGTTTCACACGTGTCGTTGGCAGTGCCGGCGTGTGAGCTATAGAGTTCCGTCCCCCGGTTGGACTACTCATCCCGGACGAGGTTACTTCGAAATCCTGCATACTAGCCAACAATCCCCCAGTTGGATTGTTTTCAGGTATTTGGGATATATTTACTGCCATAGTATGAATCTATACCATAATCGATGATCCAAACTCACAGTAAAAATCGATAATTAACGAGTTGAAGTGAAAATATATATGGTGCAGGATGATACATTGGAGAAAACAGTATCTTCAGTGGATATTGCTACGCAAGAAAACTTGAATAACCTTGTAAAAGTTGGAGAGAAATTGTTGAAGAAACCAATTTCGAGGGTGAATTTGCAAACCGGTATCTATGAGCCTGCTCATCAGGAAACAAATGAAGAAGCTCTCGTAAGGTATGTATATTTGATTACTCACCAATCTAATATGAGTTTTTAGCATGATCATAAATATGTTATATTGATTAAACATTACTAATCACAATTAATTTTCTTAATTAATCTGCACGTGTGTAGGGTGGCGCAAATTCTGTCCAGGGAAAGGAAGGTCCGTGAAATGAGATCACCACATGGAAAGGCTAGGCTGTAGCTGACGGCAACTCCAACTGATGATCACATATTGCTAATCTCGCACTTATTATTCCCTCTAATTATAATTTTTTTTAAAATTAAAATAAAGCACTAAATAAATAAACAACCATATGGTGAAATTAGTGCTAATAATTAATTCATTATTGTTCATATTGTAATTTAGTACCAACCAGCATGTTGGCTACTTTATTTTAATTTTATTATACTTTTCTCCTTTTCTTTTGCTACTTTCCCCACATCCAATTAACATAAATTTCCTTTTTCTGTTGTGTACCATTCTAAGCTTTTGTGTGTGTTTTGTTTCTTTGGTTTGGTTCCTTGCCACACTTACTTACAACAAAAAACCAAAAAAAGAAATAAAATACAAAAAAAAAAAAAATATTCAAAAGAAAAGAAAGTCAATCTTTTGACGGGTCCGTATGAAAAAGAGACAAATTCCATAAAGGCAAGGACAAATAAATAAATTAAAAAGTCTCTATTTGCTAACAATCGTAATCCAAGTTGACTATTAACTGGAAGAAAAAAAATTCATGGTTTCTGGGTCTGAGACTCAGACCACAAAAGAAAAATGACCAAATGGTCAATATGCATGCTCCCTCCAACTGCTCTCAATATCTACTTCACAAGAATTTTCAAACCCTTTCTTTCAAGATTGAATTTTATATATGTTGGCACCATCGTGTATTCTTGTTTTTATTAATGAAATTCATTTTTTCTTTGTAAAAAGGAAAAAAAGATTAAAAATATATTTTTTGGACCAGCAACTTCTGTTTTATTTTGAAGTTTTAATTTGGACTAAAATGGATAACCACGCGCATTATCATTTATGGCTATCTATTCCCAATAAGTAAAACCGAAAATAAATGAATTAATAATCATAGTGTTGAACTTATTACAACAATTTTTCCCTCAAATTAATTAACACCAAAATTCAATACTAAAAATAAAAAAAAAAACTTAATGGCAAAACAAAAGAGTCAGTAGTTGGGTTTTGGTTTTGGGGTATGTCCTTGGGGTGACCTTGCAAGGCGAAGCCACTTCTGTTAAGTTTAGGATTCTTAGAATTGGCTTTCCTTGCCAAATATACACTTTCATGTAATTTCTCTTAGTTCATCTTTAGATTAGGCATTGGGTATTTGCTACAAAGTTGAAGTACATTGAAGAGCTTATGTGTGAAACCCCGTATTTATAACATTGAAGAGCTTATGTGTGAAACCCCATATTTATAAAATTATATAGTTTGAAGATTTAATATTTTGCCATTTAATTTATATATTATATTTTATTAATTCTTGGAGGAGATAAGGGCTTAGCTTGTATTTTCTTAAATTGGAGCAATGCTTTGGAATCGAGGGAGGGGTTTCTTGGGGGCCTTTTGCAGAGATTGATTTAATTAAATTTCGTGAGCAATATATTATGCATGATATTATTATTTGATTGCTATTGATATTGGGTGTTTAAGTGTTGTTAATTATCATTATATTTTATTAATATTGACATGATCATATGTTATCGGTGATGATTGGAATTCTTGGATTGACAAAGAAATTATGGAAAAGAGGGTAATGGGAAGGTTCTTTTGTGTAGTTGAGTCTAACCATTGTAGGGACCAAGTCCAAGCGAGCCCGTGTGCACAATAGATTAAGAAATCGGAGGTATAATTGTCATTGGATGATTTGGGATTGGAGATCAATGGTGTGGATAAGATGACTAGCAAAAGAGGAATTATGAGATAACTGAGATGGGTGTTAGTTTATGTAATGGGGCATTCGGAATCATAATGGTAAAATGCATGGTATGGGACATGCAGATTTGCTTGTCCATTATATAGATTAATGGGTTGGGTAGAATTGAAGAGTATTCATGCATTATTATTATTATTATTATTATTATTATTATTATTATTATTATTATTATTATTATTATTATTAATGTGATATTTGGTTGTGTGATTGCATGTCACTTAATTTAGTTATATCAATCTATTGTGGTAAGGTCTCATGTCTCTACTGAGCTGTGATTGCTCACCCTTCAGCCTGTTTAATTTTTCAGATGAATTAGTAGGCAAGACGGCGACTAAATCGATTGAGGTTGAATTAGATGAGAGTGATAGAGCTTTGTTTATTAATTGTAAAGTTGTAAGATTTTTAGAGCTATTGTATAAGATAAATTTATTTTTAACTCATGTTTCGGCTTCTTTTTATTTTGTTTTAGTTTTTATTTTCTCACGCACTGGGCGTGGGTTTCTACCGACCCCCGGCTTTGGGGCGTGACATTATGAGGCTACAAAACCAAGGTAATTTGTGCATTCATTTATAATGAGCTTATGAGACAACTTGAAAATTGGAGATTTAGTCTAAACACAAATTATATTCGCAAGTGCACAAGGTCAATCGTAATATAGTTTGGCAAATACGAGGTCATTCCCACAAGGATGGAGTTCAACTTCCAATTAGTCTAACCTAATTTACTTCACAAAATACTTTAAACTATTTTAATTATATAAACAAGAAATTAAACACATAGCATACTCACGTAAACATGAAAGGGTTTGTGAAAGAATGATTTAATTACCAACGAAATTAAAAGACAAAACAAGTAGAAAGTCATGAAACACAGAATGAGAAATTCAAATTGATAGAAGCACTAGGACAATGAATTCAGCACTAGTAATCTGATCTAGCCTCTTATTCACCTACCTATTAACTAACCATTTGATGTTGTCGCTTGGTTTTCCTTTTTCATGAATTATATCTATGGTATTTATGCTAACTCCAATATTCCTACATGCAATTCGAATATGGTATTTAGCTCAAATATCAACACATAGAAACTTATTAAGATCAGTGAAAACCTTGAACAAGCATGTAAACCCTAGGAGTATGGTATTTACCCTAGACGAATTACAAATCCTAATCACAAGAAGCAAGCCTTAAATTAAGTATGGTATTCACTCTAATTTGCATCCAATTAACTCAATTAAAAGTCTAGATGGTGATCAAGCATCAGATAATCAACCAACTTATTAAGCATAGTGATTAAGAATCCAACATCAAACGGCAATCAATAGATAAGTAAAATAAGAAAACTAAATTATCATACTAGGGCTACATCATGCCCTAACAAAAGAAAATTAGTTACACACATGTATTATTAATAGCATTATATATAGTCGCAAAAGGAAGTTGGAGAAATAAAGTTTGCTGAAGACTTTTATTTTTCGATTGGGTTTATCTAACCGGATCCCATATTGTATCATTTACAGAGTTGAAAGAGTCGAACAAAGGAAAAAACTGAATTTTGGTATATTTAATGTCCGACCAAGCTATGCATAAACAATATTGCAGAAAATTCTCACATTCCGTAATGAGAAAAGTCTTATGAAATTTTGGTATACATGAGAGAAATTTCCTAACTTCTGGTAATTGCTTTTTTTCCCACTAGAACTGTCTTCTCGGTGTTTTTTTTCTTCTTCTTCTTGTTTCTTTAAAATTTCCCAAAAGTGCTCACCCACAAATACTGATTGTGAAAGGTCTTGACCCAGTCTCAAAGATTCACATATATATATTTAAATTATATCTCAACATAAAGAAAAAGAAGCATCTTCAATTCATTTGAAGGAACCTCTTCTCCTCATACTTATCAAAGCTAGCATGTAAATCAATTGCCAAAACACCTATATAATACCAGCTAGCTACAGCTATATAGTTGAATAATAATTAAGCTAAACCTTTGTATCACCCAGTATTATTTTATTAAACTCTTCTGGACCTTTTGACGATTCTCCATGGAAGTGGCGGAACTTAATTAATGTTAAATACCACTTTGCACCCCTAATCTGTTGCTAATTCTTATGTAAGGGTCGGCTTTAGAGTAATTAGGTCTGGAGCACTACCCCTATGTAATTTTGGGAATTATTTATATACTACCATATTTTCATGTGCTATATATATATATATTCTCTCATGAGGATGTCAGCGCGTTATTACTGTGTTGTGTCATTGTAAATAGGGAGGAAAACATAAAGGGGTAGTAGAAACTACACGGCATACGTCCGCACGGTAATAACGTCTAGACGTCCGCATATATAGGAGAATTTCTCTCTCTATATATAGTTTAAGATATTGGTCAAACGTCTAGACACATTTAAACTTTGATCACCATTATACTTATCATCAATCTTTTTAGATGTTTTGTTCATCAAGATATTCAACAACAAAATTTCCCCTTTTTTAATAATGGCTTCATAGAAATCCCTACAAATTTCAGGCCTAATTTTTCAACAATTGAGGTTGACCAATAAAAACAATACTGATCTAACCCATTGATTGTTAAAATATACAGCAGTACCCATATGTAACCCATTGTGTCCACATGACACGAATGCAGTGTTTAATTAGAAAAGTCTGACAGAAGTGGTCCAACTTAAAACTTGTTATAGCGACATGCATACAAATTTGGGGTCAAAGTTGGAAGGGGAAAAGATCTCTATATAAGGCATAGCTAGGTGCTCAAGTTTACTAAACTCAATTAATCCCATCATCATCAGCCTTCTTTTAGGGTTCAAGCCTTTATTCTCTCTGCAGTTTTATTCATTAGTTCATACTAAATAAGCACTCTTCCTTCCGAGTACCTCTCCTATACATTTCCTGTGTTGTGCAGCATTCTGTATGCCTTCTCTTTCATCTCAAATGGAGAGAGCAAGATCATTTCTTCAGTCTCCCACTTACGGGAACATCGTCACCGTTCTGAGCATTGATGGAGGTGGAATTAGAGGGATTATTCCCGGAACTATACTCAAATTCCTAGAATCCGAGCTTCAGGTAATTAAGCATATATATTAAAACCCATAATTTAACTTTAATTAATAATGTTTAAAATAATTGTCTTGCTAATTTATTTTCACTTGAACTTTGCCACATATGCAGAAGCTAGATGGTGAAGAAGCAAGGCTTGCAGATTACTTTGATGTGATTGCAGGGACTAGCACTGGTGGGCTTGTGACTGCCATGCTTACTACCCCAGATGAAAATAATCGACCCTTATTTGCTGCTAAAGACATTAACGATTTTTATCTCGAACATTGTCCTAAGATCTTCCCTCAAGACAGGTACCTAACAAGCTATTTAACATCAATCTTAACTTCAACTCAATGTCATTAATCTTGTGCATGTACATCAATTATTAGTATAATTAATCTTAGCTTGAACACCTTTTTCTTTTTTAATATTATACATATATAGTGGCTAACAATCACATATATTTTGCTTGTGCAGCAACTATACATTGATTGGTGAGGCCATGGACATGGTAAAAGCTGTGTCAGGACCAAAGTATGATGGGAAGTATTTACATAAGATAGTGAAGGAAATATTAGGAGACATACGATTAAGTGACACGTTAACAAACGTTATAATCCCAACTTTTGATATAAAGCGGCTACAACCAATGGTCTTCTCTAGCTATGAGGTTTGTTTTCATATCTTTAAATATATATATGTGTATGTGTGTATATATATGTTTGTTTTGTTAAATCTAATATAGTTACATGGTTGGTTTTCTGTTTCGATGGTGATTATAGGAGAAAAAGAACACTAGCATAAATGCTTTACTGTCGGACATATGCATTGGGACTTCAGCAGCCCCAACCTATCTTCCAGCGCACCATTTTGAAACCAAAACTTCCACTGGTGAATCAAGAGATTTCGATCTCATTGATGGTGGCGTTGCTGCTAACAACCCGGTATATATATAATTACATTATGACCTTGATCTATAATACACCATGCAATTTCAAAAGCTTATTTAACTCTCGTTCATTATATTGTTGTTTTTTCTTATCAGGCTTTGGTTGCTATAAGCGAAATGACAAAAGAAATCCACCAGGGAAATTCTGACTTCTTTGCTATAAGGTCAACTGAGTATGGTCGGTTCTTAGTGATATCGTTGGGTACTGGTTCAGCAAAATCTGAAGAGAAATATAATGCCGATGATGCAGCTAAATGGGGTCTTTTGGGATGGTTGACGAAAGGGGGTTCCACTCCATTGGTAGATGTATTTACTCAAGCAAGTAGTGACATGGTCGATTTCCACCTTGCTACTGTTTTTCAAGCTCTCGACTGTGAGAAAAATTACCTCCGAATTCAGGTATTTGGGATATATTTACTGCCATACTATGAATTAATCTATACCATAATCAATGATCCAAACTCACAGTAAAAATCGATAATTAACGGGTTGAAGTGAAAATATGTATGGTGCAGGATGATACATTGGAGAAAACAGTATCTTCAGTAGACATTGCTACGCAAGAAAACTTGAATAACCTTGTAAAAGTTGGAGAGGAATTGTTGAAGAAACCGGTTTCGAGGGTGAATTTGCAAACCGGTATCTATGAGCCTGCTCATCAGGAAACAAATGAAGAAGCTCTCGTAAGGTATATGTCTATTTGATTACTCACCAATCTAATATGATTTTTTAGCATGAACATAAATATGTTATATTGATTAAACATTACTAATCACAATTAATTTTCTTAATTAATCTGCACGTGTGTAGGGTGGCGCAAATTCTGTCCAGGGAAAGGAAGGTCCGTGAAATGAGATCACCAAAGGCTGTAGCAGACAGCAACTCCAACTGATGATCACATATTGCTAATCTCACGCTTATTATTCCCTCTAATTAGATTTTTTTAAAATTAAAATAAAGCACTAAATAAATAAATAACCATATGGTGAAATTAGTGCTAATAATGAATTCATTATTGTTCATATTGTAATTTAATTATTTTCTCCCAATAAATACCAACCAGCATGTTGGTTGTGATCAGCAGTATTTACTTGATTCTTTATTTGAGTTAGAAATCGAAGTATTTTAATTTTATTATACTTTTCTCCTTTTCTTTTGCTACTTTCCCCACATCCAATTAACATAAATTTCCTTTTGTGTGTTTTGTTTCTTTGGTTTGGTTCCTTGCCACACTGCTCACAAAAATATAAAGAATCCAAATAAAAGATATATATCACATATGTCAAGAAGAAAAGAAAGGGATCAATACATTCTTGACGCGATTTAGCAAATCCGTATGAGGCCCCTTTATGCATTCAGAAAAAATATTGACTAAATGAAAAATGGTTTTGATTAAAAATTAAAGTCTCTATTTGATCATTTAAAAAACCGATTTTCATATTTTGATTAAGTGGACTAGTACTTCCTTATTTACATTGTTGGTAATATAAAAATAAATTAAAGAAAGGACAAAGACATTTACTTAAATATTGAAAATGAAAATAAAGTAATCCAAGTTGACTATTAACTGGAAAACAATAAAAAAATTCATGGTTTCTGGATCTGAGATTCGGACCACAAAACAAAAATGACCACATGGTCAATATGCATGCTCCCTCAACTGCTCTCAATATCTACTTCACAAGAATTTTCAAACACTTTCTTTCAAGATTGAATTTTATTGGCAACTGGTCGGGGCATAAAATAAACCATAAAATGGGATGCTAATTGAGTATAACCTTGTTTTCATATCTATAATATATATATATATATATATAGCAATCGCCTTTTATATATAGAAGGAGTTTTAACGAGGCAACTTTATATATGTCGGCACCACTGTGTATTTTTGTTTGAGACATTTTGGAAAAAGCAAAAGGAGAGAGAAATTTTAAAAGAATCAAAAATGAAATTTATTTATTTTTAGATTTCATAATGAATTCAATACATTTGCATGTCTGATTTGAAAAAGCTTTGGCTTTTCCAAAAGTGAAAATTTTTTATGTGTAAAACCTGAAAAACCTTTTTGTTTTTATTAATGAAATTCATTGTTTTCTTTGTAAAAAGAAAAAAAGATTAAAAATATATTTTTTGGACCAGCAACTTTTGTTTTATTTTGAAGTTTTAATTTGGACTAAAATGGATAACGACGCGGATTATCATTTATGGCTATCTATTCCCAATAAGTAAAACAGAAAATAAATGAATTAATAATCATAGTGTTGATTATGATTATCATTTATTACAACAATTTTTCCCTCAAATTAATTAACACCAAAATTCAATACAAAATACAAAAAACAAAAAACTTAATGGCAAAACAAAAGAGTCAGTAGTTGAGTTTTGGTTTTGGAGTATGTCCATGGGGTGACCTTGCAAGGCGAAGCCACTTCTCTTCCGATAATAGTTTTGCAAACCTGCACAGTTAATTACAACTTTCTGTTATTACAGATTGCAAAAATTGAACACATAAATTTTGGAAATGAATATTTTGTTGGTTTTATTACCTTGTGAGAGCCTCTTCATTAGATTCATGTTTTGAAGGCTCCACCCTGCCAGTCTCCAAATTAACCCTGGAAACTGGTTTTTTCAACAGCCTTTCACCAACTATCAGAAGATCATCCAAATTCTGCTTATCGGCTATGTCCACAGAAGATACATGCCCGGTTAACGTGTCATCCTGCATTAATTTGGGTTAATAAGATAAATAATAATACGATTTGTAACACATTTACTAAGTACAGCTGATTCGGACTCATATAGTTTATTAAAGAGATAGTAGCCAGCAATGTGACCAGTAAATGTGGTCCGAACAATGAGTGATGAATTGGATTAATTACCTGAATTCGAAGGTAATTATTTTCTGAGCGGAGGGCTTGGAAAACAACAGAAAGGTGATAATCGACCATATCAGCACTTGATTGACTGAAAACATCAATTATTGGGGTTCCACCACCGCTGGTTAACCAATCTAACAAGCCCCATTTGGCTGCAGAAAGTGCATGGTATTTGAACTCAGCTTTTGCTGAGCCTGTTCCTAATGATATCACTAGAAACCTTGTATAGTCCATGGGCTTTATAGGGAAAAAATCTGAGCTCCCTTGATTATTGTCTTTGTCACTTCACCAATAGCAAGTAAAGTCTGAAATAAGAGCAAAAATATAATCAATTTACACTAACATAGAGTTATTTGAAAACCAACTAGCTAGTGGTCGAGTGGTATTTTTCTTCTATAAACTTCGTTAGAAGATGTGCGAAAATATGTACCGGATTATTTGCAGCCACACCACCATCGATGAGGTTAAATTCTCTTACATTCCCTTCTGGGTCCATGGTTTCAAAATAATGGGCTGGGAGATAAGTAGGCGCTGCTGAGGTTGCAATGCATATGTCTGAGAGTTTAGCATCGAAGCCTGGCTTATGTTTCACCTAACCACCCAAGAAAAGCACATAATTTAAACAGAGTAATTATCAAATAACAAACAGTAAAAGTAACATTAAACTGGTGATCAAAAAAATTAAGTCAAGAAGTGATATGATGGGTTAAATTCAAAGTAAGGGGACAACCTCATAGCTGGAAAAGATTGTTGGTTGGAGCTGCTTTATGTCAAATGTTGGAATGACAACGTTAGTTAATGTCTGGTGCAGTTTTTTGTCACCAAGTTTCTGCCCAACCAAGTCATGCAAATACTTCCCATCGTATTTTGGTCCTGCTAGAGCTTTGATAATCTTTGTAGCATAAGGAAATATTGGACAGCTGTTGTTTAAAAAATTAGTGCTTATGTTAGAATCTATTTTAACAAAAACATGTTCTGTAATATTTAACAACAATTTGGCATTTAACATGTAAACATTACTGTTTCTGGGGGAAGATTTTGGGGCAGTGAGTAAGGTAGAAGTCCTTAATATCTTTGGCAGCAAACACAGGGCGGTTGTTCTCATCTGGGGTTGCAAGCATGGCAGTTACAAGGCCACCAGTGCTTGTTCCTGCAATCACATCGAAATAGTCGGCGATTCTTGCATCTTCACCATCCAGTTTCTGCAACATGATCAAACATTTTGAGTACTTATATGACTTAGAAACAATGTTATTTGACATGGAATTATCGATCAAAGACATTATATGTGAATGCGTATGCAGAGGACATAAGGATTGAATAGTCTACCTGAAGCTCAGCTTCAAGGTAACCAAGGATGGTTCCAGGGATAAGCCCTCTTATTCCACCCCCATCGATGCTTAAAACGGTGATGAGGTTTCCATAGGTTGGGGCCTGCAAAGGTATACTCTTGCTTCTGTTCATGAGACTTGAGTTGCTGCTATATAAAAGAGAGAGAGAGAGAGAGAGAGAGAGAGTCTGAATTCTAGAAGAGGGTTTAGATAAATATATAGCTAGAGTTCTTTGGTAATTTTCCCTTTGACAGAAGTACTACAGGGGTATTTATAGCCAAGTCATTGGATTATGCATACATGTACCCAAAAAGTGTTAAGAAAAGTACAATGTCAATGGGTATGAATGTGATTCAAATTTTTTAATCCTTTGTAGTTTATTGGATATAGTTCAAGTTGGACATGTAGACTGAGAATGGAAATGTTCATTTCTAGTCAAACATTAGCACCTTTCTACAGGAAAATGGTTAATTATGGTTCCTCTAATTGTAGAATTGTAGGTGAGACTCCATGAGACTTGTAGGTGACAATGTGAAGCCATCTTGGAGGCTAATTAACATGATGCTGGTTAGGCCAATCCCCACTGAGGACGGCCATGAATTTCCTACCCTTAAAGCACCTCTATCAAGCATGCAGCCAAAACTTTAGCTTATTATAAATTTCAAGTTCTTCTCTGCGGCTACATACAATGAAGGGACATTATGATATTTAAGATTCCTTGTCAAAGGATTAAATCTTTACATGTTATGAGCTGATTCGTATAAGGCGGCGATGAACATTAGCAGTAAGATTAGAAGGGCAATCAGGAGGCCACAAGTTGCCAGTGTGATGGAAAATGGTCTTCCATTCAATTTTGCCTGCATTTGACTTCAATAGGATGATAAAGGGATGCTGAAAAATTTAATCAAGTTCTATTGTCATATGTTGTTCGTGGACTTCAATTTAGGGGGGTAACATGTTGTCTTATTAGCAATCGTACACTTCAACAACACAGTCATCAATCATTGTACAATAAAATGCTACTGTCAATAAGGAAGAGGAAAACCTTTTGGTTTCTGTTTTACCATGTGGTACAAAGCTTAGTAAACGCTTCCCTTTGAATATAAATTGAATTTCTGTATAATTTACTGTCATTCATCTGTTCCCACTTTCCCCCATACAATACCTAAAGTTAGCTGCAAGTGAAAAGTGACTTATCCATTCTTTTTCTTAAATTTGCCGAAATCCTGATTCCAGATAATCCATTATTATTTGTTTAAATGGTAGTGGAAACCTTCCTAAAATTTATTACTTTAATTTAAGTCCTCAATTCCAAATAACATGTTCATTGTGGTAGAATTTTCAATGTTTTGTAAAGCATACGTGCACAAATACATACATCTAGTGTGTATATATTTGTATACTCACCTTACTGAGTTGGATTTTATAAAAGATTGAGGAGCAGATGATCACTATGACTATTTCTTCGGGGAGATTTAGAGGATGCAAAAATCACAAGATTACAGTCTGTTCATCAAACCAATGAGTCTGCAAAATTTCTCCAGCATTTAATCTTGTAGTTTTCTGTTGTCTTTTAGCAAGTATATATATATATATATATATATATATATATACACTTTTTAGCATTATATTCCCTAAGTTGCTTGTTGTTATCTACTCTCCAGCCTATAATGAAGCAAAAAAGTGTAACAAGATGAAACTATGACATATCAGTGAAACTGCAAGAGGGTTTTCCCATTCAATGAAGAAAAACTGATAAAAGGCTCCTCTTGATGTAAAGAGTAGCTGCAATAAAATGTATCAATTGATAAGACTGATGCCTCTCTTAAAACTAACTGATGTAACAAACTTTTAAGAACATTTAATTAGTTTAGAGGCTGAGCTTGAGGATAAGCTTCAACTAGTACTCTGCTCCTCATGATACTGCTGTTTCTGTAATACTCTTTAATTAGTACTGGTGGTGATATCATATTTAGACCCAAAAAAAAAAACAAGGAGAACGCACCAGACGACGCATGAAATTATAGAATTCAGTCCATGCATTTATGTAGATCTAATTCAGTGAAAGCCATCCCTAGTCCATGTTCAATGTTTGACGATTACAATTCTGTGCACCGTTCTGTCTTTAAGTGATGATGAAGCAATGAATTGGTACGTTTGATACTAATACTTAAATCTTCAACCTTTTGGCTGTGCTCAAGGAGATAATTATTACAGTTAAAACCAGTTCAAAGCCCGGTACCGCCCATGTGAAATTGTATTTGTTTAAGTTTATCAATGATTTCTATATGCCCTAGAGGCCAAGATAGATGGTGGCCTTCATTTTCACAAACTTGACCTGCACCCTTTTTGTCCGTGGACTTGTTGGTAAGAGTCACATTCCAACTTGACTAATACAAAATTACGCTTAACCTCTGGGCTTAACTTTTCCAATAATAGTGATATGCGTCTACTTTCTGCATGCTAATAATGCAAGCAACAAAATGCCAAACACGAAAATTCAGCTCTTAAAGCTAACATCACTATCTCTAATCCAAAGAGTTGGTGATATGTGCATAGCCATTTTATCGAAAGAGCTCAAAAGGTCACAACACGTGCATAGTTTTCTTTTCTGCAAAAAAGGTTAAATTTAATTTGTTTATTATACTAAATACAGTTTATAATAATAATTTAATCATAAACAGAGTTGCTGATAATATATAAAAATTTGGCCACGTGCATAGTTCTTGCTTGCAAATTGCAATTCTTAAATTTCATTGATAGAGAAGAATGAATACATCTGTTACATTGTTATCCCACCCCTCCTGGGTTTTATTCAGATACCTCAAAAATTACAATTTCAATTTACTACTTGAACAATAATAAATGAAAGAATTCATCATGAGCTGTGAACATAATATGTGTATGATCGATCAGTTGGGTTTTGGAGTGTGTCCGTGGGGCGACCTTGCGAGACGAAGCCACTTCTCTTCGGAGAGTAGTTTTGCAAACCTGCAAGTAAGTTACAGATTTTAATATTTGGATGAATTACTAGAGAAAAATACTAGCACATAGATTATGGAATAATATTAATATTGGCAGTTAATATATGATGCATACCTTGTAAGAGCCTCTTCATTAGTTTCATGATTACAAGCCTCAAATTTGCCTGTCTCCAAGTTAACCCTGGAAACTGGCTGTTTCAATAGGCCTTCACCAACTTGCACAAGACTGTCCAAATTCTTCTCTGTTGCTACATCCACGGAAGCTACATCCCCTTGTAGCTTGTCATCCTGCGGTGTTTTTTTTATAAATGTGCCTATGTTAATATATTTGTTGTTGCATGTTATTAATCAAATTGAGAGAATTGATTAAAATAAGTATACCTGAATTCGAAGGTAGTTTTTCTCGGAGTGAAGGGCTTGGAAAACCACAGAAAGGTTAAGATCAACCATATCTGCGCTACTGTAGCTGAAAACATTAATGATTGGGGTGGAACCACCGCTGGTTAACCAATTCAACATGCCCCATTTAGCTGCATCATGTGCATTGTACTTCACCTCATCTTTTGGTGAGCCAGTTCCTAATGATATCACCAGAAATCGGCCATAGTCCATAGGTTTTATAGGGAAGAAGTCGGAGCTCCCCTTGATTATTGCCTTTGTCACTTCACCAATAGCAAGCAAAGTCTGAAACAAGGACACATCTTGAAGTCATTTTTCTGAACCGGATTTTTTTTAATAAATAATTTAATATTTAATATTCAATATTCGGTTGTTTTATATTATGTACCGGATTATTTGCAGCCACTCCACCATCGATAAGGTTAAATTCTTTAACGTTTCCTTCACCGTCCTTGGTTTTGAAATAATGAGCTGGAAGATAAGTTGGTGCTGCTGAGGTTCCAATGCATATGTCGGAGAGTAAGGCATCAAAGCATGGCTTATGGTTCACCTGAAAAACCACATATTATGATAAGTCAATGTTTGCTGGAAAAGATGAACTTGAGGAAGAAAGAAGTGAATAGCAGAAGGTGAACCTCAAAGCTGGAAAAGATTGTTGGCTGGAGATTCCTTATGTCAAATGTAGGAATCACAACGTTAGTCAATGTTTGGTGCAGTTTTTTGTCACCCAGTTTTTGCCTCACCAGGCTATGTAGATACTTCCCGTTGTATTTTGGTCCTGCTAGAGCTTTGATAATCTTTGTAACATAGGGAAACAACGGACACCTGTTGTTTAAAACATTAAGCTTGTATTTAGTTTACTCTATATATATATATATAGATAGAAAGTATTTATATCAAAAAATGTAGCAATCTGCAAATTAAAGTTATGTAAACATTACGTGTTCTGGGGGAAGATTTTAGGGCACTCATTAAGGTAGAATTCCTTAATATCATTGGCAGCGAACAGAGGACGGTTGTTCTCATCCGGGGCTGTGAGCATGGCAGTCACAAGACCACCTGTACTTGTTCCTGCAATCACATCAAAATAATCTGCCAGTCTTGCATCCTCACCATCCAGCTTCTGCAACATGATCAATAACATTAGTATCCTTTAGCAATAGTGTAGCTGTGGTAAAAAGTTAGAGAGTATTATAAGACAGATGTTGGACATGTGAATATCTTATACATGTATATGTGCATGCATGCACATGCCAAGGAGAAGAAGATAAATATTTATGCATACGAGCTTTTAAAGCTTAGAGCATCCAACCCAAAATTAGTAACGATCGATAGAGAAGTCTTGCATTTTATGTAGTGTGATGCAAGACTTGGAATAAACAACATGAGGTTATGTATCCCCAAAAACAATAGCAGTGCCGGATGCATACATCGCAAATGAATCTATACATTGTGAAAAACAAGTCATAAACCATGTATACTCCCACACAAAGATAACCTAATAGTAAAATTCTTATTCTACCTGAAGCTCAGATTCTAGGAAAGCAAGGATAGTTCCTGGGATAAGCCCTCTTATTCCACCCCCATCAATGCTTAGAACAGTGATTAGGTTTCCATAAGTTGGGGGCTGCAGGGGTATACTTTTGGTTCTTTCCATGAGAGACTTGAGAGTTTGAGTTGCTGCTATATAGAGATAGAGAGAGCTAGAAGGAAAGAGAGTCTGAAGTTAATTATTAGAAGAAGGATTTATAGCTTGCGAGATTTCTTTGTGAATTCTCCTTGAGAGAAGTAGAGGTATTTATAGATTCCATTGCACACACATTTTCCAGGATTCAACCAAGTCAATGGATTATGCCCCCCAAAAAAGTGATTGAATAAAGCACAATGTCAAAGGATGAATGTGATTCAAAGTTTTGACCGGTTGATATTTTTCGTGGATATGGCTCAAGTTGGAGGCATGTTTTCTAAGCAAGGAAATGACATATAATTATTAAAAGAGATATTTAGTCATATACTCATCATTTAATTTCTGTAAACAAACCCAAAAAATAACAACTGACTCTATTGAATTTAATTTTAATTATTAAATTACTTTGATGTCCTATTGAGTGTTTTAGGTTTTTTAATGAGGTTTTGGAGTTGGGCTTGTTTAATAAATCGATGGTTGTTTTGTAATTTATAAGAAGTTAAAAGCCTCATAGTTATGTTGTAAATGGGTTTCGGTTGTGTTTCTAAAGTCCATTTCACATAGGTTCATAGGTTTTTTTTTTAATAATTTGGCCCCTATATTGGTATAATGATGAATCTCCCTTATTAAAATGATCATGTACAGTCCAACAATGCCCTGCTTCTACAGCAAACATGTTCATTGCTCCCCAAGCTATATGCCATGGACAAGTCAAATATGTGAGAGTTCTAGAATTGTAGGTGAGATCTCATGAGACTTGTAGGTGAAAATGATTAGGTGAAACAATTGAGGTTAGCAAATGCACAGGAAACAGCTTGTTAGGTCAAATCCTGAATTGCTCATGAATTGCCTAACCTCTAAATAACCTCTACCAAGCAACTAGTCCTGCTTTTGATTATAATTCATTAATATCAGTTTCTTTTGTGTGGACGACATACTAGGAAGGCACCAAAAGATCTTGGTGCTGCATATTCAAGGATTAGCAGAAAATTAAATTACATAACACGTTGCAAACGCTTTGATTCGTAAAAGGCGGCAATGATCAACGATAGGATAGCAAGCCAAGAAGGTCAATTAGGATAAGTACTTGCACAAAATCATAAATTGAATGGTCTACCGTTCAATTAAACTATGTCTGCACATAGCTTCAACATGCATGATGATAAGAGATGTATGGTACACTACATCAAGCAAATGCTCATAATTTAATCATATAATTTTATGGCCGCCGTAGTTTTTCCTGTACCTTGATTAGGGTGGACATTATGTTTTAGTACCTATCTTACACTCAACCACACAATAATAATTGTAGACAACATCAGGACATCATCTCCAATTACACAGTACTCTGTTAATAGCGAAAAGAAAAACATTTTGCTTCATTTTCTGAATTTTTCACTGCATAAACAGATTTTTCCCTATATATAAATTGGGATTTTTGTATGTTTTCATTTCTTCTCACCTCCCTTTACTTATAATTTTGATTGAGCATGGTTTTTGCAAGCAAACTAACTCAGAGAGCTGAGGTAACCATCATGACAGCAGGACGTCAGCATTGAAGAACAGACTCTCTACAGAAGCCTATGCTTCCAGAGGTTAGCTGAAGCTAATCCTCCAGCTCAGCTCCTAATCTCAATTAAGAATTAACTCCATTTGTAATCTTATCCAGACGTGATGTAATCCTTCTTCTGCTCCTGATCAATTGTATTGAAAGACTCTTACCTACGTAATGAAGAATTCTTTCCTGCATTAAGTCTCATTCAAGTTTTTGTACTTTTCATCGGATTTTCCCCATATGGAAACAGCTCAAATCTTAATTACATTCCCTGAGGTGACCTGAAGATATAAGAATGATATGCCTGTAATTTGAAGATCAATCTACACTGAAAGTGAATTTTCCATTGTCTTTCTTAGAGCTTATATACACCAGTTAGTTTGATGTCCAGACATTCACCATGCATCATGACTGAGTTGAGAGAAAAGAACTCAGAAATGCAAAATTTTCATAAGAATCTGCAACAGACTTTTTATTCTCCAGCTTGATGTCATGCTTAGGAAACTTGTGTACCGCACAGCTGTAATCGAAGGATCGAAGTCAGAAGTCAATTCTGCAGACTGCATTATAAGCATTTCCAGGCCAATATGCTAAATGTTCGACAATTAGTTTTACTGATTAAAAAACCTTATTCTTTTTCCTTTTTGTTCAAGTGATAGCAGCCCCTGCTGAGGCTCTTGATCACATCACAAGTTGGTGACATATTCCATTGCGTTCATGCGATGCTAAAAATCAAAACTTCAACTTTTAGCTATTACATTCTTCTGATTTTGAGAAATAAAATACTACTAAAAAATAGTATTGATTGAAGTTAACTCTTGCTTAAATAGCAGCCATAGAAGAAAATCATTAAAGGACCAGTCTTCATTAACTTGAACTGCAAGTTGTATTCAAAAGTAGAATTTCCAACAAGGTCCGTACAACCCACGAAAGTAGAAAATGTTAAACATGCAGGAGATTGACTATATAAAACGCTTATCAACAGAATTGTAAAATTTATTTAATTACTTTTATTCTAGTCAAATATGAGAAAACGAAGTTTCAACCACCCAGGAAAGTTACTAATTATATATAACATACAGAATCCAAAACCTTTACCCTATGAAAGTTCCCCTGGCATACAAAATGATTAATACTTTTAGAGGGATGACTTCAAATTTGGACAATTTTCTATCTGGATACAACCTACAAGTCTCAAGCAGACTTTATTGCTTCAACAAAGGAAAATAAAAAAACACTGAAAATCTCAAACTGCATCACAAATATTTGCCACGGGGTTCTAAGATGATGAGGCTTGCTCACGAAGGTGCTTCTCTTGAGAGAGCAGCTTTGCAAACCTGCATACGGGTTAAAGAAAAACTGTTCTGTGTTATTATGTGACAGAAGCCATAAGAAGGGTTTAATTGACAAGCTAAGCTAGAATATATAATTTCACACCTTGTAAGAGCCTGTTCATTGGTCTCATGTTTTGACGGTTCAAAATTACCCGTCTCTAAATTCACCTTTGACACCGGTTTCTTTAGCAACTCTTCTCCAATCTTTGCAAGATTTTCCAGATTCTCCTTCGTGGAATTATCAACAGAGGACACTTTCCCTTTCAATGTATCATCCTGCAATTTTAACCAAGACTAAATGTACTTAGTTTTCAGCAATTTCATTTTCCAGCTAGACTACATAACAACATACATGTAATAAAATTAAGGCACCAAATGGTTATGAGACCGATCGAGCAATGTTGACGAATACCTGAATTCGAAGATAATTTTTTTCGGATTCCAGGCTTTTGAAAACCACAGACATATGAAAGTCTACTAAATCTGCACTTGCTTGAGTGAAGGCATCAACTAATGGGGTAGAATGATCACTTACTAACCAACCAAACACTCCCCATCTGGATGCTTCATTTGCAGTGTACTTCTCTTCAACTTTAGGAGAACCTGTTCCCAGTGATAGTACCAGTAGTCTACCATAATGATCAGCTGCTTTTATAGAATTGAAATCTGGGCTTTTCCTGTGAATCTCTTTTGTCACTTCTCCAATAGCAATTAAAGTCTAGGTGTTGACCACAATAATTGAACACAGCATTACTATAGTTGTAGGACCAAAAAAATAAACACCCATAAAGGAAAAAGATTGTTTAGTATAGGGTATCAATATGCTACACTATCCATGTTGTGCCGATATTTTGTTGATACTAAATCAATATTCGATAATGTATCAGATAGTGTAGATTATGATACCCGTTACCAAACCCAACACGATCATCAAATTTATATTCACCGGATTGTTAGCAGCTACACCACCATCAACAAGATTGAATTTTTCCACCTTTCCTGCAGAGTCTTTGGTTTCAAAATAGTGGGCAGGAAAATAAGTTGGGGCAGCGGAAGTTCCAATACCTATATCTGACAGTAAGGCATTGAGGTGTGGCTTGCTCTTCACCTAAAACCAAGTATTAATTAAGTACAATATATATTGCCCTTAATTTTGAGAAATTTCAGACATAAAAAATTTGGTTGATCAACCTCAAAGCTGGAGAAGATGGTGGGCTGGAGTCGCTTGATGTCAAAAGTTGGGATTACAACGTTGGTCAATGTTTGTTGACAATCTTGTGTTTCCCAGTTTTTGCTTAAGGAGATTATGGAGATACTTGCCATCGTACCTTGGTCCAAGCACTGCTTTGATCATTTTGGCAAGTGGCCAACTGTTGCTTATGCAGAACATAGGAGTGTGTAAGACAATAATCAACTCTATTAGGATATAAATGATAGTAAATTAACACATTTTTCTGAATGCCGATGCTATATTTGTGATACTCCAAGCATCACATTCGTCATTAGTGTCTGCATAATATGTGATTTAAAGATCCAATTATCAATTGTTCGTTAATTTGTTAACTAGTTGCTTGGGCTCATGTTGTTACATATGATAATACAACCCAGTACTCCATTTGTTCTATACATACAGGCTTGGGCTTTTTGGGATAGTGTTCATGAGCTGAACATGGTATTGGGGCTATGGATATCAAGATTTGAATTCGAGTACAAGAGGGTAAGTACAATCAGCTGGCATAACCCATATCATGTGTCGACCAGAAGCTTAATTATATTATGATTAAAGTGTGTGATTATAAACGACAAAGAACCGAAAAAAGATTTGTTAAGTCTATTATATGTTACCTCACTTGAGGAAAAATTTTAGGGCCGTTATCAAAATAGAAGGACTTGATATCTTTGGCAGCATACATAGGGCGATTGTTGTCATTGGCTGCAGTTAGCATGATGGTCAACAGACCACCTGTGCTTGTCCCTGCAACTACATCGAAGTAATCTGCAACTCTTGCTTCCTCACCATCTAGCTTCTGCACGCATCGACACCATGAAAACGAAAATTGCATCTTAAATTCTCAAGTAAAAATTGATCTCTAATTAATTACTGTAATTTTAACATTATAAATATATAAGCATGAGTGTACGAGAATTGTATAACCTGTAACTCGGACTCTAAGAAGGCAACTATAATTCCTGGAATAATTCCTCTAATTCCACCTCCATCAATGCTGAGAACTGTAATGAACTTTCCATGAGTAGGAGCTTTTAGGGTTCCTAACTTTGTTCTTTCCACCTCCATTGGTTTTTAATGCGCAAGACCTATGGAAATATATTAAATAATTGTTAATTGTTGAGACATTCTATCTGTATATATGTTACTCCCTGGAAAAGAGGAACCAACAATCTGGATTAGTCCCTCTGGATTAGTGGGACTAATCATTCTAAATGTGACCTATATGAATAGTGGGTTCTAGCTTGGACATGAAATGTGAACAAATGATGCGTGCACAATTGGAAATATTGCGCCATTGAAGATAACAACTCTTGAGTGCCATTTCCTCAAGTGGTGAGTGCTCTTAGTTTGGCAGAGAAAAGATGGCAACTTTTGGCACCACCCCATGCAAGAATTGTAGGTGAAACCATGAGAATTGTAGGTGAGAACAATTTGGTGATCACACATGAGCATCTGCTCATGTAATCTAGATTTCGGTACCTAGCTAAAGTGATTGGCAGTGTGGGGGTTTTGATCATTGTTTGAAACCTAGGTTTTCAGACAAGTAGTGTGTGGCATCTCCAAATATTAATGATGATGAGCATTTTAATTTTCCTTTTGAAACTTAATTAGGTTTATTTGTTCTCCCCCAATGACAGGACCCACCCCGAATTTCTCGTAACCCGGGACGAATCTGTGGAATTCCCGACATCACCCGATGTCGGGCCCACCTACTAAAACTATGTCCTCTTTTGCCAAAGAAGACTAAGGGCTTGAGATTTTCTGCCAAAAATTTGGCAGAGTCTCTCCTGTAAATTAAACATTTCCCAAAATTCCAACCTGCATAAAAAGCAATTTAATATCCCAACAGGCAGCACGCACAATATAATTTCATGCGATTCACATAAACGGCCTTCGGCCTTCAAATGATTCGAAACAGAACCGCCAGTACTGTTCTTAAATCAATTTAATGCATTAAACAATACATATAACAAACTCAAAACTAAATTATGAACGCCTACTAAAATCAACATAAAATAACTTCTTCAAATATCCAACATACGAGGTTTTAACCCCCTATCATACTCGCATCTCATTTTCACCCAAATTTCAGGACCAACGATGAGGTCCGAACCAATCTCTATAAAACCATAAGAGCAATGTTTAGCCCGTGGCTGCACATAGGCACTATCCTAGCCTGCCTACGTACCTTATGAAGGGATCAAGCCACACGTAGTTCTTTTCCTAAAACCTTTTTTAATTTAAATCACAATTCACCAATCACTATCTCACATATCTCCCCATACGCCGGATCTACCAATGTCACGTATGGGATCAACACGCCGGCTACTCCTACGACACGTGCGACCTTAACACAATATCACATATCTTCCCATACGCCGGATATACCAACGGCACGTATGAGGTCTGTCAACACGCCGGCTACTCCTACGACACGTGCGACCTCAACACAATATCACATATCTCCCCATACACCGGATATACAAACGCCACGTATGGGGTCTGTCCACACGTCAGCTATTCCTACGACACGTGCAACCTCAACACAATATCACATATCTCCCCATACGCCGGATATACCAACGCCACGTATGGGGTCTGTCAACACGCCGGCTACTCCTAAGACAAGTGTGATCTCAACACAATATCACATATCTCCCTATACGCCGGATATACCAACGCCACGTATAGGGTCTGTCAACACGCCGGCTACTCCTACGACAGGTGTGACCTCACAATCACAAGACGGTGCTTACACAGGGTAGTCAATATCCGAAGGTACATAGGGTAGTGCGTATAGCACTTCAAACTGACAATCTAAACTCTTTTAATACCCTTGCCAATACATATAAATATAAATTAAATCCACTATTGTATAAACCTCAACCCCGGTATAGCATGCGATAATCCCCCAATTTTGAACCATAACTAATATCTTAATCCCACATAACCAATATACAATCAAGGCCTGTCACTACGGTCATTTTAATCTTCTTAGGAAGGTAACACTACCTACGAAGTCTCACGGTCAACCCTGGGTCAAACTACCCAACCTTGGTCAAATGGGCCCGCGGGGTCCACGACCTCCAAATTCTAATCTGACAGTTCATATCGGTTCTACAAGGTTTATGACACACGTCTTGCAAGTTTAGTCTAGATCGGACGGTCGGATCGCTCATGATCGGACGATTACTATAAACCTAACCCTAGGGTTGGCATTTTCGGAGTATCTGGGACTCCGTTTTACGATCCGTCGAATCCTACACGATTCTAAGGATGTCTAGATTAACATATTATAACTCAGGACTATCCAATGGTTCAAACCTAGCGAACCCGAATAACGTGCAATATGTGATATCCGTTCGGAACTCTAACAGTATCCAAATTGGGATCCGAACACACCTACGCACTCATGACCACCTGAGGATCCCATTGGAACAAAAATACTCTGCTACATAAAGCCCATGCACGGCAGCGTGGTTGTCCAAAGCGATAATCCATCACCGGAAAAACTCTGAATCATGACTCAAGACTCTACTCTAGGTAAAACACCCTATTTGGAACCACTTTTGTTCTTGGACCTACCCCAAAAACTGACCGGAAGTGGTCGGAATCTCATCCCGAAATTTGGCTGAAATCCAATTCGAATATCAGACATCCTACGCTCAAAATTGATGCAATCCTACCCAACCATTAGCTAGATCATGAAAAATAGGTGAGAAAGCATACCTCAATCACTAGAAACGGTGGCCAGAGAAGGGAGAACGAGCGGCTGGAAGTTTCCTCAGAAATCCAGCGGTATCTCTTGTAACACCCCGACTCCAAATTTATTGTCTATTTTAATTTATTTAAGAGAAATTATGAATTTACCCGTGGGATAGGGGTAATTTGGTCATTTCTTATCCGAAAGGAATTTGGGAATTTCGACTATACCGTTGCGTAGAACACAGCGAGATGAGTCCGTAGAGACGTAGTGGGCTTAAATCGGGAAGAAGTTACGAGCAAAACATCACCAGTGGCAAAATCCTAAATATTTTGAAATGGATTTTTGGTTAAAAGACAGAATTTGCCCTCATTTCTCTCTCTCTCCATGCGCTCTCTCTCGGCTGTCGCAAACCCTCGATCAGCAGTGAGTCCACCGGCCACCGCCACCTCGCCACCACTGGCCGACCGATCCCAAAATGACCGGCTTGACTTCGCCATCCTTCCCCACTTTCTCCAACGCCACCGGCAATGACGGCGCGGATTTTGCGAAAACCGACCAATCGAGAGGAAAATTCCAGCCATTCGTTCGTTGTTGTTCGCCACCATTTCCGACGATCCGTATGGATCTTGAACCTCTCGAGTTGTTCTTGCTGCCTGTGTTAGATTTGGGAGATTTCTGCGTTTTGGAGATCGATTAAGCGATGGAAGATTTTCTGATTTTGGCCTCCGATTCCGGCCACTTCGTCATATTTTGGGTCCCAAGAACAAAAGTGACTCAAATAGGTGTTTTACCTAGGGTAGGAGTCTTGAGCCGTGATCACTTTGGACACCCACGCGCCGGGACGTGTGGCGGGGCATGGGCACGTAGAAAAGGGCTTTGGGTCTCGATGTGATCTCCTGGTTTTCATGAGCGCGTGGGTTCTTTCGGATCCCAATTCGGTTGACGTTTGAACCCCGAACGGATTACGCATATTGTGGGTTATCCGGGTTCGATAGGTTTGGACCGTTGGATTGACTCCAATTTAATATATGTTGATCTAGATATTTCTAGGATCGTGTAGGATTTGAAGGATCGAGAAATGGAGTCCCGGATACTCCAGAAATGCCAACCCTAGAGTTAGGGTTTTAGTAACCGTCCGATCATGCGATCATGAGCGATCCGACCGTCCGATCTGGACCAAACTTGCAGAACATGTGTCCTAGAGCCTGTAGAACCCATAGGAACTTTCGGATTAGAATTTGGAGGTTGTGGGCCCCGCAGGCCAGTTTGACCCTAGGTTGACCGTGAGACTTTCGAGATAGTCTTACCTTTCTTTGAGGGTTAGAATGACCTTAGTGACAGGTCTTGAGCATTGTTGAGTTAAATGGATATTGTGGGTTTAGGATATAAATTGATGAATTTAAATGGGGGAGTTTATGGAATGTTTTATTGGTTGAGGTTTATATAAGATTAGAAATTATATATTATATATTTAATTGTGTGGATGTATAAAGGTATATAAAGGGATCGAATGTTAGTTTACAGTGCTACACGCACTACCCCACGTACCCCATATTGTGATTATGTTGAGGCCTTTAAACCCGTGCGGCTGGTGAGAATGTAGCCATGCCCAAAGTGAATAGTACGATGGCTGGTGAGAATGTAGCGGACCCAAAACGGAGGTCGACGCGTCCTTTGGATTAGCCGGCGTGTTGCACTCCCATACGTGGGGGTGCGTCCCGACGTATGAAGAGAGATATGATTGTGTGCGGGCTGGTGATAATGTAGCTAGGCCCAAGATTGAGGTTGCACGCGCTTTGGATTAGCCGGCGTGTGATGCACCTACACGTGGCCGGGTGCGTTCTGACGTATGAGAGGAGATATGATTGTGTTTGGTGTGTTGTGATGGATAAATCCTAGAATGTATGAATTTGTATGGCTGTAATGGTTTATTGATATTAGGAGCCATGATTGATACGAAAGAACTACGTGTGGCTTGATCCCTTAGTAGGGTACGTAGGCAGCCTGAAGTTACTAGGTGCAGCCACATATTAGACTTCACTTAAGTGGTCTTATTGAGATTGGTTCGGACCTCGTTGTTGGTCCCGAAACTTGGTTGAGTTGAGGCTTGTCCTGTGAACTGAGTGAGTGAAGGTGTGCATAAATAGATTTTGAATTTGTTATATGCATGTTTGATGCATTAAGTTATTTTAAAAATATTATGGGCAGTTCTTCTAGAATCATTTGAAGGCCGGAGACCATTTGTGTAAATTGCATGAGATTATATTGTGCATGCTGCCGGTTGGGTTATAAAATGTGTTTTATGCAGGTAGAAATTTTGGGAAATGTTAAATTTATAGGGGAGACTCACAAATTTCAGCAGAAAGTCTCGTACCTAAATCATCTCTAGTAAAAGATGACATAGTTTGAAGGAGTGAACCCGGCGTGAGTGTGATGCCGGGGCCTCCTCGAGGTTTGTCTCGGGTTCCGGGAAATTGAGGCGGTCTCATCTCTGCCGGGCGCGAGCTGGGGAAGGGCGTGGTGGTGGCAAACTGGAACCGGCTGCTACAAATGAGAGGGGGTTTTGAGACAGAGGAGAGAGAGAGCGCGGAGGGGGAGAGAGAGAGAGAGAGAGAGAAGAGAGAGAGAGAACCAGATTTTTATCAAACTCTTTTTCGCTAAAATTACAGGTTATGCTACTTAGGGTATTTTGATCGTATCTCTCTCGTTACAACTCCAATTCGAGCCCACTACGTATCTATGGACTCATCTCGGTACCACCTACGCAACCAAATCACTCGTTGTACCAAAATCCCTCCGGATAAGGAAATGACCAAATTACCCCTACCCCAAGGGTAAATTCGTAATTTCAATTAAATAATTAAATTGAGTAATTAAATTTGGGGTCGGGGTGTTACACCCAAATAAGAGTAAGTGATGATGATAAATAAGATTGGCCAAAAGGAGTTATGATTTTAGTCCATGTAGCTTGAGCAATGGCGGACCCAGGAATATTTACAAGGGTGATCTTTTTTCTTCTTTTTTTTGTTGGGATCAATTATAAGCCCTATTTTTAAACAAATATATATATCAAAAGCAATATTTCCTTCATATTAATGAGAGTAGTATACTTTTTCACTAATCTTGTATATTTCCTTCATATTAAAAACTATTTTCAGAATTCATTAAACATTATTTCAGCTAGCGGAGTGGTTTAGACAAAGAACAATTTGAAGCTCAAGGACTTTGGGTCAGCAAAGTGGTTTAGTTAAGAAGAGTCCATATTTCAATATTTCCAAAAGAAGCAACATCAATAAATTCCCCAAAAAAAAAAACAAAAACAAAAACAAAAAAAACAAAGAGAGAGAGAGATATATATATATATATATATAAACGTTATTTGAGCCAAATCAAAAGCTGAATAAACCAAAGAGGGGAGAGAGAGAGAGAGAGAGAGAAATTAGTAATTGAAGTATTAAAAGTATTTGGTTGTAGATGTGGGCTGCTTTCTAGAAAAAGTGATGGGCTATTAATTAATTTTTCTGAATTGAGCTTACACAACTAAACCTAATTTGTCTCTCTCCAAAGTCAACACTAGGTTAGAGTAGCCCACTCTAACCCAAGCATGGATCCACCCTTGAGCTTGAGGGAAGTAATTAGTCCATATGCGTACTTTCAGTTGTCGTGATTTTACATGTAGTTCACTAATTGTTACAATTCATACACAATGACTTAATTTTGTCAAATTTTATTTACACAATTAGCTCACGAGCGACATATATGAGGGTAAATTGCAGTACTTCTTGGGTTGTAAAAACACCAAAACATGCCTTTCACATTCAATTTTCATGAAAAATATGGGAAAGTGCATTAGTAAAATACATAGGGTTAAATCATGACAAACTAAATTGACCAAAATGAAAGTTGAGTACATAATATATGAGAATGTTTCTTACTTTTTGAACTTTTGAAGAGTTTTTGTTTTGGAGATAAGATTGCATGCTACCGTGTACGGTTAGCTAATCGCCAAGAATAGAGTATAAATGATGAATGAAACGCCAGAAAATGAGTATTAATTTATAGGTTGTTGTAAACCTCATGGGATTTTACATAAACTTTCTGTTTCTGTCATGCCGCCATATTTTACCACTGAATAATATTAAACTCCAGAAAAAGCACCGATCAAGCGAAGAGATTAATTCGTGAAGAATTGATCATCCTCCCTCAGCTTGATGAAGAAGACAATGCCACATCATCCTTGCCCTAGATTGTTCTGGGTTATAACTTAGGCTAACAGAACTTTCGAAATAATTATTTGTTTCAACATTAATAGCTTAATTTCTATCAACGATTAGTATAACTTGTTTTGTTATTGATAGTCAAATCATCATTCCCTAAATACGAGCGTTTGATGTTAACCCAAAACTTAACTCATATATATACATGTAATTCCAATTTCACCCTCCTTGATCTCCTCATGTTGGTTTTTTTTATAAAAAAAAATTTATGAACGCTCCTCAAGTAGTCTTTAAACCTTCTTTATTAATTATTCGAAAAAACTTCTAAAAATATGTGAACAATTTTGTTTCGATAACTTTGTGTTGAGTTAATTGGACCAAGATTACTGCGCTGGAAACTACCATGCACAGGACTTTGACTAAGAAAATTCTCATCCCAAGTCCGAACCCTTTATCATTCAACACAGGACATTGGTGTAGTCTCTTCATATATCATCTTACAACTCCCTTTTTAAAAATTTAAAAAAATTATTATTATACAAATTATAATGGGGAAGGAAGATTTTTGGACCCAAAAAAAAAAAAAAAAAAATTAACTAGTAGCGAAGATTCGAATACAGGACATTGGTGGGTGTATGGATAACTATTCTTAACTACGTAAATTACAAACTCTTTATTCCTTTATTTATATACTTTGAACTATTATAATTAAGGATGGTGTAGAGATAATAACAATAATACGAAAATAAAATGTTTTTATTGATGTTCCACAACCAAAAGAATTTGAAAGAAAGAATGTATATGTATACATCTATCTACATTGATATCCCACCAGGGATTTATTCAAACACACACAATATTAAAAGAAGGGATCAAGGTATGATGGGATCATTTAGCCCCATACACTTGACCTTACAACAATTTACAATTTTCCAAACGATTCTAAATGAAAGAATCAATAGTTGTTTATATACTTGGAATTGGATCGATCATAGGGTATTATATATCAGTGGGAGCTTGAAGCAAGCCCATCATTCAACGTTTCTTGGCGAAGACGCTTCTCCTCAGAGAGTAGTTTTGCAACCCTGCAAACAGGGGCGGATCTATTAAGGCGCAAGGAGGTGCAGCTGCACCTCCTTTCGTCGGAAAAACCATTGTAGGTGCTTCAAATTGTCCCTTTACTCAACTGGTGTACAGATTACCTTATTTTCATTTTCAACATTTAAGTAAATGTCTTTGTTTTTTTACTTTTATTTATTTTTATATTACTCCATTTACTTAAGTTTACAATGTAAATAAGGAAGTACCCCCCATTTGGATTCAAATAAAAATACTAAAAATCAAATTCCCACCAAATCAAAATATGAAAATTCGGTTTTAGTGCAAAATACGATTTAGGCTAAAAATGATGGCCCATTAAGTCAATATATACTTCATACTAAAATCCCATAAAATCAAGTTTTCTTATTTGATGTATAAGGAATAAAAGCCGCCAAAAATTGTCTTGAGAAAATGATTATTCCGAAAAACCATTTTCATATTTAGTCAATATTGCACCTCCGCTAAAAAATTCTGGGTCCGCCAGTGCCTGCAAATTATAATTAAGTTTAAGTTAAACCTTTCCATTAATTAATTACTATGTCTATATATATATTATTCATAAATTGATGAATTTAAATGGGGGAGTTTATGGAATGTTTTATTGGTAGAGGTTTATATAAGATTAGAAATTATATATTATATATTTAATTGTGTGGATGTATAAAGGTATATAAAGGGATCGAATGTTAGTTTACAGTTACACGCACTACCCCACGTGCACCAATATTGTGATTATATTGAGGCCTTTAAACCCGTGCGGCTAGTGAGAATGTAGCCAGCCCAAAGTGAATAATCGATGGTGGTGAGAATATAATCGCCCAAAGCGGAGGTCTCACGCGTCTTTTGGATTAGCGGCGTGTTGACACCCCATCGTGGCGGTGCATCCCGACGTATGAGGAGATATGATTGTGTGCTGGTGGTGAAATGTAGCCAGTCGTGTTGAGGTCGCATGCGTCTTTGGATTAGCCGTAGAGGAGATATGATTGTGTGCGGGCTGGTGAGAATGTAGCCAGCCCAGTGTGAGGTCGCACGATCTTTAGGATTAGCCGGCAGTTGACACTCATCGTGGCCGGGTGCGTCCTGACGTATGAGAGGAGATATGATTGTGTTTGGTGTGTTGTGATGGATAAATCCTAGAATGTATGAATTTGTATGGCTGTAATGGTTTATTGATATTAGGAGCCATGATTGATACGAAAAACTACGTGTGGCTTGATCCCTTAGTAGGGTACGTAGGCAGCTTGAAATTACTAGGTGCAGCCACATATTAGACTCCACTTAGGTGGTCTTATTGAGATTGGTTCGGACCTCGTTGTTGGTCCCGAAACTTAGTTGAGTTGAGGCTTGTCCTGTGGACTGAGTGAGTGAAGATGTGCATAAATAGATTTTGAATTTGTTATATGCATGTTTGATACATTAAGTTATTTTAAAAACATTGTGGCAGTTCTGCTAGAATCATTTGAAGGCCGGAGGCCATTTGTGTAAATTGCATGAGATTATATTGTGCGTGCTGCCGGTTGGATTATAAAATATGTTTTATGCAGGTAGAAATTTTGGGAAATGTTAAATTTATAGGAAGACTCACAAATTTCAAAGTCTCGTGCCCTAAATCCTCTGTAAAAGAGGACATAGTTTGAAGGAGTGAACCCGACGTGAGTGTGATGCCGTCTCCGCAGGTTCGTCTCGGGTTCCTGTAAATTGAGGCGGTCCTGTCATCTCTGCCGGCCGGTGGGGAAGGACGTGGTGGTGGCAACCTGAGGGGAGAGAGAGAGAGAGAGAGAGAGAGAGAGAGAGAGAGAGAGAGAGAGAGAGAGAGAGAGAGAGAGAGATTTTTATCAAACTCTTTTTCGCTAAAATTACGGTTATGCCACTTAGGGTATTTTGATCGTATCTCTCTCGTTACAACTCCAATTCGAGCCCACTACGTGTCTATGGACTCATCTCGGTACCACCTACGCAACCAAATCACTCGTTGTACCAAAATCCCTCCGAATAAGGAAATGACCAAATTACCCCTACCCCATGGGTAAATTCATAATTTCAATTAAATAATTTAATTGAGTAATTAAATTTGGGGTCGGGGTGTTACACCCAAATGAGAGTAAGTGATGATGATAAATAAGATTGGCCAAAGGAGTTATGATTTTAGTCCATGTAGCTTGAGCAATGGCGGACCCAGGAATATTTACAAGGGTGATCTTTTTTTTTTTTTTTTGTTGGGATCAATTATAAGCCCTATTTTTAAACAAATATATATATCAAAAGCAATATTTCCTTCATATTAATGAGAGTAGTATACTTTTTCACTAATCTTGTATATTTCCTTCATATTAAAAACTATTTTCAGAATTCATTAAACATTATTTGAGCTAGCAGAGTGGTTTAGACAAAGAACAATTTGAAGCTCAAGGACTTTGGGTCAGCAAAGTGGTTTAGTTAAGAAGAGTCCATATTTCAATATTTCCAAAAGAAGCAACATCAATAAATTCCAAAAAAAAAAAACAGAGAGAGAGAGAGATACATATAAACGTTATTTGAGCCAAATCAAAAGCTGAATAAACCAAAGAGGAGAGAGAGAGAGAGAGAGAGAGAGAGAGAGAGAGAGAGAGAGAGAGAGAGAGAGAGAGAAATTAGTAATTGAAGTATTAAAAGTATTTGGTTGTAGATGTGGGCTGCTTTCTAGAAAAAGTGATGGGCTATTAATTAATTTTTCTGAATTTAGCTTACACAACTAAACCTAATTTGTCTCTCTCCAAAGTCAACACTAGGTTAGAGTAGCCCACTCTAACCCAAGCATGGATCCACCCTTGAGCTTGAGGGAAGTAATTAGTCCATATGCGTACTTTCAGTTGTCGTGATTTTACATGTAGTTCACTAATTGTTACAATTCATACACAATGACTTAATTTTGTCAAATTTTATTTACACAATTAGCTCACGAGCGACATATATGAGGGTAAATTGCAGTACTTCTTGGGTTGTAAAAACACCAAAACATGCCTTTCACATTCAATTTTCATGAAAAATATGGGAAAGTGCATTAGTAAAATACATAGGGTTAAATCATGACAAACTAAATTGACCAAAATGAAAGTTGAGTACATAATATATGAGAATGTTTCTTACTTTTTGAACTTTTGAAGAGTTTTTGTTTTGGAGATAAGATTGCATGCTACCGTGTACGGTTAGCTAATCGCCAAGAATAGAGTATAAATGATGAATGAAACGCCAGAAAATGAGTATTAATTTATAGGTTGTTGTAAACCTCATGGGATTTTACATAAACTTTCTGTTTCTGTCATGCCGCCATATTTTACCACTGAATAATATTAAACTCCAGAAAAAGCACCGATCAAGCGAAGAGATTAATTCGTGAAGAATTGATCATCCTCCCTCAGCTTGATGAAGAAGACAATGCCACATCATCCTTGCCCTAGATTGTTCTGGGTTATAACTTAGGCTAACAGAACTTTCGAAATAATTATTTGTTTCAACATTAATAGCTTAATTTCTATCAACGATTAGTATAACTTGTTTTGTTATTGATAGTCAAATCATCATTCCCTAAATACGAGCGTTTGATGTTAACCCAAAACTTAACTCATATATATACATGTAATTCCAATTTCACCCTCCTTGATCTCCTCATGTTGGTTTTTTTTATAAAAAAAAATTTATGAACGCTCCTCAAGTAGTCTTTAAACCTTCTTTATTAATTATTCGAAAAAACTTCTAAAAATATGTGAACAATTTTGTTTCGATAACTTTGTGTTGAGTTAATTGGACCAAGATTACTGCGCTGGAAACTACCATGCACAGGACTTTGACTAAGAAAATTCCCATCCCAAGTCCGAGCCCTTTATCATTCAACACAGGACATTGGTGTAGACTCTTCATATATCATCTTACAACTCCCTTTTTTTTTCTTTTTTCTTTTTTTCTTTTTTAACTTTTTATTATACATATTATAATGGGGAGGGAAGATTTTTGGACCCAAAAAAAAAAAAAATTAACTAGTAGCGAAGATTCGAATACAGGACATTGGTGGGTGTATGGATAACTATTCTTAACTAGGTAAATTACAAACTCTTTATTCCTTTATTTATATACTTTAAACGATTATAATTAAGGATGGTGTAGAGATAATAACAATAATACGAAAATAAAATGTTTTTATTGATGTTCCACAACCAAAAGAATTTGAAAGAAAGAATGTATATGTATACATCTATCTACATTGATATCCCACCAGGGATTTATTCAAACACACACAATATTAAAAGAAGGGATCAAGGTATGATGGGATCATTTAGCCCCCATACACTTGACCTTACAACATTTTACAATTTTCCAAACGATTCTAAATGAAAGAATCAATAGTTGTTTATATACTTGGAATTGGATCGATCATAGGGTAATATATATCAGTGGGAGCTTGAAGCAAGCCCATCATTCAACGTTTCTTGGCGAAGACGCCTCTCCTCAGAGAGCAGTTTTGCAACCCTGCAAATTATAATTAAGTTAAAGTTAAACCTTTCCATTAATTAATTACTATGTCTATATATATATTATGCATGTGGATTTAGATAACTGTGTGATATATATATATACCTTCTAAGAGCCTCTTCATTTGTCTCACGATCAGAAGCCTCAAACCTGCCACTGTCCAAATTAACCCTGGAAACTCGTTCTTTCAATAGGCCTTCTCCAACTGTGACAAGACGGGACAAGTTCTTCTTTGTGGCTACATCCACAGAAGACACCGTCCCACGAAGCGTGTCGTCCTGCGTACACATACAAGTCAATATAAATATGTAACCCTAATCTAATTATCATAAGAAATTAGATTACCATCCTTAAATAAGATGTTTTTCTTTTTCATTAAAGAGTACCTGAATTCGAAGATAGTAATCCTCTGAGTGGAGGGCTTGGAAAACTCCAGAAAGGTGAAGATCAACCATATCGGCACTTGCTTGACTGAACACATTGATGATTGGGGTGGAGCCACCGCTGGTTAACCAGTTCAAGAGGCCCCATTTGGCTGCAGTAGGTGCATTGTATTTCACTTCAGCTTTTGATGTGCCAGTTCCTAATGATATCACCAGAAATCGTCCATAGTCCACTGGTTTCACAGGAAAGAAGTCCGGATTCGCCTTCTTTATTTCGTTTGTTACTTCACAAATAGCAAGTAAAGTCTGCAAGGGCAAGCAAAAGTGTTTAACATCAAGTTTACTGGACCTTACATATATATAGTAAAATATTCTCTTTACATACTATTTAATTACTCGTTTGTATATGTTGCGTTGTTAGACTCTGAACTTCACATTCAAAATGGTTCAAATTAACAGTATGATAATATGAGAAGAGGATACTCTATTACTATTAGTACATTAATACTAATATTAATGGATCATTTAATTATAATACGCACTGGATTATTTGCAGCTATGCCACCATCTATGAGGTTAAATTCTCTAGTTTGTCCAAATTCGTCCTTGGTTTCAAAATAATGAGCTGGAAGAAAAGTTGGTGCTGCTGAGGTTCCAATGCATACGTCAGAGAGCAAGGCATCATAGCTTGGCTTATGCCTTACCTGGTCAACCAAATAGAGCACATGTTAGATTATTATATAGGTAATTTTCTTAATTATTTATAATTAGACATGATGAAGAAGTGATGAAGCACCCTAAAGCTGGAGAAGACAGTGGGCTGGAGATTCTTGATGTCAAATGTGGGAATGACAACATTAGTCAATGTTTGGTGCATCTTTTTGTCGCCCAGTTTTTGCCTAATCAAGCCATGTAGATACTTGCCATCGTATTTTGGTCCTGTCAGAGCTTTGATGATCTTTCTAGTATAACGAAACAAAGGAAACCTGTCGTCCAAAACATTGAAGCAAAAGTTATTTATACTGTGAAAAATATATATCCACATATTTATTAATTATGGATTAGTACGTACTTCTTTTGGGGGAAGATTTTAGGGCAGTGATTCATGTAAAAGTCGCTAATATCTTTGGCAGAAAACAGTGGGCGGTCTTTCTCATTTGGGGTTGTGAGCATGGCCGTCACAAGACCACCTGTGCTTGTTCCTGCAACCACATCAAAGTAGTCGGCGATTCTTGCATCCTCACCGTCCAGCTTCTGCAAAACATCAAAAACATTAATATAAATTAGAGGAAAAGAGATTCGAATTTTAGACCTCTTCGAACAAACTGAAGAGAAGTGACACTAAACCTAAAAAATGAAGACTATATAATACCTGAAGTTCGGATTCGAGGAAAGAGAGGATGGTTGCGGGGATAAGCCCTCTTATGCCGCCGCCATCGATGCTGAGAATTGTGATCATCTTTCCATATCTTGGGGGAACTACGATACTGTCGGTTCTTTCCATTGAGATGAGAGAGAGAGAAAGAGAGGTTTCTGATGGATGAACTTTGTAGGCTAATGAGAAGACTTAAGAGAACAAATCAAAGAATAAGTAGCTAGAGAGTTCTTGGGTTGGTTCTGTGTTGTAGGCTAATGAGAAGACTTAAGAGAACAAATCAAAGAATAAGTAGCTAGAGAGTTCTTGGGTTGGTTCTGTGTTCCCATTTTGAGAGATTTAGCGTTGCTATTTATAGCCTCTAATACTTAACTTGCTGGTGCATAATTACGCATTTTCCAGGAAACAACAGAAGCCCATAACGTTGAAGATGATGATCCGTCAGCTCAGCTATTCAACTGTGTTAATCACAATTAATTTAGTTATAATCATATTTTGTATATAGGCATGTGTAACACAAGAAAATTAAAACTCCTATATCCTTGAGGCTCTTGCGTATTATGAAGAGTTCTTCCTGCATGAGATATTGACCTGGGGTGATTTGGGACCATTAAATTAATAAAATAATGGATAAACATGAAACAGAAGCGAAATTCAAAGAATTAATTTAATCATATATTAAAAAATTATAGATTGTGATTTCGAATTTGGACTGTTCTGTATCCGGCGGGGGAAATAATCATTGAATCGTGCCGCCTCTTTTTATTCATTCAACAGCACACAAAAAAGATAGAAATACAATCTGACTAGACCATTTGGTCATATATATATGCCAAAAGCCAATTCAACAATCAGCTTGACCCATTGATCGCCATGTCTCACAACTTCTTGTTACACATAAATATGAAACATGTAATCTGCAACAGAACTTATCCAATTTTAATATGACTTGGTCATTCAAGCTTACTTGAACCGCAAATGGTTTGATGCATACGTCAGAAAACTTTTCAGGTAATTTGTTTCAACACTAGAGATTTTTCATGCACCCAAGTAATTTGTACCATTCTTCTGCCAGTAGAGATATAGAAAATTCCCCGCCTCTCTCTCTCTCTCTCTCTCTGTTACCAACATTCAATTACTTGGGGACTATAAACCAGGCCAGGCTCCATCTAGCAGCCCACAAGGGGCACAGGTTCTTCACCCAGCTGGGCTGGGCCTAGACCAGGCCCAATTTTGAGGCCTGATTTTCAGGCCTGATTTTGAGGCCCATACCGTTAATTAAGGTAGAGGTTCGCATATCCCACAAGAAATTCGTCATTTGTAGACCCTTCTTACCGTCTCCCAACTCCTTTTTTATACTCACACTTCCCGTATAAATCGCCAAATTTCCTCCCGCCATGGAAAGCCTCCCTCCTCCCAACTTCACTCTTCTCTTCAATCCCTTTTTCTCTTGATTTTCTTTTCCCCCAAACAGACCTATCATTCCCCGGAATCCCCAATCCACAATTCCAAAATGATCCTCCGCCTCTGTTACAGAACCCGTCGCTACTGCCACTACCTCTTCCCTCATCACCGTCGTCGCCATAATCATGGCCCTTCATTTTCCTCTTCCGCTTCCGGAAACCCCAACGAACCCCTCAACAATCTCCAAAATTCCAATCAAGTCACACAGCCACTGCCAATCCTCCACCGCCGCTTAAACCCTCTCTCTCCTCTCCCCAACGCCTCAACTCTCCCTCGCACCGCCGCCATTGCCCTCTCCGCCACATTTGCCTCCGCCCTGATCGCCTCGTACGTCCTCGTCGCCACCGACTCCGACGACAAGCCGTACAACCCTCTCTACGACAGCGTCCGACACGCCGTCCTCAAATCCACCGAGTCCTTCAGAAGACTTCTCCATCACGCCAAACAGACGGGCGTCGCCGCCTCCGTCCTCTGGCACTCTCTCAGCTCCGTCTTGTCCTCTGCCAACCACGAGGTCCGCTCTGGCTTCGAGCTTCGTGTTGCAGCTCTCCTTGCGGACATCGCCGCTGCCAATGCCAGCCGCAGGGCCGCCATTGTTGGGGCTGGAGGTGGCGCCGTTGTTGATTGGCTGCTCGAGTCGGTGGCGGTCCCTAGAGATGGGTGTGGGACCCAGGTCGAGTCGGCCAGGGCTCTTGCCTTCTTGATCGCCGATCCTAATGTGTCCCCAGCCGTGCTCGGCAGGCCTGGCGCTGTTCCTAATCTCTTGAGGTTCATTTTCTCGTGCCAGCCTCAGCCGTCTAAAAAGGTGAGCTTTCTCGATTCGTCTCTGGAATTTCATTTGTAAGTTATGGACAATCGATTAGGCAATCAATTAACTGAATATTGGAGAGTTGAATTATTGCGATTAGGGAAAATTCGCACTGAACCTCTAAGGCGTTGATTTTAGCGTTTGCGTTTTTGCCATTGAGTTTGTTTTCAAGGTGATAAAGACAATTCGTATGCTTTAGATAGAAACTTGCTCTGAGGCAATCTTCCTTTTACCATCATTCGAGCTTCACAACTGAACCTATAAGGCTTTGATTTTAGCATTTGCGTTTTTGCCATTGAGTTTGTTTTCATGGTGATAAAGACAATTCGTATGCTTTAGATATAAATATGCTCTGAGGCAATTCCAATGAGTATGGCTATGATTTTTATTTATTTTTCTTTTAACATCATTCAAGCTTCACAACTGAGTTTGTTGATGCATTTGGTCTTGTTTTACCATTAACCAATGGAATTTCTATGGAAGCAGCGTTCAAGACATAGTTCACTCGATGTTTCTGAAAATTTGAAAGGCAGGAGCATGCTTGTAGCTGCCATTATGGATATCGTCACATCCAACTGTGATAGTATAGAAAAGGTGTCTTTTAAGCCATCCCTGTCAGGGAATGCTGAAACACGGGATATAGCAGCTGCCATTGAAGTTATTGAAGACGGTGGCATGCGTTTGGATGAGTCACATGAAAATGAAGATGATGAAGACGGTGACAGTGGAATAAAGGGGATTGGTATTAAGGTTCTTGGGGGTACATCAGTTTTAGGCCTATCAAGAACACATCCCGTTGTGAAGCTGGGGAGTTCTGATACTAGTGATTTGGGATTAACAAGGCTTACTACACAAAGTCTTGTCCTGCAAAATAAGCATGACAGTTCACTAGCACAAAGCAATTTGTCTTCTGCTGTTGTTCCTGGGCTCTGGGATGATTTGAATTGTCAACATGTTGCTGTTCCTTTTGCTGCATGGGCATTGGCTAACTGGGCGATGGCATCAGATGTGAATAGATCACGCATACAGGAATTGGATGCAGATGGGCAAGCTGTCATGACTGCTTTAATGGCGCCTGAGAGATCAGTAAAATGGCATGGGAGTTTGGTGGCTCGCTTGCTATTAGAGGATCAGAATATACCTTTGAGTGATTCTGTTTCTGATTGGAGTTCCAGTCTTCTTTCTACTGCATCTCAGGCAACTAAAAATGAAGACATTCCTTTGGCTCGGGTGGCTTTGTCAGCATTCTTGGTTTCTGTTGAGAAAAGCCCGGGAGCACAAAAGATAGTTATGGAAAAGGGTCTTCATCCATTGAGAGACACTGCTAAGCGAACTATGAAGCATAATCATGTGCAAGAAACATTAGCAAAAGCATTGGAATTGCTTTGTACTGGGGACTTGAATTTACCTCTTGAAGAGGGTCACAGGTGGTCTGCTGTATTGCTACCTTGGGTTTTTGGAAAATCTTCCTCTGACGCTATACGTTTGTCAGCTATAAGAATCCTTTCTCGCATTCTCGAAGACAATGGACCATATTCTGTACCGATTTCTCAAGGATGGTTAGCTATTCTGCTTACAGAAATTATGGCTTCCAAAAAGGCATCATCAACTAAAGGAACCACTCAGCCTAGTTCTGTCAAAGTGAAGGTCAGGATACTTTTTTCCCTTTCCCATTATTCTTTTGTACCTTTTAGAATGTTGTATCCAATTTTTCTTTATCCTTACACCATTCCAAGTCTAATATCTTTCTTGTAGTTGCGTTTAGAATGTTCAGTTGACATTAATTTCTTTTCCACAATTCCTGAGGCCAAATAACTTTTGCAGACTCAAATTGATCAGGCGAACATGCTTTCCGCTGCGCAGAGTACTAACCAGTTAGTGGCAGCTGTTGTTAATCTAGCAGGAAATGCGCTTGGAACAACCACCAATTCTGTTGATACATTTCCACTGGCAGATCTTCTTTCCACGGAACCTTTTTCTGGGACATTTAAAACTCTAAAGAAAGATAGTGTGCCTAAGGTTAATGTGGCAGATTCTGCAATGGCAACCCTGAAGGGAATCAAAGCACTGACTGAAGTTTGTGCTGATGATTCTTTATATCAGGAGAAAATAACAGATTTTGGGGTTTTATGTTTGTTGAGACGGTTTTTGTTACGTGATGATTATGAGAAACTTGCTGCCATAGAAGTGTATGATGCTTCTAAGACGCTTGAGGCACAAGAGCGACCCTCAAATGTACCTGGAGAATCATCTATTTCAGAAAGTAATGATCCATCTAGTGTCCGGGTTCCACCTACAGCTCACATCCGCAGGCATGCAGCAAGGTTGTTAACTATCCTCTCTCAACTTCCGAAAGTCCAGAAAATCATCATAGCAGATGAAACTTGGTGTAAATGGCTTGAGGATTGTGCTAACGGTGGGATCTCAGGTTGCAGTGATCTCAAAACACAAAGTTATGCTAGAGCAACACTTATAAATTTATTTTGCGGTCGCCAAATTAATAGAGATTCTGCAAATGATGACATTCCTGATTCTGGTATTGCAAATGGAAACAAAAATTGTCCCCGGTATGATGACATGATATTTTTAATTAATCCTGAACTACCCCATTGGACTTGTCCTGAAAATAACGATCAACACACTGTTCAAATGGATGCATCCTCTTCGGATGAAGCTAGTTCTCTTGATGGTGAGGATAGGTCTGTCCCCAGATTTTCAAATGATGTTAACATATCCAGTTCTGTGGATGCATCTCACAGTGGCGCAGGCACAAGGGAGCCTCCTCTTCTGGATGTCGTTTTTGTCCATGGTCTCCGTGGAGGGCCATATAAGACTTGGCGCATCTCCGAGGATAAGTCATCCACTAAATCTGGCTTAGTAGAGAAGATTGATCAGGAAGCAGGAAAGCTTGGAACATTCTGGCCAGGTGAATGGCTTTCAGCTGACTTCCCTCAAGCGCGTATGTTTAGCCTTAAGTACAAGGTTTGTTCTGGTGATAGTTGTATAAAATGTTTTGTTTTCTAAGAATTTAAAATGACTGGTTGCCTCTCCATACACTTCATCCCATCCCTTGGAAGGTCCAATGGTTTTTGTTTCTTTTGTAGGCTGGCCCCCTCATTGGCATCTAACTCTTAGTTTGAATGTTTTATGCAGACAAATCTAACACAATGGTCTGGCGCTAGCCTGCCTCTTCAGGTCAGTGCTTTTGGCTGACAATTGAGGATTTCTATAAGGTGTTGATGGCATTCTGTTCATTCCTAGGAGTTAAGGAGTTTATTCATTTGTATGGTTTTATGCTACAAGTTAATTTTGGGCAATCATATATGGATGGGTCAACAATAGTAATCAACTGGTGTAGATGTTATTCACTTTTTGCAATTTCCCATTATCATGTTTTGTTTTTAAATTGTGCAGGAAGTTAGCTCAATGCTGTTAGAGAAGCTTGTTTCTGCAGGTATTGGGAATCGCCCTGTTGTTTTCGTGACTCACAGGTCTGTAAAGTGTTGCTTGTGCGTGCATGAACCTGTCGCTGCTTGTGTGTCAATTTTGGTTTTCTCATACATTAGTCATCATATTTTTTAAGTTTTGTATGTGGTTCTCTTTCGTGTGTTTAGATGATACTCGTCTTTTCTTGCATCTGTTGCATCTTCTTTTCAGTTTTGGGTTCTGGCCTTTGACTGATTTAAGGATGTCTGAGAGGTCTTGTGTGCTGTTATAAAGTTTTCCGATATCCCCAAAAAAATGAAAACTAAAAGAAGCAGGTGCTGCAGGAAATATTTTAATTTTAAATAAGCCTTCCGGCAAACACCAAATGTGGTTATGCATGCTACAGTGTCTTACAATCCAAGGATATTTTAGAATTGTCTTCCTTTTCTCCCCTTCGAAGTTTATTGCAGTAAATAACACAATATTATTCTTTATTTTGGCATGCTCTACTATGTGCTCGGTCTTACTTTCAGATAGGCGTCGGCAGTTCATCCTTCAAGATGTTCTCCAATTTATTCTATTATTTGTTTGCCATACTATGTTATGTAATGGGGCTGGGATCAGTTATTTTATGGTAGCTATTCGCAAGGGGTTGGGATTTTGAACTGGCATTTATTCTCTAGCTATGAGTTTCATGAGTTGATTATACAAGGTGGTCAAAAGTTGAGCAGGTATCGGGTTTTGATTTTTGATTTTTTGTTAAAAAGGGTATGGAGGAAACATGACTTGAAGTTTGTTTATAGTTCACAGCATCTTTTTTATTACTAAGTTTTTAGAGAATTTATTTTATAGGTAGTTTTATATTTTAATGCAATAATGTACCAGCTTTCTCTTCTTTGCAGCATGGGAGGTCTGGTTGTTAAGCAGATGCTGCACAAAGCAAAATCAGATAATCTCGATAACCTTGTGAAAAACACCAAAGGAGTTGTAAGTGACACTCTATAATTAAATATTTCACTTACACTGCAGTTCTTTTCTCGCCTATTAACTATCATTTTTATATAATAACTCTGGTGTTTTATGCTGGTTTCAGGTTTTCTATAGCTGCCCACATTTTGGAAGCAAACTTGCAGACATGCCTTGGAGGATGGGACTGGTGTTTCGTCCAGCACCAACTGTTAGTACATGATCTTTACAACCAAGAAGTTTTAACCAAATCGTTGGTTCTCAATATTTACAACCAGCAATTCTTATCATATTAATGTTAATTACTTGTTGATGTTTCTAAGATAGGAGAGCTAAGAAGTGGGTCTCCAAGATTAGTAGAGCTTAATGACTATATCCGCCACCTTCACAAGAAGGGGCTGCTTGATGTCCTCAGTTTCTGTGAGGTAGTCCAAAGTAATGTAGCTGTTCTTTGTGTCAATGTGTGTCTTTGTGAGCTTGATAATTAGGCAGTAACTCTTTTTGCAGACCAAGGTAACTCCAATTGTTGAAGGTTATGGAGGATGGGCCTTCCGAATGGAAATTGTACCAATTGAATCAGCATATCCCGGATTCGGTGAACTCGTTGTAAGTATGATTGTGGACAACTATAAATCACTTCAAAAAAGTTGAGATCATTTTCCGAAAAATTATTTATAATGAGCTAAAGCATTGAAATGAGACATGAATGAGATTTTTTTTTTTTTGGTCAACCATGAATGAGATTAGTTTAGGTGTATAGACTAACTTTCTTCCAACAGTAACTGTTCCATATTCTACATGTCTGTTCCATTTTTGTCGTTAATTTTGTAATTTTGGAACAGGTATTAGACTCAACGGATCATATAAACTCTTGCAAACCACTCAGCCGCACTGATCCCTCATATACAGAGATACTAGGGTTCTTGTGGAAGCTGAAAGCCAAATACAAGAGACAATAGTGTAAAGAAAGCATGCCTCAGAAATTGTGTTCAAGAATCATCCAAATACCGAAACCAGACCTCGCCGGTGTTTTTTTGTATGAATGTGGGTCTGGTCAGGTGTCGCCACACCGAGTCACACTGAGTCACATCGAGTCGCACCTTGGTGGAAACGGAACCAAAAGCATATTTTTGACATGTGAGAGTTAGCCAGGCATTCTGTATATCAGAATCTATTCTAACCCGCTTTGATCAATTAGCGGAGTTGTTTATGTACACTAGAATTGTCAATTGTCATCCAACAGAAGCAGATAGGGCGGATTCTTTTGTACATTATCATCCAGAATCCCACCCTCACAAGTTGTCAATCTTTAACCATTATTCTTTGTGTACTCATTTTACATTGTTAATATACTTTGTAGAGTAGCTAGCTTCATGACAAAGATGTTGTATCGTCATGTATGTATTCTCAAATTGTTATACTAGTGAACAATTTTTATTGTAAATTACTCGAAGTTACTATAATTTATGGAAAGATGGATGAAATTCGAACGCAAGGGGAACAAATTCACTGTTGTGCTCAAACAGTGAAAAAAAAAGTTGGTACTCAAAAGGCAATAGAATTTATAAAAACAAGTCAGATAATTATTTTTTTTCAAAGTAGAGTCCTTTGGGATAATTTGGTGGATCATATATATTTAAGCACCAAACATTTAAAAAAGAAAGAAATGATTTAACTGTGGTTTGCAAGAGTTTATATATATTAGGTACGTGTACAATACGTGTATTGTATATTTGCATCTTAAAATATGTGTATTTTAAAGAGTCTTTAAGGCGTGTACGGAAAACAAAAGTATTATTAAAAAAATATATACGTACGTATATAATACAAGTATTAAATAGAAAAATGCTAAATTTTTTATACGAGTAATAACTCTAAAAAAGTAAAAAATCAAAAGGGGATAATAGAGACTCGGGTAATGGCCTAATAGTAATGGATAATGCCCTAAACTACTCTTATGGATAAACGAAAAAAAGAAGGGGGGGAAAAGGAGGCCCGAGTATAGCCGCGCGGCTATAATATTTATTAAAAATAATTAAATTAAATAAAAAAGGTGAGTCTGTGTCTGTGACACTCATAAAACGAACTCTGCATTCTGCAACGCAATGTGTGCAACGATGTCGGTAATGGTGAAATCGGTCTCAGCATCAATGGCTTACGCCATCTTTTCACCGCTTCATTCGTTGAAGCCCTCAACAATTTTAACGAGAAACGGTCGTCGAGCCCTGCCTCTCTGTTGCTCTGGCTCGAGCACCGCCGCCTCCATGTCTACGCCTCCGCCGCCAATTTCGACTGCTAGCACCGGTACAGCGCCGCCGGTGGTAAGGAGGAGGATGAGGTACAGGAAGCAGTACCCGGGAGAAAGCAAAGGCATCACTGAGGAGATGAGGTTCGTCGCTATGAGGCTCCGTAACATCAACGGCAAGAAATTGAACGACAACGACACTCAGTCTGAGGAAGACGACGACGATGACGGTGATAATGACGATTATGCCCCCGAAGATAACAATAGTTCAGAATCAGATGTTGATGGTGATGGGGGTGAGGCGGAGACTTGGCGGCCCAGTGTGGAAGGGTTCCTCAAGTACTTGGTGGACAGCAAGCTCGTCTTTGAGACCGTCGAGCGCATTGTGGATGAGTCAAACGACGTCGCTTGTCAGTCCCTTTCTTTTGTGTATTTGATTGATTTCATCTTCATAAAGTTATCGTCTTTTTAAAAGGGAATTGTGTGTTTTTCAATTGTAGATGCCTATTTCAGGAAGACTGGATTGGAAAGGTCAGAGGGTCTTTCTGAAGATCTTGAGTGGTTTAAACAACAGGGTATGGTGATTCCAGAACCCAGTAGTCCAGGAGTTTCTTATGCCAAGTATTTGGAGGAGCTTGCAGACAATTCTGCTCCATTGTTCCTCTGCCATTTCTACAACATCTACTTTTCACATATAGCTGGTGGTCAGGTCATTGCAAGACAGGTTGGTACTTTTTTGAGTTTTTAGTATTTTAACTCTTCACCACTTCAAAGTCTTCAACTTTATATTAATTGTTCTGAAATCTGAGGTGGTGTTGCTCAAGTCATTGTCTAGTTTGAGCCCATTTCCTTAAACCATGGGATTTGTATGTGGAAAAGATGAAGTTTTTTCTTGTTTTTTGCTAGGACCAAATGAACTGACTAATAAATATTTTTATTTGGATACTGGAATTGGTAATTTTAAGGTATCTGAGAAGCTCCTGGAAGGAAGGGAGTTGGGATTTTACACATGGGAAGGGGATGCACAAGAGTTAATGAAAGGTTTTCGTGAGAAGCTCAACAAGCTTGGAGAGGTAAATTCCTGAGATGCCATTTGTTCTCACTGTGCTTGAGTTCTTAATTGGGTTACTTCTTCTTAATACTTAAAACTTTTGGAAATTTTTGTTTTGTGATTAAAGCACTGGACTCGAGATGACAAAAACAAATGCTTAAGAGAAACAACGAAGTCATTCCGGTATTTGGGGCAGATAGTTCGTTTGATCATCTTAGAGCTCAACTAATCTCAAATCAACAGCTCAGGAGGTCGGTTATTGGTAAGGCTGAATTTCATTTTTGGTTTTTTTTTCCCCTTCCTGTTTTGAGTTCCTCTCTGAATTAAGAGCTCTGGTCTGAACATTGGTTGCTAAATTTTGCCATACATTTTCTGGTGCCTTTGTTTCAGAGCGTACATCATCACCGAGGGCGGTTTTCTGCTCTGAGTACCAGGAAGCATGGTTCTATTGTGGTGGGCTCATTTTTGTATAGAAGGTGAGGTGGTTTGTTCACCAGAATTAAGACAGCCGGCTTGTAGTTCATGAACAACATCGCATCACTAATATAGAGACAACGCTTCTTGTTGTGAACTTGTCTTCAGAAGAAGTGTTGCGCTGAGCACAAGAAGCAGATTCTTTTTATGGTTTCAGATTTTGAATTCCTTGTAATGTCTTAGTCTGGGGATGATCTTTGGAAAAGTTGAGCCATAATGATGTGCATTCTGCATTTACAAGCAAGAATATTGATGAACAACTCAATGAATTGATATTTTATTTATTTTATTGATCTGTGTCGTCTGCATGGATTTACATATTGGTTTCTTGGCCGTGACCTGACATAAGTCACTAAACCAGAGCCAGCTGCATTACTATGCTCTTTCTTTATAATTTTTGTTCCTTTTTTTCAGTTTTGTTTAATTCTTTAGATAAATTATCTACTGTTATCAGATTTTAAAAATAAAAAATAAAACTCTCTACTGTTGACTATGAGAGTATGAGCACGTGCTTAGACCAATTTAGAATCTAGGTCAAGTGGGAAAGAAACAATTAAGTCAAACAAGGTATATTTATATGTAGAAGGAATTGAATTGAAGAGGAGTTGGATTGAGGAGAGTTAGAATTTGGATTTTCATTGATGTTGTTTACTAAATCATATGGAATTAGTGTAGGAGTAGTATTGATTCCTTATAAATTGTTTACTAAATTCTCATTAATCGGAATTGAAATTAGTTTAATTACTAAAATGTCTTTGTTGTTGTGTTAAAGTATATGACAAATTTGGAATTTTAAAAATTATGAGGATATAATTGATAAAAAAGATAGATTCATGATAAGTTAGTTCTTCAGGAATTAGAATAACACCTCCCATCTAAGAGTCCAATTCCTCCAAAATCGAAAGTTAAATTCCTGATTTTGCATTTTCATTTCTTCATGTGAAGTAAACACATGAGTAATCCGTAATCGAAATCCAACTCTTTATTTTGATTCCAATTATGGATTAGTAAATATATCATAAATTAATCGATAATTTGTGGTATGTAGAGCCCAAGAACGTGGCCCAGATCAGCTTATCAACGAATAAATCCTTGTTGGTTTGATCTTCTCAGCCTCCTCAACAACAATAATATTATAGTTAATTAGCTAGAATAAGTAGAATTATCATATTCTATTTGCATTAATTGTTCTTGCGTATTAATAAGTAGTATGTACAATCTCTCACACTAGGGTTCAAAATTTCATGAGCCGCACATGGTATCTAAATTATTTTTTCTACTCACGAGAAACAATGCAACTGTGGGACAGATTTCAATCCCTCAAAAATGTGTCAACCGACAACCATGAATCATGCTCCCATCAAACTATTCAAACCCGTCCTGCTTGGTGGTCTAACTCTTAAGTGTTACATTACTCCATACAACTATTTGGAAGTGGTAAAAAATTCGAATCTCATCTCTCTAATTCAAAAACTAATATATGAAGTTATGTGTATGCCCAAGCATGCAAAATCGTTTTTTCGTTTTTATAGAATGAATTTATTAGTCTGATTCATCACAATTAGTAAACACTTTAACGAGAACGGGAAAACGAAATGAGAGATGAATCTAAATAAAGCAACTAGAATAAGAGAAATATTCTCTAATGAAAATACCTTCCAACTCTCGTATAAGTAAGCAAAGCCAACAAGGAACCAGGTTACTACAACTGTATTTTCATTCCTTAATTGAGCCACAACTCGACACCAACTGGCATTGAAACGCACATACAGAAAAATAACATAAAAATACCAATAACAAAAGAAATTTGGAAACTAAACCTTGAAGCTAAGAGAAGGAAGGGAAAGAGCGTGCTGTGTTGTAAATGTTGTTTTTCACGAGGAGAAAATTAAAAACAGGACATAACCTAACAGGCACACCTTTCTTTTCTGTTCTTCTCTTCTTCCCACCACCTTGCTCTGTCCCAAATCCAAGCTCCACTTCTGAAGTTGTGAGAGAGACAGAGACAGACAGAGAGTGTGTTTGTGTGGGACGAAGAAGTCGAAGCCTACTCAATGCCGATTTATCTTTCTTCTCCTCACAGAATGGATGATGAAGAAGAGATCTGTTTCTTCAACAAGGTCCGTAGGGTTATATTGGTCACTCTGTATATATATATGTGTGTGTGTGTGTGTGTGTGTAGCTAGCTCCCTCTCTGTCACTTTATCATCCAAATATTTTTTTTTTTGGAATTTTATTTTGATTTAATTAGTGCAAGTATTATACACTCTCATTGGTATAAATCACACTTGTCTGTAATATTATGCATGAATGTTCCAATCTGATTTTTCAAGCTCTGACCACTTCTTTTGCCTTCTTTTTCTCAAAACTTAACAGCAGAAATTAGTAGGAAAAAAACCACCAAAATCCCATTTAAGCCTTTATTTCTTCTGTTCTTTTCTCTTCTTTGATGGGGAAGCTTAGATGGAAGCCACCACAGTATGCTCTGCTATCACTGTTACTGTTAATTTCTTTCGTCAACTAATTAATTTCACACTTATCAATTGTCATGCTTTTTTTTTTTTAATTACAGGATACACTTGTCATCAAAGCTCCCAAGAAATCTCCACTGATACTGAGGATGGTGGTTCTACTTTTTGCAATGGTTTGTGGAGTTTACATTTGCTTAGTTTGTTTGAAGCAAATAAACACTCACACCAAGACCAAATTCTTGAACATCATAGCCATTAATCACCAAAACCAAATTAATCAATCTTGTCAAGTTCCTGATCTTGAGAAATCCGAAATCGGCTATGTTCATTACCCAAAACCTCAAACATTCAAAAGGTAATTTGTGTTTGAAGTTACGTGCATGGTGATGGTTTCAACTAATTAAGTACGAAATTGTCAAAAATGAAGGTTTTTTTATTTAATTGATGGTGTAATTACAGGAAGGAATGTGCCTGCAATCCAGTACGGTACTTTGCCATATTGTCAATGCAGAGATCCGGGAGTGGATGGTTTGAAACGTTGTTGAATAGTCACATTAATGTAAGTTCAAATGGGGAAATATTTTCGGTCCGGGATAGGAGGCTTAATGTATCTTCAATCTTGAAGAACATGGATAAAGTTTATAATCTGGACTGGTTTAGTAGTGCTTCCAAGAATGAGTGTAATGCTGCTGTTGGATTCAAATGGATGCTTAATCAGGTTAGTTGACTTTTATTGATAATGCTTTTATTGATAATGTTTGTAGCAAGTAGGTGGACGTCAATTGTTGATGGATTGTAGGATCAACTTCCATCAATGGCTAACAACCACTGACGCATGTGCATGTATGTATCTAGATATAATACAGGAGCTTAAGATGAATGGTAGCTAAATTATATGTATATATCTTGGTGTAGGGTTTGATGGAGAATCATGAAGAGATAGTGAAGTACTTCAAGAAAAAAGGAGTGTCTGCAATATTCCTCTTCAGAAGGAACTTGCTCCGCAGAATGATTTCTGTACTTGCAAATTCCTATGATAAAGATGCTAAGCCACTGAATGGGACGCACAAGTCTCATGTCCATTCTCCATTGGAGGTTTCAACTCTCTCTCTCTCTCTCTCTCTCTCTCTCTCTCCTCGGCCTCCATAATCTCATATCATCCCAAGTCCTAACAAATAAATTCAATTCAATTGCAGGCTGAAATACTAGCAAAATACAAACCCAAGATAAATGCGACATTACTAATTCGAGATCTTGCGCAAGATGAGGCGGCAGCTGCCAAAGCTGTAGAATATTTCAACACCACTCGCCATATTGTTGTTTACTACGAGGACGTTCTCAACAACCGCACTGTAAGTTAACCTTTTGTTTATTGTGTTACATAAAATAAATACACTTTAATCATTGATAATACAAATGTTTTATTTTTGCAGAAACTTAATGAGGTTCAAGACTTCCTTAGGTTGCCCCACAGAGAGCTCAAGAGCCGTCAGGTTAAGATCCATACGACGCCGTTATCAAACCAAGTTGAGAACTGGGAAACTGTTGAGAAAACACTCAAAGGCACATCGTACGAGACTTTCCTCCATGCAGACTATCAACTACCCTCTCCACCACAATCTGCACTAATTAATTTCACTTGAGAAGAGATTGTCATCAGAGTTTATGTACATAACCCACTTCATTTCACAATTCTCCAAATTTTCCCATCTCAAAAATTTTGTTTATTGAATTCTTTTTTTCTTTGTATATTTGTCAGCTGAATTTTTTTTTGTAAATTCATTATATTAATTGATTGGATTGTGTAAATTCAATTGCTTTGCCCTCCTTGGTCTCTCTAGTACAATTGGAGAAAATTTGAATTTTCTTTTTTCTTCTAATCTGAGAGAATCTGAAACTCCAAATTCGCATTACCAATTTTCTGTACAAATCTGGCAACTAAAACAATCAAATATGTGCAATCTTAACATACAAACTTTTTTTTTCTTTCTTTTCTTTCATTGCTATCTAAACGAAGGGAACTACAATAATGTTACAGATAGAACACAAGCCCAGATCAGCTAATTACTGATCCATCACTTGCTCCATTAACAGTTTTATCTGTTTGTCGAATAACAAAGTGATCAACAATTTTAACGGTATTTAACGGATCCTGTTGAGCGGCAGCTGCATTCCACTTGCTAGGAAACTTCCTAAGGTGGCTCATTTGTTGTGGCTGTCTTAGCTCCCTATCCCATTCGGGGTCTAGCTTCCACTCTTTCGGGACCTGCATGTTTTGATTAGATTTAAACTCTTAGAAGTCCCAAATACGGCACTTGAAATTGAACAGGCATCACATTCTTACCTTATCAACTGCAAGAGTGTAGACTTCAAGATCACCGTCACTTTTGATGTGGAATCGGGTGAATGACTTGTAATTAGCAATTCGGAGGGAGGAGAAGGCTTCATCAAAGTGTATGTGAAGCCAGTTAATGCAGATATATAAGTAACTTCCAAATACTAAAGAAACTACAGGAGTTGAGAACATCCAGAAATAAAGGAAGACGGAAGCATAATAGATTATGGCACCCGCTCTAGATAGTGATTCCATCCCATTCTTGCATATATTGTTTCGGGTGACAGCCATAACCTGATAAGATTTCTTCATCGTCAGAATGCAACAAAGAAGAGTAAAAATAAGTTTGCAAAAGAGCTTTCCATACCTCTGGAACATCAAATGCAGACATGAAATACTTGATGCATGCTGGATAAAGGCCAAAAGTCCATTGTTCTATTCGAGCTCGAAGGCCAGTTGGATCTGGAAAGTGCTCACTCTCCACCGATCGGTACCACTGATATAAAGTATGATAGCCTGAAAATTAAAATTTTCATCATCAACATACAATCCAACAACATAATTTGCATATTTTCCCTCCTACCATTAACATTTTGGTCAGACCCATGCTTACACCATCACATACATTGTATCCCAATGTCGTATGGCTATCTTTTTAGGCAATTCTCAACAGAAACAAAAATGATTGAATTATCTGAAAGTTAAAATAATAGATGAACAAATATAACAGGCAACGACAGAATAACTGCCAAGATCATAAATCACATTAGTATACAGGATGAGAAAGGTGTGCTTCTTCTCTATTCATGTAGGTCTTGAAAATGGTAAACAAGAGACTAAAAGCTGACCTGAAGTTCCCAGTAGTTTATGTTGGATACACATCTCAACACCCAGTTCCAACAGTAACATAAGAATCAGTGCTGCAGCCAGGTGTGCAGACACATGAAGAACTCCAATCATCAATCGTTTCTTCCGAGACACTTTAGAGGGGACAAATATAATTGCAACAATTAGCAATACCACAGCACCTGCTACAGATACATAAGACTGCCCCAGCATGTATACAAAAGCATTCCACACTGTTCCAAAGAAAGACCCCATGTGGCCAGAAAATGAATCATCTCGCAGGATATGATCAAGCTTACACTACAAAAACAAAAAGGCAAATTCGAGTTGTCATCTCGCAATAACAGAGTATAATCACATTACCCAAAAAACGAATGGTAAACAATTTTACAAGCTCTGAGGAAAGCAAAAGGACTAGGATATCAAAGATTGGTAAGGTACACGTTATCTCAATTCCAGAGAGAGACAAAGTAATGCAAAGCCAGGGTGACTATCATCAAATAATAGCAAAAAATCAATCAAAGACTAACCTGTGGAAACATAGAGAAGACCAGTAGGAAGTATATAATGCCACCAATAAAATCAAATTGCCAGTTCTTCTTTCGAAACTTTAAAATATTTCCTAAAGCAATCTGCACATGGACCAAAAAAAAAAGACTCATTAAAACCAAGAGTTGAGAGGAAATAAATAAACAAGTGAACTTTCTATAGACACCCTGACAGACAATGAAATTACAAAACTTCAAACCGAAACTTGCCCTGCTTGAATCTTCAAATGAAGGATAAGCAGCTTTGCTCTCATAAGAAGCTCCATAAAATTTCTTAAAATTACTAAAGGTGTGGGTGGGATGTAGAAAAGCCCCACCACAACCATTTACAAGTAAATGTTGCACATGAACTGGGTCCTCCGTTTTAACAAATGAATGACGCATATAATGATGCAAATCTCCAGCCACTCGAAGCTTACATCTCCCTTTTAGATAGTCGCATATCAGGTGTGCAACATTCTTTCCAGAAACATCATTCCAGTACCAATCAAGAAGCCAGTTTGGTTCGTGTGTCATGATAATTACAGAGTCATCATCTCTGACCTAGAATAACATGATGAGATGAGAATGTTAACTACAATCAGAAAAAGCTTGGAACTTGGAAAATTGGGATGAGCAAACAAGTAAGAAGCTTAACATCATTCATTGTAAGCATGTATAGGCGAAACCCTATATATAGATTTACAGGCATCAAACACAGGTCTAGCTGTCACATCAGCAAAACCCTCAACTTCTATATGACATTTCTATTTTTATAAACAGGGGAAACAGATATGAATTCATAACAAGTCTAGTGGAATTCTGTCCAGTTCACTATTTGAAAAAGAGAAACATCAGTCTCATCCCCAGCCAATGTTGTGCTTGTGTAATGTCAACCTTAGTAACAATCAAAAGTGCCCTGTTTACAACTTTGGGTCCAATTATTCACAACTCCAAAAATTTAAAATAAAAGACAAAGGACCAAAGAAACTACTCAGAAAATATAGCATGACTTGACACACCATGGCCATTTTAAGGGAACCATATCTATAAAAAGAAAAAGAAGACAAAACCTAAAAAAAATAAAAAGAAAAGAAAAGCAAACTTAGAAATACCTTGTTCTTTACTAGTTCTGTAAAGAATTTGAATTGGTACACATCAATATCACCGTGGAGTGCGAGATCAAAACCAAATACCCACCATCTTTTTGGGAGTTGCAGAGCAAAATAACTCTTCTTTTGAGGCATAAACCACCCGCCCAACCAGCTTTTATGGCATATATACCTCATGAATGTATGAAGTCCATCAAACCAATCTGTAATGGCAAGAAGAAAGAATGAATATTTACTACACCTATATTAACACTCTAGCTTTTAGCAAATTCTCTCTTTTTCTTTTTTCTTTTTTGGAAAGGGAGGGGGGGTGTCGAGGATGAGAGAGAGAACAAAAGCCAACCGTGGTTGCCAGGAATGACAAAACACTGAGGTCCATCATATTGCTTCAGTTCAGACACACCACAAGGTAGCTCAGGCTTATCTACAGCTATATGCTCTTGTTTAGACCATGGAGGGGGCTGGAGAGCATACTCAAAAGGGCAAAATAGACGCCTTTCATAAGTGAATGCTGATGGATTAGGATACCTAAACCAGAACCATGACATAATTACACACATAACAGATATTCAGCAAAATAAAATATCATTTGTCAGACAATGGCTGTATGATAAAATTCTAAATAACGAAACAATGATTAGAATTAGAGGTTGGGGTGCTCTTGAAAAACAAAGGTCCAAATGAAACATAATGGGCATGTGCATGTACAGAAAAGGGATGATAAACATCAACAAAAACTTCATAGATTGGAAGCTTCAAATGAAACATCAAGGGCACATGCATGTATTTAGATAATTATCACTATCTGTATCAAAATTTCAACAGGGAGTTGTTTCAACTTTCAATGAGTAAGGCATGAAGTAGACAGCACCAATTGAGAAGCTAACCAATTGCTCAACTGGTCAGTGATATGGTTTAATCAGAGCAATTGGTGGTGGTGGTTTAGTCACAGTTCTTATTGAAGTTGTGGATGAACTTCGCATTTCCCACATTAAGCATCAGTTTCCATAGTCCACAAAAACACAAAACAAAAATCCACCAAACCTACACTAGCACTAAATGCCAGTAAAACAAAGCTTGGAATGTTTCTAGCCTTAAACTTCACCCAAGGTGTTGAAACAGATATTTGGGGTTTATCTATAATGGCTAGGAAATTTGAGACTTACAAATTAATTTATTAAGTTTTATGTAATGTCAGACAGCAATACTGATGAAATACTTTCAGGTGATCATTTAAACCACAGAAGAAACCTTGTGAAATCATTTCACTTTGCGACAGAAACAAATATCTATATAATAATTGATCCCTCATGCCATATTGTTAAACATAAAGAAGAACTTTCAACTTACGCAAGATCCCCTCCAATCAGGAGTAAGTCGCCACGTGGTAAGTGCAGCATAGAATCATCTTGGTTGATGTTAATGGAAGGTTGAGCAAGGAGCCGAGCCACAGTATAAGATGAGTTTCCACCATCGCCAGTATCAGCCATAAAGTCAAACCACAGATCATCCTTCCCAACAAAATTATCATATAAAACATCCTTTTGTTGAGCTCCATCATGGACCTTGTCCATTGCTGCCTAATGATTGGAGAGGGAAACATAAATATGTAATTACATCATGACCTTTATTAAGATTCCAAACCAAAGTCCATGACAAAGTAAATATTAACAAAAAGGGAGCTCATTGGCAACAAGGAACATAAAAGTATCTGCCAGGAAGTTGAAAAAAGAATAGGTTTATTAAAGTACCTAGCCCCGCAAAATTATTTCTATGATGAGATCAATTATTTCATATATGGTTTAAGATCAAACGATCTTCTTTCTGATTTACTAAATAAACTTATACATGGATTCTTTGAAAGAACAAGTTAATAAATAAATTCTTGAATGGTACCATATACAAAGAAACTAAATGTTTCAAGTGTATATTTGACGGGTGTCGAAAATTTCAAGAGGATAATCTCAAAGCCAGGGAGAAAATAGTTTAAGTTACTAGAGCAATACAATGAAGAAAGTACACAACATGAAACTATGAGATTACCTGCATCATACGCATGTCAAAGCGGCCAACAAAGACAGTTACTGATACCAGGAGATCAAAGACAGTCTTGAATAAATCAGCTGATGTTCTGCAATACATACACCAGCAAAGTGAGTACAACTCCCCCGAATACGAGAACAGCAAGGAAGAGGAGGGGGGTGTGGTGTGTGTGTGTGTGTGTGTGTGTGTGAGAGAGAGAGAGAGAGAGAGAGAGAGAGAGCATATACCCTGAATACCAAGGAACCATATCCAAAAAATCAGGCTTCATTTGCTTCTCCTTCGACTTCTCATATTCTTCAACAGATAGAGGGTGAGTAAGAGCCCACCTATTTATCAAAAAAGATACCATTGAATGTAAAAGATAACAATCAGTCATGGTTTATGCATCACAGAAAACATGTTACAATTTACCACTTACCCTGTTGACCTTTCCACCACATAATTAGCAATGTAGAGGCCTATGAATGTGGCCCATAATGAGTATAATGGGGAGATTTCATCCGATGAACCAGCACATGAACCATTGCATGCTAACTGAGAAATGAAAAATTAATAAGCATACAACACTAAAAATACTACCAACAGAAGAACACTATAAAAAAATTTAGGGTTGGTCTACCTGTACCTCACCATAAATGACCCACTTGGACAAAAGTGGATAATCACTCGCAGACCCAACTGGAGCAAACCAAGATGAGCAGACCTGATCTTTCAACTCATTCATTCGGAGGAATTTTGAAAGCCATGTGTTCCTATCATCGTTCTTCCAGAAACTAAACCAAGAGTTTTTTCGTTCCAGTGGTCTATGTCTCAAAATAGCACGGTTGCCACAATGACTATAAAACACACAGCAGGCCACACTAAGAACCTACATGAACAAAAAATGCATGAAAATAATATCCAAAGCTTATATGTTGATGCAAGCATTTAAGTTTCTTCTGTACTACATGCCAAGTAAATACAAACACTGGAAACATGATAGGGAGGTAGAAAAAGTGTTATTATAACTTACAGCACAATTTTGGAGAATGGTCAAAATTGCTGGCCTCTTTCCAGCCACACGTGACACAAGACCAACGTACCAAAGGCCAAGAAATATAATGTGGAAGAAAAGAAGAAAGAGAACAGAAGTGACATATACATTAAAACCCAAAGACAGATTCATCCTCATATCAACTCCCATTGATTGAAAACTAGGAAGATGATAGACAGCCGCCACTAAAATCCAGGCTATATACCTACAAAAGCAATTCCCATTGTTAAAACTTGTATAGACTCTTTATACCTCAGTGTATGGGTTATGTACATATATGTGAATGTGAGATACTGCAAAGTACAAATGCACTGACATAGGATTCAGACAAATTTACTTACCACCGACTGAAATTTGAATAGCTTGGTTTGATTGTCTTCCCTATAAATGGGGATGAAAAGAAATAGAAGAAACCCAGCAAACATGCATACATAGACCACCATTTAATATTGTTGTCTAACTTTTCTACAAGACTATTGATGTTGTCAGACGAGATAAAAAAGAGGCAACCCACAACAACAGCAATTACAGCATGACGGGAATGTTCGTGTGGATAAGGATATGTATGGGTTAGAATTGTCCTAACCCTCTCCATTCTTAAAGTATCTAGAAAACCAACAGACGGCGTAGTAGATCCCATCAAATGAACTTGCACTGCTTCAAATTATTATAAATCAACCACACCACAAGTGTGCCAGAATCACCCACAGAGAATAACTCCAATATCCTGAGCAGAAAGATAGATGACAATAGAAGTAAATAAAAGATCAAAATAAACAATTTACTGATATTGCATATTGTTCAAGTATAACAAAAAGAAACTCCAATAAGAAACATGCAAGATCAATTGACATGGGAATTGATGTGGAGAAAGCAGCTTATCGTCATTTTATAGTCAAACGCTCTGGGCCCTAGTCAAACGCTCTGGGCCACTACGCTCATGCATATCCTATGAAAAGAACCAGCTCTGGGCTGATAATGTCTTCAGCATTACAAGTTATCTATATAAAAATATTACCATATTTGCATCCCAGAAGAATTGCAAAAGCAGAGAGAATCTAGTTTTGAGTTATACTAAACTTGGTCATATATACCCATACCACCACACACACAGCAGACAACTCGACTACATTGCTGTTAAAAACAACAAAACACCCGCTTCAGTCAGAACTGAGAAGTAGCCCAACTCATTAAAACTGTCAACAAAACTAAACAAAGCGCTCTAAGATCTTCAATGACTATTGCAAATACAAAAGAGCTCAAACGACAGAAAACAGAGCGCCAAAAAATAGTAACGACCAAATAGTCACTCAGAAAAGCAACAGACACCAAAACGCAAGCAACAAACATTGAAATAGAAAATTCGAAAACCATCTGCAACTCATTTACCCAGACGATTGTACAAAGTTGAATTCAGCGCCAACAAACAAAAGGGTAACCATAACTCCATCAACGGAGCACTAGGGTTTGATTCAAAAAGAAAATTCCAAAAACCAAAACGAACATCGAAGCAAAAAAGCAGAAGCAATTAATCGATCAAACAAAACCAACCTTGCGAAGCCGAAATCAAAGAGCAATTGATCCAGCGACAATCACGAAGAAGAAGAATGCTTCGAAACTCTGAAATTGAAAATTTGAAAGAGAGGAAGGAAAAGGAAAGCGTCGTGCATGAGGAATAAAATTCGAAGAGAAAACGGGTCAAGTAGTTGTTGGGTTCTCTCTCTGTCTCGCAGGCTCAACCGACTTTACATTTAAGAATGTCTGCGACGAGGAAGGACATAAGCATTATGGCAACGGCATATTCGTTTTTGCGCCAAATACCACCACCACCACCAGGATTAATATTGTGATTAAGCCCATTAATCACTTTCTTAGCTCTAATTAATTACAGGATTTAGGTTTAGCAGCCGATACCGCGTCCCAACGACCATTGACAATTGGGCTGTGGCTTGCTTTCTTCGGTAGGTTGCTTCTGTCTTGGTTTTTCCTCATTTTCCTCGTGCCCCTCATTTAATTTCATTTCAGAGTCGTTAACCGTTGCGTTTGACTGACGTAATGATAAGTGGGCTTGGGCTTATTGTATTTTTTGGAGAAAGTTTGGGCCTATTTGGAATATTCAAATTAAAAGCCCAATTTGGGCCAACAAGACATAAATATTTAAAAATAAAACAAATGAGAGAAATTATCCTCTAATAATAAATGCAATAAAGTAAAAGAGTACAATAGATAGCCAAAAAAACTTATCTGAAACCCAAATATGAAAAGTATGGGCAATAGTGTAATCTTAAAAAAAGATTTGCATACTAATTTAATATTTTTAGTGCATGCATGGTATAAAGCCTCAAGAGACTAGCATTGATTAGCATTTCTATGTTGATGTACTAAACATTGAGGTCATGCAAAAAAATCTGAGTGAAACGGTAACACCGTCACGTGTGTGTTGCCAATCCATATGACAATGTTTCATTGTTTCTTATTTGGGCCCAAAATGAAACAGTGTTTTCACCATCATGGTAACATTGCTTTACTATCTACAATTTTAAAAGAAAACAGATTTTTTTTTTTATACAAGCGATATTGGGAGAGGTGGTTTTTTGCACACACAATAATAAGGTGTCGTGGAGATTCGAACCTGAGACCACTAGTCTGTAAATCAAGGTTCTTCTCACTATGCTAGATTTCATTGGCAAAAGAAAATAGTTTAGTTAAAGGATACAACAGTAAAAACAAATCTTTAAAAAATAACATGACAAGGTTCTCACCTTCAACCTTTTTTTGTGAAAAAAAAGTTTAAGGGAGGGAGAGACTACCCAAGACAAGGGCAAATCTGCGACCTATAGTTGGTTGAACTGATGCAAGGGATCATTATCCCCCTTGCCCCCGATATGGAATTACACAAGACATTTTCTACTCAACCCACAACTCACACCTTGCCAACTGAACCAATGGCACCTTCCTACCTTTTGAGTTGCTCTCTCTGGTTTCTTTTTCTTATCTTTTCATATAATACCTAAAAATATTATACATAAAATATATCAGAATGCGGTAGTGGAATATAAGGAAAGTTGGTGAGCTAGATGTAAAGTCAAAGTACTAAGTTTAAGATTTAATCTAACACTCAGGTTTAATGAAAACCATATCTTATTAGTAATATAATATTCTCAAGAATTAAAAAATAAAATAAAACAAAAAAAAGGTATCAAGTAGGTAATATTATAAGTTTTATAATGTTTTTGTATATAAATATAGTGAAGTTTGACATTCACAAACCTTTTTTTAAAAGAAATTGAAAACAGAATGATACACTTGGAGACAGAGTTGACGGATCACTCATAGATTTTACTTTATATAGATGTGCACCAACATATCAACAAATTTAATGAATAAATTTGATGAAGTTAACATAATATTATATTTGCCTCTCCGCATGCGTTTCCGCGCTTAAGAAGGTTTACATCAAAGGTAAGAAAATTAAACTTTTTTTTTAAAAAAAAATTATTTTAGAATTAAAAAAGATAATAGGTAGTCGTGTTCCATAAAAATAGGATTCGTTATCTGTTTTTTCTTTTAATTTTAATTTTTTTAATATATGAAAAAGTGTGAATTTACCATATTATTCTCATTTAATTAATAATTTTAATTCTTAATGTTTGGATTAACCAATGGCATTTTTTAGTATTTTGAATGTTTCATCATTCTTATGTTTTTTGCTTTATATATACTAGCCCCTTGGCACATGCGTTGGTTTTATTTTTTATTTTTATTTTATTTTTAGAATTAAGAAAAGATAACATAGATAGTTATGTTCCATAAAAGTATAACCTATTATCTTATTTTGTTTTTAATTTAAATTTTGTTAATATGAAAAATGTGAATTTATCATATTATTCTCATTTAATTAATAATTTCAATTCTTAGTGTTTGAATTAACCAAGGACATTTTCTGGTATTTTGAATATTTCACCATTCTTTGTCTTTTGTTTTATATATATAGATATACTAGCCCCTTGGCACATGTGGGTTTTATTTTTTATTTTTTATTTTATTTTTAGAATTAAGAAAATATAACATGGCTAGTTATGTTCCATAAAGTAGGACCTATTATCTGATTTTATTTTTAATTTTAATTTTTTTAATATGAAAAAATATGAATTTACCATATTATCCTCACTTAATTAATAATTTCAATTCTTAATGTTTGAATTAACCAAAAGTATTTTATGGTATTTTGAATGTTTCACTATTCTCTGCATTTTGCTTTATGTATATAGACTAGCCCCTTGGCACATGCTCACACATGTGCTAATTGGTTTTATCTTTTAGTTTTTATTTTATTTTTAGAATTAAAAAAGATAATGGGTAATTGTGTTCCATAAAAATAGGATTCATTATCTGATTTTTCTTTTAATTTTTTTAATATGAAAAAGTATAAATTTACCATATTATTCTCATTTAATTAATAATTTCAATTCTTAATGTTTGCATTAACAAATAGCATTTTCTGATATTTTGAATGTTTTACCATTCTCTACCTTTTGCTTTATATATATAGATATATAAACAAAAACGAAAAAGCTAGCAGCAGCTCAGTCAAAGAAAACGGAATCTCATAGCTCCCTTGTAGTGCTTGCTTTTCAATCCAAAAGATTCCTTATCTCAGTTACATTTTTGTGTGTTGTTTTCAACGGCTAAGATTTGACAGCTCTTGTAATGCTTTCTCTTCAAGTTGCAACAAAAGGTCTAGTTGGCTGATTTGCTGAATTCCCCATCGCCCATTTCAGGGAGAAGAAGTACTTAATCGATCGATCACAGTGCTAAGGAACCGACAGCTTCCTCCATTTTCTAGGGTCCAATGCATATTGGATGGTGGGACTTCCACGACTTTAGGAACCAATCCTTTCATTTTCAAGAACCCTTTTAGTCCTAGGGATTTTAGTGAGGTTAATTCCGGTTCGAAAATATTTTGAGTCTGAACGTCACACAGTGTTTTTAATTTACGTATTAAGATACAAAATAAATCGTTGATACATATTATAATATGAATGAATTGATAACACTATGTAATGGTGTTACAGTACTGAGCTCAAAGTAGAACGGATCTTTAGAAGTTTGATTTGAATACTAGTTTATAATCCCAGATACGCTATAAGCGGCTGGTGTGGATGTGTTTGTGGGGTTTGAAAGCTTGCAGACCTTTCTTTTCCTAGCAAAAACTATAGTTTTTTTCTGGCAAAGTTAGTGCGCACTGCGCACATGGCGAAGAAGATCGATCACTTGCAGACGAGCACTTTAAGTAATGCCTCTCAAGATCTTTGATTAAGGTAGACCAAATCTTAATTAGTTTAATTATATTCATTTGGTACACTAATTAATTATTGATCACCATTTTTTGTTTTGGAAAACCATGATTGGAATGACGTTTACACCTCCATTTAATTCCTATATTTTATTTCAAGTGGCTTTTCATGCGTCAAGTTGTTTCCCACCCGAGCAAAATTTATATCAGATACATGGTGATCTCGTATTAGGGCTACTTGGAGGGCTTGGAGTTGGCGAGAGAGAAATTAATCATGGCCAGCTTAAGTGCTCAACTTAAAAAGGAATTGGCATTACGTACGGCACAGTTTCAAGTGTACTCGTGGAATATTAAAGATTCAGTCAAAAGGAGCTTAGCCTTGGCTAGCCCCCCACACCATATCCTAGTCTGATTCTTATCATGATAGCTAGCCAGCACACCCGATGTATTCAAATGAGATTTTAATAGATTGTAATTACATGATTTTAATGTAATGAATTTTCATCGGATTTGCAATTATATGATTTTAATTCACTTAGAATTTTACTTATGATTTGAATAGATTGCAATTACATGATTTTACTTATATTTTTATACAAACTTGAACTTTATCATCCAACATCATTCATGATTGTGGCATGAGAGCAAGTCAGAGCTGAATCAAGAATGTAAATAGAAAATCATCACGAATATATGTGAAGGGTCTAGAGTGTCACCCAAGTAATTATGCCTTTACACCAATTGTTCTTGAAAAAATCATTTCGACAACTGTTTGTTTCATTGGTTTAGATTTTGAAACAGTTCATGAGTTTAGATTTTGAAAAATTAATGTTATCTGATGACTACTTAACATCTGTACCTTTGATATTTTCATCCCCAAAGAGTAGGAGATTCTGAAAAAAGTATCGAAACGATAAATTTGCTCCAAATAAGCTTGTCTACAAGGAAAGAAGAGCCATTGGAAAATGCTAATTAACTTCAAAAGAGGCAATATCTTCTCTCTTGTTAATGTTTCTTTATTGTCTCTCTTTTTTTGTACAATAGAAAGCATGAAAAAATAGTGGGAAAAAAGAAGAAGTATGACAACATATATGAGAATCAGGCATAAGAGGGTGGGATTTGTTATGTGATTTGGTATTTATATCACACACTCAAAAGTCTCACACAATACACCATTTAATGAAATACATTGAAATCAATAAGTTTTTGAATAGCACGGTACTTTTTCTCATCTTTTAAAAGTCCTAATTAAATATAACTGGACTTATATTGATTATTTAAAAATCCTAATTGAATACCACAAGACTTTTATTGATTACTTAAAAATCCTAATTGAATACCGTTGTACTTTTAAGCTTTAAAACAAATCCATTAAAATCTCAATTGAATACACCCTCTAACTTTCGCACACAGCTTAGCTATTTACACGTAAGAAGTCATTATTCCTCATTGAAAAATCATTCTCAGATACATATGCTAAAATAAATTATTGGAATTACAATTAGAAAAGTTTATGTACGTACATGTCAGACACACAATGTGCCTGCTCTACTACTCTAATAAGACTGTTGGTAGCTAGCTACTCGCTCTCCAAGCTGCGGACGCAAGTTGGGTTTGAGCAGCAAAAATTAGATTTGCAAGGGGCAAAACCCCAGCTTCCAACAAGCACTAAGTATGTATAAGTCAAATGTTGGTTTCATACCAGAAACGTCTCATCAAACCCCCGGCTAGTGGATCTGGATATTTCGCACCATTTAAATTTCTTCCTTAATTTGCTCAAGCATCAGATAAATTTACTTCCTAGAGGAAAGCTTAATTACTACCCAGTTTAACATACATGTGGGTTATGCATGGGGCATGCAAATGAAGGAGTGAAAGATTATGTTAGATTCTCCAAAGCGAATCTTTGGGGAACATAATCATTTTCGCGTTTAATTATATGTAATTTTCTATATATTTTCAAGTTATTCACTTCATTACGCCAACTACTCTCCCCCATCCAAAACTCTATATAAACCCTCCACTGCATTCAGCTGAAGCCACAACACACAAACACATCACTTCTCTCCTCTTCTGTCTCATTTGTCTTTCTGAGTTTTTCAAGCTTAGCTCTAGTCTCCCCAGCTTTCAGAACCTGATCAATATGGCCAATGGCAAGCTTATGTGCCCCAGTGTTTTTCTTCTTGTGTTAATTTTCTCTTATGGGATCATTTCAACTGAAGAAAGGCTGATGAGAACATATCTTACAAACCAGGCAATATTACACCGCAAGGTGTTAGAAAATGAAGTGGCTGCAGGCTCTGCGCCACCAACGCTAACCTACGAGAGTGTTCCTGACGATAATTATCGACCCACAACACCAGGGCACAGTCCTGGCGCTGGCCATAACGCCGGCCATTCTGGTGGACCTGAGTAGGGCCAAACCAGTAAATTAATTATTTAATTATTTAATTATGGTTCGGTTAAGTTAATGATTATCATGAACTGTTTGTATTATATATGCATGAATAATTTGGTTCAGGTGAGTATCTTATAATTCTTATGTTATGTAATTGCTTTCCTTTGTGTAATTTTGGATATGTAACCGATTGTATCAGTTAGTTAATAAAGTTTGATTTTATTTCCCATGCATATGCGTGTTACTTAATTTTGAGGATCGAAGTTGACATACTTTGTATCAATGCAAACTATTTTCTATGATTTTTTGAGCATTTATATAAGCTTAAGTTTGTAAAACACAAGGATGAAAATGAAAATCTTTTACAAATGGGCCGCCATATATATTGTTAATCATCATTGAGTTAGTGGAGCCTATTCATGAATAAACGGAGCACTACCAAAAATTATTTGGAGAACAAATTTTGGCAAACATATATGACAAGCGCAATCTTTCTCTTCTTCCTTTGCCTATGTTACAGAAATGAGATCAAAGTAACATTTCTATTTAGACCGCCGCATCTCTAATAAAGACAAGACTCTAAATAAGTGATTATTAAATGTGGTCCAAATAATTTTTAAAAATAAAAAAACTTGACTCGTTAAAATTGAGGAGACAAACTCCTCCTCAAAACAAATGGGGTTTTTAAACCCACCCTCGGCTGCATTTTGTAAATTTGGAATTAGTAATAATTCTTTTGGATATATATTTGCATGTGGATGTCTTACCATATTTTATGTGTTTTGAGGATACCTTCCATATTTACATATTACATTCAATAACGGTCATAAACAACCTCCTTGGCTAAACTCTATAAATACCTAGATTACATTCAGTGCAGACACATCTTGATCATCACCTCCCTTCACCCCTCTCTCAACTTTCGAACCCTAATGACCATGGCCAAGCTTATGCTTCTTCTTGTTGCACTGATTTTCTCTTATGGAGTCATTCTGAAGAAAGATCATTGAAGAGCGAAGAGGCCTATGTGAACTCAGAGCCTATAAAACCACTCAGAAAAATCAACAGTCCTCCTAACCATATTGGCAATGTTGTTGTAAACTTAGGCAATGAGCCTGCTCCACCCAGATTGGTTTATAGCATTAAAGAAGAAGAAGATGCCTTTCGACCCACATCACCAGGCCACATTCCTGGTGTTGGTAATTGATATCTGTGTAATGGACCTCATGTCAGTTCATAATAAAGTTGGATTTTCTTTTCCCATTGGTTAAGTTAAATTCAATTAGTTACATTTCCATGTGAGAGAGTTTGAGCCAGACCGAGGGAGAAACCTATATACATAATGGGCTTTTCGGAAAAAAAAAAAAAGACATAACCATGGGCTCTTTGTGGGCTTACCATATGTGGGCCAGTAGAGGTCCACGATACCATAAACACAGACTTGTTTTATTTACCCAAAAAAGAAAATAATTCTGGAACACTATATGAAATCAACGAACTGCTGCATGAATGCCAAATCTAAAATTCTGAAGCGTTTTCAGCCTATTTTCTGGTAAACTCCTTCCTGAATTCTTAAAAAGGAGAGAGTAGCAAAGGACCACTACACAGAGAGTAGCAAAGGCCCGCCAGTGTAGTAGTTTGGAGTAAATACTCTTTATGCAAGATTCTTGATTCGAATCTTAGCATTCGTGTAGTGTGTGTGAATTTAGCATATTATCTTCTCTCTCAATAGGAAAAATTCTCAAAGAAAAAAAGGGAAAAAAAGAGAGAGTATTAAAAAGCTAACATCCTCTTAAATGAGCCTATGAATTTTTCTAATAGTATTAGTGGCGAGGGAATAAACTTCTTCTTGAGTGATTTTATGACCGATTAAAAAAAAAGGAAGTCAACAATATATTTAATCATAAATGTTAAGTATATATTAGTGATAAATTTGCTCATAATTTCTACAACTTAAAGAATTAATCCATGGTTATCGGGTTCAGTAAGTCAAGTAAACACTACAAATACCCTGCATCACATTCTATTCTAGCCACACCTCTACCCTCTCATCTCACTCTCTCTCAGCTTTCTAAACCCTCAAAATTTTGTCCTCATTATGGCCATGGCCAAGCCCAAGCTAATCTGGGCAAATATGTTTCTTCTTGCATTGATCTTCTCTTATGACATCATTTCTTAAACTGAAGCAAGATCGTTAACGTTGAACACAGCTTACCCAAATGAAACACACAAGATAATTTTGTCATCCAAAACCAAAAAACCAGATGACGCAACGCTTGCTTTGCCCTCAAAATCAAGTTACACAACTGTTGCAGTGAAAGAAGAAGATGCCTTCCGACCCACAAGACTAGGCCACAGTCCTAGTGGTGGTAACTGACCTACTGGATATGTTTGTATTTTATGATAAGCGATAGAATATCATTGATGTGAAAAAGTTAATACAATAAGTTTGAACTCGTATCAAGAGCAAAGGAAATTCCTTAATCACGAATTACGATCCTCGTACAGTACATCAGAAATAAAATCATGAGGTTCCTCGAACCAGTATAGAGAACTCTCGATATGCAAGGCAAAATGCGCTAAACGATAATCCACACCATTGGCAGTACGACGAATATAGGTAAAACCTTATCTAGTGACCTATGTCGGCAAGCTCTTGGTATCCTCCACCACTGGTCCAATGACAAACCTATCTATGGAGTTACTTCAAAGTGCTGTAACGATCTGGAGAGCATCACTTTCAAAGACAACATTTTAAAAACCCCTTTCCATCACGAATACTGTACCTATTGGATATGTTAAATGTGAATGTTATTAATCTAATGTGGATGTTATGTTCCTCGAGAGCATCACTTTCAAAGACAACATTTTAAAAATCCATTTCCATCGCGAATATTGTACCTACTGGATATGTTAAATGCCAATGTTATAAATCTCATGTCAATATTATGTTATTGGAGAGCATCACTTTCAAAGACAACATTTTAAAAACCCTTTTCCATCGCGAATACTGTACCTATTGGATATGTTAAATGTGAATGGTATAAATCTCATGTGGATGTTATGTTCCTCGAGAGCATCACTTTCAAAGACAACATTTTAAAAACCCCTTTTCATTGTGAATACTGTACCTACTACCTACTAGATATATTAAGGGCAATGATTTAGATTCAATATTCAACACCAAAATAAGTGATGCCTAAGTTTTTTCAGTTCAATAAAATCATAGGTTAAAACTCATATGGCTTAAAAAAAGTAGTTAAAATTATGATGATTTACAAAAATACAAACAATCCAAACATAAATGGAGAAAAAGGAGTGGGGAAATCACCACTCTATATTAAATGTGAATGTTATAAATCTCATGTGGGTGTTAATTTCTTTAAATAAATTAAGTTAAATTTTATTCTCCTATATATAGTACTTTTCGGGGTTCTAGTTTTAATATGAATTTTTATCATTGATTGCCTATGTGAAGGAGGTCATTGCCTCCCAAGCCGGCTTTTACACGAGCAATGTGATTTTCTCATTTTTCTTATTACTTAAAAGAAGAGTGAAAAAAACACAAAACAAAACTCCTCACGTTTCCTTTCTTTTTTTAATATAATAAAAAGAAACTATTCGAGCTTAGTTAAATTGATTAGAGCAGATGTAATTCTAACTCTGCATTTGAGTTTAAATCCCTTATTTGTAATTTAGATTAAATAAAATAAAAATATCTTTTGTATAAAAAATAAATAAAATACTATTAGTTTACACAGGAGAATATAAAATTATGAGTTATTTGTTCCACTCATAAGAATATAAAATTACGTTTATTATAAATTTATATTCCAAATCATGGTTCAATCATCAATTTCATCACAATTTAGGCATAGCCCACACCCAGAGCCCACCCAGCCCTTACCTCACCCAACACCAAGGCCCAAACTACCCTAAGCCTTGGAGCTGCCATGTGCCAGATGTACACAATAATTGCTCCACATAAATGCTTGAACTAAGATAATTATTATGTTACCTATAAAGTTGACCATACATACTTTGACTTTTACAACATGTTTATTTACTTAAAATGTGTATTGAAAATCGATTATACTTTTCCTTAAAGCATGTGGCTCCAACATTAAACCCATAATCTAATGCCCGGAATAACCTAAAAATAAGATTGATTATGAGTTAATAGTTGATTACATATTCATTATTCTCTCTCGTATGTTTCACTCATTCATTCCAAGTAAACATGTCATTCGAGTGTTTGAGATTTAGCGCAACTCCTCTCTCTAATCCAACAAATACCTTTATATTGCTTTTTAATCATTTATATCACTCCTTAAGATAAAGAATATAGGAGTTGATGAGGACAAATAACATATTCACCGAATTAATATTTAAGAAAAAATTAATTACACGAATTAATATTCTCATAGTTGTTGATTCAGGCTAGCATTTTCTCTTTATAAATCTAATTCTATTTTTTTTTTCCCCTTCTGTTATATTCAGTGCCCAAAAAAAACACACACGCAACAACAAAAAAGGTAACCTCTGAAATTCTGTTCCATCCAACAAAACTTTCCACAAAAAGAGCCAAACTTTTGTTTGGGGATCAAAGATCTCCTTCTGGGTTCCCTGACCCGTACTTATCCATATTGGTAAAAATCAAGATTATTTTTACCGCAATAAATCTTCACTGAATTAAAGAACAGATGATGACGTCACGCGGTGAATTCGACGTTTAAGGTAAGTTGAATGAAGGAGAATCCAAAAGGCAAATCCAAAGCCCAAAGAAAATATATTTATAAAAAAAAGGGAAAATAAAAAACAGAAGCAAATTAAATTTAAAAAGGAATATTTTTTGTAGGAGGGCAAAACCGAAAGCAAGTGCAGCTGGCGGCGGATCAACAAAAACAGAGTACAAAACCACAACTGAGTCTCGATGCATATCTCATATCTATATTAGTTGTGTGACAAATCCAACGGTGGAGAGCAGACCCTCACCGTCTGATCCAACGGCTTACAAAACAACCGCGTTTTACGAAGCCAACCCATGAATCCGTCATCCTCAAAATAAATCCTCCCTCTCCCCCCGCAGTCCAAAGCCCCTCTTCTCTCCCTCTCCCTCTCACTCTCTCTCTCTCTCTCAAAACTCCAGATTCGGAAAAACTCTCTCTCTCTCTCTCTCTCTGCAACTCCAGAAGTCGTTCTCGGATTCATTGAATCTAACTTTCTTTTAAGTCGAAACTGCGTCGTTTTAAGGGAGGGAGAGAGAGTGTTTGTGACGATGCAATCGAACGGTTCTGATTCGTCGGTGCCGCAGCAGGAGCAGAGTAATCAACGGCCGCAGCAGCAGCAGCAAGCGGCGCAGACTCAGGCGCCGCCGCCGCAGCCGCAGCCGCAGCAGTGGATGGCGATGCAGTACCCGGCGGCGGCTATGGTAATGCAGCACCAGATGATGCCGCCTCAGCATTACGCGACGCCTCCTCCGCCGCCACCTCAGCACTACATGGCGTACCACCAGTACCAGCAGCAGCAGCAGCACGTACAACACCTTCAGCAGCAGCAGCAGTTGGGATCTAGCGGCGAGAATAAGACCATCTGGGTCGGTGATTTACACCATTGGATGGACGAGAATTATCTCCACACCTGCTTCGCTTCCACTGGCGAGGTCCAATCTCTTCTCTCTCTCTCTCTGTGCATATTTATATGTACATGTACACGTCTATATATATTTCTTGTACACGATTTTCATGTGTCTATATATGGATTTTTTGACTGATAACGTGGGTATAAGTTTAAAAGATGAAACTTTTATTTTGTTTTATTGGAGAAAGTTGGCATTTGGATTGAAAGTTGAAAGCTTTGAGGTTTCTGCTTAATTGGGTTGTAAGCATTTCGATGTTTGAAGGTTGGGTTTTTCTGATGTTGTTTGTATAGTGTTTCTTTTTTTCAAATAATTTTCGTTTTGTGTGTGTTGGGTTTTATGGGTTGGAATATTTATCTGAACTATATTTGGTATACATGACAAAATGTTAAAGGTGTAGCCTTTTGTGAATGAATGCAAGTGTTAAGCTGAACACAATTAGTGAAGGACTAAAGAGGATATGCAGTTTTGACTTTTGAGAGTAACTCGTTACTGAAAAGAAGAAGGCATGGTTATAATTGTATGCTATTGGAAGTGTTTTTTTTCCCTTTTGGTGGCTCATTTTGTATGAGAATGTGCAAGAACATTATATGTCTGGGCCCTTTCTCATTTGGGTGTTTTGAGGCAATTATGAAATACGCGAGCTCTGGAAGTCTTTTAGATGTGAAGGTAAATCATGACCATGAATCTGTATTACTATAATAGTAGAATATCCGGCTGGGACCTTACTAGTTTACTAAAAATGTAGAGGAAGTCGTTGAATTTAATCCCAAAAGTAAAAAGCTTTATATTTTGAGTGTATATGTTGGTCAACTTGTGGGTGCTTGGAGCTTCATCTGGCTATTTCAATAAAATAGAACGGGCAAGAACTTTGGTTCTGCTCACTTCAATCTTCTGTTATATTTTCTAATCAAATACATGCATCGACCTTCATAAGACCTGGTTCTGACAGAAGGTATATTTAGGAAAAGTTATGTTTTTTTGCCCCGTAGGAAAGACTATATTTATTTCTTTATTACTTTCTTTATTCTTTTTCCCCTTCTACTTTCTTTATGAAGCTTGTAAAATTTTAATTCGTCACATCTCTTCCAATTAATTGAAGACTAAAACTGTTCTCAGCTGGAATATATTTTTTTGAAAACAAACTGTCTTTTATTTCCCAGTTAAACTGATTTCTTGAAAAAAAAATTACCCACTATTTTTTTTACTTTGCCTTTTTTCGGTAACACAATTCTTATGTCATGTAGATTGCCTCCATCAAGGTTATTCGGAATAAGCAGACTCTTTTATCAGAGGGCTATGGATTTGTAGAATTTTTTTCACATGCAACAGCTGAGAAAGTTCTACAGACCTATACTGGCATTTTAATGCCCAACACAGAACAACCCTTCCGTCTGAACTGGGCAACATTTAGCACGGGCGATAAGCGTTCAGATAATGCTCCTGATCTTTCCATTTTTGTAGGAGATTTAGCTGCAGATGTTACAGATAGTTTATTGCACGAAACTTTTTCTAGTAAATATCCGTCTGTTAAAGCTGCAAAAGTTGTCTTTGATGCCAATACTGGCCGTTCAAAGGGTTATGGTTTTGTGAGGTTTGGAGATGAGAATGAAAGGTCACAGGCTATGACTGAAATGAATGGTGTTTATTGTTCGAGCAGACCTATGCGCATTGGGGCTGCAACTCCTAGGAAATCATCTGGATATCAGCAACAGTACTCTTCACAAGGTATTTAATTCTACTTTTTGATAAGAAGGTGTGTAGTTCTAGTTTTTGATAAGAAGGTATTTGGCTGTGCTTGCCTTGTATATTTGAAGTTGAACTTTGTTACTTCAAATTTTGTGTATGTATTGTAAGGCTTTATAAGAGCATCTGGGTGCTGTAGTTTTACTTCTGTTATGGCAATGAGCAGCCAAGCTGTTTATCTCCTAACATTGTTCATTTTGGTAAGTACCAGCCTGTTTTCCCATGTATTGCACATTAAAATGATATCTTTCTGGAATAGTTATAGTCATCAACCTTCTTCTTTTGATAAGCTATTCGTAATTTTCTTGCCCTTTGTGATGTATTTGTCCACCACCCTGGTAGATTGTTGCATGTCCAAACTATGATTTTATATTGTGAAAGAGGCAATCTTTGCATAACCATGGCTTGAATATTATACTCTTTTATCTGATTATATTTTGGTTCTGTTTGTACAGGGGGGTATGTTTCAAATGGTACACCAACCCAAGGGTTCCAATCTGATGGAGATTCTACAAACACAACAGTGAGTCTTTTATTCTCATAGTTTTAAGTAATGGAGACTATCTTTCTTTCTCCCCTTGGCTGACTTGTGTGTCAATTATAGATATTTGTTGGAGGGCTTGATCCTAATGTTACCGATGAAGATCTCAGGCAGCCCTTCTCTCAGTATGGAGAGATAGTCTCTGTTAAAATACCTGTTGGAAAAGGATGTGGTTTTGTACAATTTGCAAACAGGTAAACAGTTGGTCATGATATTGCTCTGCAACATTAGTGGTGGTATACTTTTTATTTGACAACGAGTTGGCACATGATCCTTTTGATCTCATGTAACAGAAATAACGCTGAGGAGGCATTGCCGAAACTGAATGGCACAGTAATTGGCAAGCAAACAGTCAGACTTTCATGGGGCCGCAATCCAGCAAATAAGCAGGCATTGTTTCTCTCTCTTTTGATAAATACCATCCCCAAAACAGAACCCACCTTTGTTATGTTTGGTTGTTTTTTATGAAGTACAATTATAAAGCCCCTGCCATGCCATTAGCTTGGACATATCTTTTATCAATCCTTGCTAGGGTAGTCTATACATGTTTCACTGTTATTATATGATCGTCTTCTACAATAACACAATTGAAAAGTGAGAACTCCTGCAGTTCAGTTATTGCTTAGGAGACATTATCCAATATTCGTCAATAACCTTGGATGCCACTCATTTTATTAATATTATCTGCCACTAGTTTCCTCTTTTTCTTTTTTCTCACCACTTTGTTTTCCTTGGTTTTGATTTTCAGCAGTTTAGAACGGATTTTGGCAACCAATGGGCCGGAGCTTACTATGGAGGACCAGTTTATGACGGTTATGGTTATGCTCTGCCACCACATCATGACCCAAGCATGTATGCTGCGGCCGCGGCTGCATATGGAGCCTATCCTGTTTATGGCACCCACCAACAACAAGTAAGCTGAGCCAGCAGCTACTCCTGTGCTGTAAGGCAGGTACCGACAGTGAGGAACCGAGCGAACTGCATGAGTAGTTTTAGTAATCAGACTTGATGACTATAGAGTCGCTTATTCTGTAATTTGCTCGGGTCTCTGGAATTTTTTATAAAATCCCTCTAATTGTGGAGTGGAACTGAATTTTGACAACTTGAGGTAGGTATGTAAGGATTTGGTTGATCATTTCTCTAGAATTACGTAATTTTAAGAGAAACTTATTCTTGGATCAACACATTGACATTGCCTCCATGAATTGAAAAGGTGCGAGACAATCTTGGGCATGCTTTTGCAGAAGCTGCACTGCTGTGATGCTATCTTGTGGTGTGTGTGCTTTGAATTGTCACCAAACCTAGTGTGGATCAATGAAGCATGCATAGGAAACTGTCAAACAGAAAAAGCATTAGTATGAAGCTTTTACTTGGGCCTCGGGAAAACGTAAATTGTTCCCGAAATTTCGAATAACCGACACATCTATAATCCAGAGACTCTGGAGAATGAGATGGGGCTAGCTAGAAAATGCAGGTATATTCTTGATAATTAGAAGCAATAACTTGGAGGACAGGAAATAAAATATTGAGTTAGAGCATCATGTGCGTAGCATGTGTTAATGATAGTAGACAACAACTATCAATCTATCATCATTGTGCATTGTGCATTGTGCATTGGCAGGTCCCAAGCTTTTATGTATATATTTGACAGCTGAAATCAACGTACGGGGGGCCATATAACGCTTAAACTTACTCAACAGTCATATATCGTAAAAAGCAGAGAGTTTCAGAAAACACATACAGGAGGATGCATATAATATATTAGCGTAATGGAGCTCGCAAGTGTTGGAATCATGGGGCGCACAACACCCCAGGGTTGGGTTGGGGCAGTTGGGACACATGGGGACCAAAATTTAGCAAAACACTAAGTAGTGGACGAATTTGATACCAAGGGTACGGTACGGAGACAAATATAAAAAGATTAGCGAATTTGAAACTCCTCTTTTAGCTATCTACACTTTAACTTGAATATCTTATTATTTTCTTTGCACTCGTTCTCAATCTTCAAACTTATTTATGCAGTAACATCAATCAAATTGGTAATCATTTGATTAAGTACTGTTAATCAAAATATTTAGTTCTTCTTTATTTCATCATATTTCTGAGACTATAATTTAGTTGATATTTTGCATAGACACAGTTCCATCATCAATTCACGTTGCAAGATGAGAGAGAGAGGAGGCACAGGGGTAAATGTAACGTTTTTCTTCAAATTTTCAGATGTGAAAAAATTCAATAAAAATTACTTAGGCAACGGTGGGAGATTAAAAAGCAAGGAATCCTGTCCGACCATTTAAAAAAAATCCCATATAAAAAAAAATGGCGTGACTACGTGCCGCACAATCATTGCTCAAAAGACAAGCACATGACAGGAAGCTGATTGGTTGGATGCTCGGAGGACAGGCCACAGCCATGTGACACATCCATCCAAGAACTGCCATGCGTCGCATATATTCATTTCCACGTGTCATACTTTGGCCGTGTGGGTCAGTTAACTTACTGAGGACAAATTTATAATTTCAGAGGCCAAGAGCATCCATAGTGGGGAGGTGTATATAGAGTATATGTTAAATATACATCCTGAGTTATTAGAATCGTTTTTAATGGAGAGATGTAAATGAATGTAAATATACATCACTATCATGGGGATGTAAAATAAAATATATATTTACATCTATTTTTACATCCTTTGCATGCAGGATCCCACCCGAGAAAAGAGAAAAAATAAAAAAAATCAACATAAAATGCTAGGATCCACAACTACAGCCCCGAATTTACACTTTCTCATTGGAGTAAAAAACATATTTATACCCTTCGAATGTGTAAAAGGGATGTAAAAATGACTTTACACCCATTAATTTATACCCCATACTATGGATGCTCTAAGCAGAAGATTAATATTAATTAAACAAATTAATAGAATAATTAGATTGCTATACTCAATATGGTAATAGCTGGCCTTGTGCGATCCTCTCTGTGCAACACGTTTCCAATGGCACACCTTTCTCTTTCCTCTCTCTCCTCTGCTTCCTATTCACCTTCTTGTCCGCTAATTCACCGGCGAATCTTCGCGGTTGCTTCTAGAATCCAAGCTTCTTCTTCTTCTTCATCAATCTCCAATTCGAATTCGACCCCCAAAGTCGTCGTGACCAGAGAGCGCGGCAAGAATGGCAAGCTCATCAGCTCTCTGGTATGCGTTCTCTCCGTCTCCGCCATTTTCGTTTTGAGATATTCTTGAGGTGCTGGAATTTAGCTGTTCCGATACACCGTTGCGTTCCCTTCGATTTCTAGGGTTCTACATTTTGATTCTCTGTCGTTTTCTAAATCTTATCTTGTAAATACTCTGCATTTGTTATTAATTGATGGTGTCCAACTATGCAAATCGTTTTAAATTTTTATGCCCGCGATTTGGCTTCGAATTGCCAGCGTAAGGTGTTTGATTAAATGTGAAAGTGATTGCCAATGTGTGGCATTTCTTTTTTTAGCATTTTAAATCTTTAATTTTTATGTTTTGGTATTTTCACTGATTTTCGAATTTCAATTCTCTGATTCTCTCCTAGACTGAGACTGAGTTGTTTGAGTGTGAACAATGGATTTTCACACCTTAAATCAATAATCAGTAGCAGTAGCATTGCTTGGCTTTCTGGAATATCATATCCAGTAGACATTTTTTGCGCATCAAAACAATGCATATGTATGCATTATTAATGTATGTGTTTATATGTATGTATGTATGTGTGCATGCATGTTTGTATGTATCTATTAATATGTACTTGTAGCATATAGGTTGCTTTGGCTAATGAGATATTCAAATGTTGAGTACAGGCCAAGCAGGGAATCAGCTGTTTGGAGCTTCCCCTCATTCAGCATACACGGGGGCCTGATCTGGAGAGACTTCCTACTGTATTAAGCGGTAACTTCTCCAACTTTATTCTTTATTTTTGTTTGTGATGTGAAGCAGTTTTGCAGATAATGCCATCAGATTATATGATAAAAAGACCTTTCTTCCCTATGACAACTTGCAGGAGTAGCTGTTAATTACATAGCTTTTTCCTTCTGTCACTCAGTCTACTGCCTCATATTCTTATTAAACCCATTCTGTCCTTTTGCCCCAAACTTCAACTGCATCTTTCTTTCTCTTTTTCTCCGTTTTCCATTTTTAAAGTTCTAGTCATGCTCAGCTAGCATAGTCCAAACAAATGTACTAACATTTTCTACTAACATTCTTCTTCTAATGGTCCTTGTTGGCAGCAGATACTACATTTGACTGGATTGTCATAACTTCTCCTGAAGCGGGTTCAGTCTTCTTAGAGGCATGGAAGTAAGGGATATAACATAATAAACTAGAAAAGTGGCTAATTTTGCATTTAAAGACTTGTATTTTGTTTCTTTCTTGCTCAAATTTGACTTGAATTTGTCTTTGCTTCAAATTGATAGTATGTCCAGAAGAAGTATGGAGAAAAGGCCTTTAAAAATTTCCAGTTTTAGTATCAACTTTGTTGATATTTTATATTCTCCAAATTAATAGACTTTGCCCTGTTGTTGGCCTTTAGGGCAGCTGGAACTCCAAATGTTAAGGTAGGTGTTGTGGGGGCTGGTACAGCAAGCATTTTTGAGGAAGTAATACAGTCATCAAAACAATCCCTCAATGTTGCCTTTGTGCCATCAAAAGGTACTTATGCATATAGACTAGTGTAGGCAAGCATGTAATACCGTACAAAGTGTACTATTGCCTGTTATGCTTCCTTCAGTCATTAACAAGACCCAAGAAAGACAAACTTTATCTTAACACTTAGTGGAAAGCACTGAATACTATTTAAATCAAATTATAGATGGATTGGAGAATAAATATCCCCACAAAAAAAATTCTTGTGATGAAGCAACATTCTTCTAGCTTGCTGAGCTTGATTTTACTATCGTTTTCTTTTGTTCAATATATGACTCAATATTGTGGGTTATATTATTTTCTCGTTTTAGCCACTTTTGGATTCTAACCTTGGTTTTCTTTTGGGGCAACTGTAACTCCTCAGCAACAGGCAAGGTTTTGGCTTCAGAGCTTCCTAAGAATGGGAATAAAAAGTGCACTGTTTTATATCCTGCTTCTGCAAAGGCCAGCAATGAGATTGGTATGTGGAATGCTTCAATCTGAATACCCGCTGGTTGTGGTTTACAAGATTAGTGTTGTCACTTTTTTATTTTATTTTCATTATCCTTTTTCAACTTGGCCTATTTGTTTCAGAGGAAGGCCTGTCCAATCGTGGATTTGAGGTGACGAGGTTAAATACGTACACAACGGTATGATAACTTATCTTCGGCATGCAAGTGTGGGCCTCCTTATATTGGTTTTAAGTAATCATCTATAATTTATATTGTTGTATAAAGGTTTCAAAAATTTGTTCTTATTGGTTAGTAAATACATATTTCATTTCTGTATGTTTATTGTCATCAATTGGTCATCTTTTCTATGTGTTACTGTTGAATTTCATCAAAGATAATTGCCTTTCCAGGTTTTTTTAAATTTATTTTAGGGATTATAGTTGTCTGCTGTAAATGTCAATACATCATTGATACTCATTACGCGTCCCTCCTCCTGCTTCTCAATCATTGCCTCACTCTGGTCTAATGTGGACATGTGGACTTTGTTATGTTTGTCTGAACCTTTTTATTATAGGTTGCGGGTCTGCAGTTGTATGGTATATTAACACTAATTGTACTTGTGATAGCTAATGATTTATTTCAGTCAGAACTTAGAAAATGATTTTGGATATTTTCTTCTAGGCCCCTGTTCATAATGTCGATCAAATGGTTTTGAAGCTGGCACTTTCAGCCCCTGTCATTGCAGTTGCTTCTCCTTCTGCCATTCGGTGAGTAACTCGTTACTTGTTTGTCTTATGACATGTAGACTGGTTTCTCTGAGCTATCATGTCGGGATAGACAACTTTACTTAATCTGAGCTTGTCTCCATTGCAACAGTGCCTGGGTCAATCTTATTTCAGAGTTAGAGCAATGGAACAATTCAGTTGCCTGTATTGGTGAGACAACTGCTAAGGCTGCTAAGAAATTAGGCTTGAGAAATGTTTACTACCCAGCAAACCCAGGTCTTGAAGGGTAATATGAACTTTTCTAACCTTTTCTTATATACTATTATTACCACAACACTAGTTTGCATTATATAACAGTGTCAGTCATACAATTTAATTTGATATTCCTGAAGACTTTCATTAGCCTTTTCTTCTAAGTTTGGATTTCCTTATTTATAATTCTTCCCCCCGATAATTTTTCTATAATTTTTTAACAAATATTTTTTAAATTTGTGGACGACAGATGGGTGGGTAGCATCATTGAAGCGTTGCAAGCAAATGTCTGTCTGTAAACTTGTAAGCATTGTATTTTTTCCAGGTAGATTTTTGCTTGTACTAATTTTAGTAACCTGCATCTCCTTTTTTCCCGTGGGTATATAGTAGATTACATGAACAGTGCGTCTCCAGTTTTCTCCCAGGCCCATGAAGGCTGACAAGGAGATGGTGTAGAATTGAGGCAGCACGAAGAACAAACACACGGATAGCGAAATTTCACAATTTCTGCATAAACCAGCTGCAAAGCAAGTATTTAATATTCTGCAAGCAGCAGGACAGAAAGCTTCCTCTAAGCGGCCTGTGAAGAGGCTGTTGGGATCAAATGTGGAAGAGAAAGCTTGTTCTCTTAGATGTATAATTCGTTATTTAGATAAAAGGTAGGGAATTCTTTTCTCTAGCTTTGTTCATTTTTTATTATTCTTATAGTGAAAGCTCATTTTATGAGAGTTCTTTTCATTTTCATCTTATGTCACACACTTTAACAGCCGTAACGATGCTGATGAATGAAGGATAGATTAGAGTGATTTATAACTATTTTTATTCTCGAGCTTCAATTATTAAATAAGAATTGAAAACAGGATTTACAGATCAAGCACTGTTGAACCCTTGGAAATAAATTAAATACATAGATATTCAAATAATATTGAGGGTAATTAAATAATTGAGTACTCTTAAGAGGAAGGAAGAAGCTCCCCCTTGAGGAAGGATGAGATCAAGGTTAGCGCTCTCTGTGGTTGATAGCTAGGAACCATGTGCCCAGCTCCCCTCACTGTGGCAAATGTCAACCCTTTGTACCCAATCACATATCCTCCAACCTGCATCCCAACCAACGTTGATCATGAGAAGAAAAAAACCCCAATCAAATTCAATGTATCGTTGACAATTCGATATATATATATATATATATAGAGAGAGAGAGAGAGAGAGAGAGAGAGAGGGGATGTAGGATGAATTTATCCATTACCTCACCATCGGAGTACCATGGCCGCCATGAAGTCCTGAGCTGCAGCTTAAGGTTGTTTATAGAGTATCTGGAAGATGTGACTGGTACTCTCCCATCAGTGTCTCCACTGTAAGTTAGCATACAACCATGCATTATCAAAAATTTGTGGATGAAAATAATATGCGGAAAGGGGTTTTGATTATAGTTAAAAGCTTGATCAATTCAAGGCTCTCTCAGATGTATATCCAAAAACTTATCCCACTGGCTGTGAGCTGCTTTATTGTGGGTAGAAGAGACACTGGGCTGTCCGTCCATCCAATATTACTACAGATAATGCAGAGAAAAAGAAAAAGGGTTAGAAATTCAGAACCTGTTTTTTCAGCTAGTATATCATTTGAGAGGATCCAACACTAGAGAAAAACAGATCCTCAATGGAAATCAATTTAGGCATACCCGCAAGCTGACCAATTCGTAGCTTTAACATGAAGAGCTGATTGCACTTGAACAAGATTTAGATACGCCTCCACATAATTACTAGAGCATGGATCGAAATGATGAACCTGAACATGTAAATAAAACCATTACAAAAGGCTCTGTTTTTACTGTAACTTGGAAGCTCTCTGGTTTTAAAACCAAAACCATAATTTGTTTGTTAGAGACTTACAGAACCAGTTGAGACAGATTTGGATTCTGATATTCTGCAGAGGGGAGCGTAGATGTTGTAAATGTCAACGTTATACTCTCCGCACTCGCGGTCTGATCGGAGTTGATATTTAAGACATGTGTCGGAGGGTTTATCGGAAGCAAAGTCAGCACAATGCTTGTGTATTGCTGCATGAGTTTCGTCAGAGTTCAAAGCATGTGTCCACAAGTAATCATAAACTCCCATATCACCGTCATAATCATCAACCCAAGGATTCCCAATCTGCATAATTAGCAATTAAACACATCAACTTATTAATTCATCTTTGAGGTTAATTAATGAAGTATTATATATATATACACTCACTGCAATGCCTTTGAGATTGATAATTTTTGTTTGATTGGTGATTTTGTTTTGTGAGAGAATGGTGTGAGCAAGTTGAGGCACATAATGGCCAGCATAGCTCTCTCCAGCGATGAAGAAATCTCTGGTTTTATATTGAGGAAACCTCTCCAGCCAGTTTACAAGAAATGTGTAAGAGTCCTTTGCCGTTTGCTTGTCACCCACGCTTTCGTAGTCCGATGTTGTGTTGGAATATGAGAACCCAACTCCTGCTGGAGACTCCAAGAAGATCACATTTGCCACTGCCCCCCATGCAATTTAATCTCACTGCTGATTAGTACTAAACCCTAAAGTGCAGAGATTAATTTGAGATTAGAACATGAAAGCATTTCTTACCCTTGTTCCAAGCGTAGTCATTACGGTATAGCGTCCTGTTATCACTGCTGACCCTGAACGGTCCAAGTTCTTCCATGGCTCCATATCCAAGCGACGAGCATCCTGGTCCTGCATTAAGTACACAATAGTCCAGTTTAATCCGGGCCACCAAATGTAGCCTATAACTTTGATTGAAAGGTATATAAATAATGTACCATATATATGCAGAGCAGAGGAAAATTTTAATTAATAGTTTTAGGATGTATATTATTTACCTCCATTTAACCATAACACTAGAGGTTTGGTTGAAGAATTATGGGGTGACTCTACAAAGTAGTAGAACAAAGCTCTCCCAGCTTTAGGATCCACAGTAACATAGCCTGCATATTGATCAAAGTTTACTCCAGCTGGTTGGCCGGGCAAAGCTTCAATTTTATCAGCTTCCTTCAACCCATGTTGGGAGCCAACGTACACCGGAGAAAAAGAGTCCTCTACATCATCTAAGCCAACCCACGATTTACAATCATGAGGAGGATTAGTCCCGGATTTGCGAGACTTAATCAACTTATTGAGGTTGTTAATTTGGTGATTAGCATTGCATGATATGGAGAGCAAGGCTAATTGGTAGCAGAGGAGGAGCAGCAAACATGTTGGCAGTGAAAGTTTCATGTTGATATAATTTTGGGTGGAATATTAAGTACTGAAACCAAGCTTGGGATGAGAATTTATACAAAAAATTTGAGATTTGACGAGTGAATTTATTGCCAGGATTATTATAAAATGAATCCATTTGGAAATGGAAGGATTGAACGAATTTGAGATTTGACGAGTGAATTTATTGCCAGGAGGATTATTATGAAAACACTGCATATTATATATTACCTAGATACTGTGATCTTTTTTTTATATAATTTTTTTCCCCGATTTTTGTTTATCGAAAAGAGCAGTTTAGAGCATTATCATTACTATTAGGCCGGGCGGCTAAGGGTCTTTTTTTAAACTGTTTTTCCCCATTTTCACACTGTTTTTTGATTAAAACATAACTACTAATTAAATTAATTATATAAAAAAAGAGAAATTCGTATTATGATATTCAATCGGCTATTTACAGATTATAGCCGAGCGGCTATACTCGTACCGGTGCCATACGTTAGATAGTCTAGCCGCACGGCTATATTCTGGATTTTTTGTATATAAAATAAAGTATAGCCGGGCGGCTGAGGGTCTTTTTAAAAAAAAAATTCTTTTTTTTATAAATCGTGATCTTTTTGTGATTATTATTGTTTTTCCCCCATCTTTGTTTATCAACAATAGTAGTTTAGAGCATTATGTTTTACTATTAGGCAATTACCCGAGTTTCCATTGTTCCCTTTTGAGTTTTTACTTTTCTAGAGTTATTACTTGTATAAAGAATTTAGCATTTTCACTTTTAATACTCGTATCGTATACGTACGTAAATATTTTTCATGTTTAATACACTTGTTTTTTTACAAAATTATCAATAATTCACACAAAATTCACGTATTATACACAAAATACTCACATATTATTGAATAAAAATAAAATTTATAAAAATATTTAAAATACTAATTATTCACTAAGTAAATAATAATTAAAACATAACTACTAATTAAAGTAATTAAAAACGAGAAATTCATATTATGCTATTCAATGGCTGGTATAGCCGCACGGCTATAACTTTGAAATATTCTATTTATAATGTGCACGTTATTATTATTTTTTTAATGTGCAACATAATTCACCCTTTTTTATTTTTTTTAATGTGCACGTTTCACACCATTATCAGTCAATTATCATGTCATTTTTTTGGGGATTAAATCATTTGTGCATTTTTAATATGATGCCAATAGGAAAAATATGAAACATCTTCATCCAATCCAACCCAAATTTTAGATTATATATTATATATAAAAACATGTTCTTCTGGGTCATTATCATTAATTAACTTCAATTATCGAGTATGAATTTCAATAGGGGTTACAAATCAAATACTTTTGAATGCTTCGGTTAAATATAAATATATCTGAATATATTCAGATAATTAATATGGGAATTAACAGCATGTAATCGGGGTTTGATTTAATTTAGGAGGTAGGAGGAAGCTTCCCCTGAAGGAAAGATGAGATGAAGGTGAGTACTCGCTGTGGTTGATAGCTGGGAACCATATGCCCAGCTCCCCTTATCGTAGCAAGTGTCAACCCTTCGTACCCAGCAACATATCCTCCAACCTGCCACCCAACACCATAAGGAAAATGTGCCAATCTTATTTTCAGTTGGATGTATAATAATATATAAGTGATTTTATTTGTACCGCATTTACTTGTTATCTTATTAATAAAATACGTAACTGTAATTACCTCTGTATTCGAAGACCATGGCCGCCATGCAGTTTGTAAGGGCAATTTTAAGGTGCTTAAGGCGTATCTAGAAGATGTGAATGGTACTCGTCCATCAGTGTCTCCGCTGTAATTGTATTTATCATGAAATCTCAAAATTATTTATGTTAAGTAATTACAGCAGCTAATATGTTGATAAAGCACACCCATCCGTGCATGCATTTTTCAAAGGGAATTGGATCATGAAATTAGATTAATCAATTCAAGGCTTTTTCCCTCACCTGTACATCCATAAACTTATCCCGCTTGCTGTGAGCTGCTTAATTGTGGGTAGCATTGTCGTTGGGCTGTCCGTCCATCCAACACCACTAATATATACACAATGCATGAAGGAAAAAAGAAGAAGGATTAAAGAAATATTCTAACAAAATGATAAAAATAAACCTTCTGATCTTAATCAAACAGTAATTAAATTATATACCCGCAACCCGACCAATTTGTAGGTCTGACATGAAGAGCTGCTTGCACCTCCACAAGATTTAGATAGGTGTCCACATAATAATCAGAGCATGGATCAAATCCATTAACCTGCTAATCATCTCTAAGCTTAATTAAGTCATTCTAATCCATAACTGGGAAATTAAGCTCTAGCTAGCTAGAGACTTACAGAACCAGTGCTAGTTGAGGGAGATTTGGCTTGTGATATTTTGCAAAGGGGAGCATAGATGTTGTAAATATCAACATTTCCAGCCTCGTCCATTGCTTGGTTTTGATATTTATCACATGAACTGGAAGAATTATCAGAAGCAAAGTCACAATATTTGTGTATCCCTGCATTGGTCTCGTCAGAGTTCAAAGCATGCGTCCACAAATAATCATAAATACCCAGTTGACCCGTGCTGTCGTCGATCCAGGCATTTCCAAGCTGCAAATTAATTAACTTAATTATAATACATCACTTGACAAATGAAGAACAGATAAAATAATTAATTAAGTACAGTACTTACTGCAATGCCTTTGAGATTGATAATTTTTGTTTGGTTCGTGGCTTTGTTGTGTTGGAGAATGGTGGAGGCAAGCTGAGGAATGTAATGGCCGGCATAGCTCTCTCCACTCATGAAGAAATCTCTGGTTTTGTATTGGGGAAATCTCTCCAGCCAGTTTATGAGAAACTTGTAGGAGTCTTGGGCTGTTCTCTTGTCACCCACGTTTTCATAGTCAGATGTTGTGTTTGAATATGAGAACCCGACTCCTGCTGGAGACTCCAAGAACAGCACATTTGCCACTGCCACATGTTTTTTTCGGGTGCTTGGAATTAGTCTTAAAAGTTCTCTAAAATTGTATTGCAAAAGTTTGCACATGCTTATTACATATGTAATTAAGCTGGTTAATTAATTACCGTTGTTCCAAGCATATTTGTTCCGGAATAGCGTCTTTCTATCACTATTCACTCTAAAGGGTCCAAGTTCTTCCATGGCTCCATATCCGAATGACGAACATCCTGGTCCTGTACACAACACATATCATCCTATATTATAGCATGTGAATTGGTAACAACAATGTTTTAGTACCAGTACCATATAATCATTTTTTCAATTTTAGAATTTTCTTCATAATGATTATGAATTCCTCACAATTTCATGGTCCAATTGTCATTACATTAGGGTTCATAACTACATACCAAATTAGCCCAAGTGACTAAGACAAGAACAATTTGAATTGGTCAATGTTGAATGGTTCTTCTAGTTGATGATTGTTAATTTATTTGTTTGTGTATAAGTGCGTCTCTCTCGGGTGCTATATTTTCCTCAACAAATGAAATGGTATGCCCACTAGAAAGTGGGAAGATGCTATATGACACATTAAATGGCTGAAAACCATTGAAGCCAACATATCCAATTGTAACAGTAGTTATTTTCGAACCCTATTGAATCTGCAGGATAATAAATATCTTCATTTTAGTGGTGGTGGACCTCAAGAATTTTAGCACTCAACATGTTTGAAAAGCAAATACAAAGGGGACTGTTTGGTGATCATGTGAGATTGGAAAATTCTTGCAAGTGTGGGGCCCTCTCTTTGTGCACCTACCTACTTGGCTGTAGAGCCCCATGCATCATTCTTTATGTTTTCTGGGACCCTAGACACGAGCATGCACTTGCTTTGCTTCTATCAATGGCTGTTGCCGGTTGCTTTGCTTTCTATCAGTTGATGATAACGATCGATGGCTAAACGACAAACCGAATATTATGGATAGTCTAGGTCGATTAATCATAGATAGTAGTTGTGGCTGTTTTCGATTGTTCTTTTTCCTTCAAATATATTATCGATCCATTTGTTGTTTTCCTTAGAAAACTATAAGACTTGCTTCCAGCGGTTGTATGGTTTGTTTCTAAAGATATATTTTTTCAGGAAAAATTAATTGAAAAGTAGTTTATGTATGTATGAAGTAATAGATATTCCTCGAAACAGGCATGGGAAATTTTTTTATTATCTGTATAAGGTAATGTTCTTTAATTATTAGATAAATGATATTTTATGTTGTCGACTCGCATGCCAATTTAGATTACACACATTCATTAATTAACTAAAATTTTACTTGATCATGCTCGGAATTGCGACAACATAACATATTAGCTAATCCGATGGGCTGTTTGACAAGATAAATTTTTCTATGTATGAATGTCTTCGTGCGTGTTCAGTGTGTGCATGCATTCTAAATTCCTTAGGTCCAACGATGAGATGCTGAAGATATACATGCTACTATAAGGTTTTGGTTGCAATTCAAGAATCATATATATAGCTAAAATTGTATGTAAAAACTTACCTCCATTTAACCACAGAAGCAATGGTTTAGTTGAAGAATCCTGAGGCGACTCTACAAAGTAATAAAACAGTGCTCTTCCAGCCTGAGGGTCCACCGTAACATAGCCTGCGTACTGATCAAAGTCTACTCCTTGAGGCTGGCCTGGCAAAGCACCAATTTTATCAGCTTCCTTCAACCCATCTTGGGCTCCAACATACAAAGCAGAAACTTGGCCATCTGCAACATCCAAGCTCTCCCATGACTTGGGATGAGGAGGATTTGCAGATTTACGAGACCTGAGCAACTTGTTGAGGTTTTCAATTTGGTTGGCGTTGCATGATATGATGAGGAAGGCTAACAGGCAGCCAAGCAGCAGTGAAAGCTTCATGGTCTTTTAGTTTTTTGCTGCTTGAATATACGAAAGGACTGTTTTTTTAGTATTTATAGGACAAATTAAAAGTCGAGAGCTGAAATCTTGGGATGGGATGAGAATTCTAAGCCGTTATGGACAAAATGCAGCGTGTAATTTAACGTCTGTTTGGCTATGACGTGTAAGCTTTGGCTGTGCTGTCATTGTCTCTGAAAGACTTTTCTTTGGATATATGCTCATCAAACTGCGCATCTAGCCTAGAATATTAGCGAAGTAAACAATCCGGCTTGCTCGAACTTTCTTTCTTCTAGGCAATTACCTAATCAATATTCGCCTAATTAAGCAAGTTATTATACTTTTTATATTCCAAAAGTACCCCCACTTAGAGTTTACTGTATTAAATGTTGGTAATTTCCTCAATTTCTTGTGTTGATTTCTTTCCTCTCTTAAATTTGGAATTTATTACAAATTTGACTACTCACACATTAATTTGTTTTAAATTTCAAAATGTTTGGCACATACGTTATATCAATGTAATTGTTTTAAATATACAATTGTTGATTTTGTGGTTGATTTTGGGTGTGTTTTTATGTTTAAATAGTATTTGTGTTTTTTTTATAAATGCATGTCTAGAATTTGGTTTATTTATAAATTTGTATATATATTTTTGGGTAAGTAATGCACACCACAAATATTTCTATGTGCCTTACACAAATTATTTATTTATCATCTAATTACCATCCCTCGAAAATTGTACCTATTATGAAATAATAGGATAATGTACTTAATACAAATTTATAAATTCTTCGAATTGTCTTTCTAATAGGATAACGTAATAATGTACCTAATTTTTCTTAAGAATAATGCACCTAGATTTTGCTTATAGATAACGTACCTTTTTTTAATTTTATTTTATTTTATACATAAGTATGTATCTATCTATTTGCCTATCTTGTACTAGATATGTAGGTAAATTATTTTTTGCATGTACCTTTTTTTTTTCCAATATACAATTATCTAATCAATATTCTTTTAGAAAAAAAGAATAATTTGTTTTAGGTATATATTATAATTTATTTAATATTGTTATATTTAGGTAGTGCACGGTACATGATTATTTATGTATTCATTGATTTATTTTTTTCAAAACGTTTCAATATTAAATAGGTGACAAATTAAAAATAATTAAATATAAATGCTAAACATAAGATATTTGAGAACTAAGATAGATGGCATAGTGTGTAAATATTTTGTAATATTAGGACAATTATTAACCTATATTCAAATGTGGGTTTTTGATAATAGTTTAAAATTCAATAAGTTGATATGAGAGTTATAAGGGCCTATCTCGAAACAACCCTTTTTTTAAAGTATTTTTTTGTTGGCAAGGGAGAGCTTGAGGAGGCGAATTAGAGCCTCTCATTTGATTGTTTTAAATGAAAGCACAGTTGTTCACTCACATCTAATGATTCTAAGCTATGATTTTTGTGTCTAATCTATTCAGAATATAATAGTTTTATAATCAGGCAGACGTGGGTTAGGTGAGTTGACCAAGACAGTGAATTCCCTTGCACTCAAGTTTAAATCCCCCTCTTCGTATATAGATTAATTTAAAATAGATGATCGTTTATATAAAAATTATATGTTTTTTTAAAAGCAAGCAGCCCACGCAACCAGCAAGCCTGGCTACAGAAGTTAGATTGGACTGAGAAAGCAAGTAGTCTAGTAGCGTTTGTCTTCAACCCATTTTTTAGTCTTTTTTTTAATTTCAATATGATGTGAACGGCAACAAATTTAGAACACTTTCAACCAACCAAAATTAGATAAAAATCACACAGCTTCACATCATTGATCAGAGGGACATTGCATATAATAGGTTTTACATATCATCAAGTCTGAAACTTGAATTATTATTATTTATTCAATTTCATCAATACAATCAACTCTAGACGTGTGAAAACTAAATGCCACTAGACTAAATGATCATTGACAACTGAAGCTTACAACAATGTCACGTGGCAGCGGAAAATGATTTTCTCTGGGAATTAGTAGACGGAAGGAGGAAGCTTTCCCTCAAGGAAAGATGAGATCAAGGTGAGTGCTCGTTGAGGTTGGTTGCTGGGAACCATGATCCCAGCTCCCCTCACAGTAGCAAACGTCAACCCTTCGTACCCAACCACATATCCTCCAACCTGCATTGCCATATACACAAACATGAATACCGTAAGTGCCCCTCATATATGAATTAATTACTTGCTAGCCCCTCTGTATATGAATCAAATATTAATTACCTCTTCCCTATTAGAGTACCATGACCTCCATGTAGTCTTGATGGGTAAGTTGAGGATGTGCAGGGCGTATCTAGAAGATGTGACTGAGAAGAACCCATCGGCGTCTCCACTGTAATTAGTTACCTTAATTATGAATTAATTTACCATATACATAATATTATTGTAATCTAATTCATGTTTCTGAGCTTAATGAATCCAAGGCGCCTCACCTATATATCCAAAAACTTATCCCACTTTGTATGATCTGTTGTATTGTGGGTAGCATGCTGTCTGGGCTGTCCGTCCAATCAGTATCACTAGAGACCAGAACAAAACCAAAAAAAAATTAGATATATATATATATATATATTCAAATGACGTATATAAATTCGAATTATATATATACCTGCAAGCTGACCACTTTGTAGGTTTAACATGAAGAGCTGCCTGCACCTCGGGAAGGTTTAGATAGCTCTCGACATAGATGTCGGAGCATGGATCAAAATCATCAACCTGATAATGTAAACACATGCATGATGCATCATATATAATTGATATCTTGCTTGATTCATATATAATTGATATCTTGCTTGATTCATATATAATTAATTATAGAGATGTTAGGTGAAAGACGGTGTAACTCATATATTCTAAACAATAATCCACCCATTTTATAATCTCCAACCAAAATTCAAATTTAAAATAGGCTACCATTTATCCTATTATTTTTAACTATTTTACAATTAATGCCATCCAACTATATATGGCATTAAAACGTAAATTTTTACCATCTTAATTAGTAATGAATGTAAATATAATCAATACTAATGCCAACCATGAAATTTGTAATACATCCCTAAACCCTACACTTACTGCACACAAAAGATCCCACTAATTTACCTATAGTAATTTGTAGGTATACTTAGGTTAATTTACCTTGTTTACCTATATTTTGCAGCTGTACTAAATACAAAATTCACCTACTAATTTACTTATATTTTGTAGGTATACTAGTTTAAAAATATCATACTAATTTACCTATATGTTATTTTTTTTTAATACAAATTTATAAATAAATCCAATCCTAGACATGAATTTATAAAAAAAACCAAACACTGTTTAAAACATAAAACACACCCAAAATCAACCCAAAAATCAACAATTGTAATTTTTTGGGTGTGTTTATAAATGATTTTGAGTGTGTTTATGAATGGTTTTGGGTGTGTTTCTAAAGTGTATGTTAAATTTCAATTTTTGGGTGTATTAGTAAAACTCCCTTTTTTTAAATAGTATGCTAATTATTAGATTGTTAGGTAAATTATTTAAAAAGTAGGTACGTACATTATTTCTTAACCAAAAAAAGTTATTTACTTTGTAATAGCAAAATTCTATACATTTTTTTATAAATGAAAAACAAGTACATAATAATTTTGAATAGTATATATGCTATTTTTATTAAATCACGATATAGGTATTATTATCCATAAAAATAAAGGTATATTATTACCTATAAAAATTATAAAAATTAATAGGTACAGTAAAGAATTATGTTTCTCAATAAAAGTAATAGGTGCGTTATTTTTTCAATATAAAATTGTATATATATGTATATATAATTATATTTATAAACAATAATAAAATAGATAATTAATCATGTATACTTCTTAAATAAATAAATATAAAAAAATTTGTGAAATAAACTGATTAGGTATGTTAAATATGAATTTTTTGTTAAATTTAAAAAAAAAATTCCAAATTAATTCCTACATCCATTTGGAGATCTTTCCAAATTCAAGTGTATCATTAGTTGCAATTTAATTAAAAATCATTTCTATATTAGTTTCTACATTAATATACAAAATTCAATAAGGCTTAGTTGGGGTATTTTACGAATCGAAAAAGTACAATAAATTCAATTTTGCGCTTGATTAAGTAATATGGTGAGTTGGATCCTAGTTATTGGGTTTTATTTAGAAAAAAACAGGATTTTATTCAAACAAAAATAAAGAAATGAATCCTAGTTGAGCAAAAATGACTTTCAAAGAATTAAGCTAAATTTACTATTAACTATATTTACAAGCCCCAGTTTGCTCTAATGGAGTAACAATATTATTGCATTTAGGATAACAATAAATTAATATTTTCTTCTGTTCCTTCCTGCAGTATTATATGTATATTATTTTGTTGAAATCAGGTTTGGAGACTTACAGAAGCAGTTGAGACAGATTTGGGTTGTGAATCTTGTGATGTTTTGCAAATTGGAGCGTAGATGTTGGAAATATCAATATCCTCCCCAAGCTCCTCGATTGCTTGTTGCGCGTATTCAACACACGTTGGATTGCTTACCTCCTAAGTCAGTAACGTTACAATATTTATGTATCCCTGCATTGGTTTCGTCAGAGTTCAAAGCATGGGTCCACAAATTATCATAAAGGGCCAGTAGAGCGGTATTAAGATCGATCCAAGGATTCCCAATCTGCAAATACAAAATACCCATGTATGAACACACAATGTAAACATAGCAATGTTCTCTTGTCAGACTTATATATATACTGCCACACAACATCGTCTCGTTAAAGAACATATACAGTCTGGTTCTCTTGTAACACATATTTTCTCTAGTACTACAATGAAAAAAAATTCAGCAATTAATCAAGTACTCACAGCAACTCCTTTGAGATTGATTTTTGTTTGGTTTGTGATGTTGTTGTTGGAGAGAATGGTGTAAGCAAGTTCAGGTGCGTAATGACCAGCATAGCTCTCTCCAGTGATGAAGAAATCACTGTCTTTGTATTGAGGAAATCTCTCCAGCCAGTTCACAAGAAATGCATGAGAGTCCTGGGCCGTGATCTCATCACCCACGGTGTCGTAGTCAGACGATGTGTTCGAATACGAAAACCCAGTTCCTAATGGAGTCTCCAAGAAGAGGACGTTTGCCGCTGCCATGCATTTTTAATGGAAATTAATTAAGAACTTGTATTGATTAATTAATTAATTAGAGACTAATTAAGTTGCACATAATTTAAATTAGTACCGTTGTTCCAAGCATAATCATTAGGAATTAGTGTCTTGTTATCGTTGCCGACTCTGAATGGTCCCAGTTCTTGTAAGGCTCCATATCCAAAAGCCGAGCATCCTCCAGGTCCTGTAATCAGTTGTAATTAATTAAGTTAATTAAACTAATTTTTTCATGATAATAATAATAATAATAAATATATATATTGTTATTTACCTCCATGTAACGATAGCACCAGAGGATTGCTTGAAGAATTGTTTGCCTCGACAAAGTAGTAGAACAAAGCTCTCCCAGCTGTAGGGTCCACAGTAACATAGCCTGCATATTGATTGAAATTTACTTCTCCAGCTGGTTGCCCTGGCAAAGCCTCAATCTTATCAGCCTCCATTGACCCTTCTTGGGAGCCAACGTACACAGGAGAGTATAAGCCATCCCATGATTTAGGGTTTCCAGCAGATTTGGGAGACTTAATCAACTTCTTAATGAGGTTGTTAATTTGGTAATTAGCATTGCATGATGAAGATATGCTAGAGATAGAGAGGAGAAACAAACATGCAAGGAAGGAAAGCTTCATATTTCAAGTCCTTGCTTACAATAATGAATGCTAATTAGAATTTATAGAACTAATCTGAAACTTGGGACGAGATTACTTAGGCGTTTGGTTGTATAATTAACTGATAATTAATACAGCATTGGCTCAAAAGAGAATGAAATTTTGTAATTCTTTGGATTGGTTGGAAAAGTTGACCCATATCCAGCCTAGACTAATACAGAAATTAATAGTTAAATAAACAATGCGACGACATGAACAATCTATGATACCAAGCATTGTAAAATATGTCCCATAACTTTGATGTTGTTGTTCAATATTCCTTGCACAAGAGAATTTGTGCTTCAAAGGCCTGTTTGGTTCGTGAAAGAATTTAAAGAGATATCATTTTTTAAAGAATGGGAAATGGAAGATTTTTTATTCTTCTCACGTTTGATAATGCTAGGAAAGTAATGAGAAAATACTACTTTACTTTCTTTCTCGTGTTTAATTTGTGTAGGAATGGAAAACAAACTTTATTTAGTTTTCCAATTATAGCCCAATTAGAAATATGAAATAAACAAAACAAAACAAAAAAAGAATACCAAGAGTGATAAAATTGTATTTCTAAATTGTTAATGGGGATAAAATGACCATGAAAAAAGATTAATACTTATCTTGGTTTTCCATGGGCATGAAAAATGAAACTCAAGGAGGGTTTCATTTTCCCCCATCTTCTCTTTTGGGCCAGGAAATCATTTCCTATGCCTGAACTAGACTTACTAAACATGAGAAATCATTGATTTTCCATTCCCAAGCCCAATTTTCCCATAAACCAAACACACCCCAAATGCCATGGCATATCTCCTAATATTCCTCCAACAGACAAATGATTTCAATTCCATTTTTGCTTTATGCTAGGCCAAAACAAGTTTTCTTATATTATTATATAAGTTTAGTTGACTAGTTTCTAATCGGAAATGCTATAATGAGTGGATTTAGGGTGAGGGGTTCAATCTCATTATCCAACTGAGAACGCTACAACTTCTGCTTTCAAATTGAAACCCAAGAACTGGCTGACCCATAAAATTAATGTTTGGGTTATTTTAGTACTTTTCAAATAAAAATCGTTTTTAACCACTTTAACTACAAGCCCTTTGTTTGAAAGTAAATTTTTTATTAACGACTTTGATGTGCCTCTAATAAATTGGACTGAAAGTAGAGCCCATAATTTGCTGACCCATGCATTCTGGGCCAAGTCTACCTTCGAGGCTTGGACTGTAATCAACAAGCCTGCTAACAAGTTGGACCACAGATTTATTCATGAGATACAAAGTTGGACCCAACAATTCAATCACTACATCTAACACTCAGAAGAAGATTTTCCAAGTTCACCTGAATTAATTGCTCAAATGTAAAACCAATTCGTTTTACTTCATCGACAATGACTAAGTTTGGGTTTGGAATTTGGAGAGAAGAGAAGTGGTATGAACAGAAACAAACAGGGACCAGCACTCGTGGTTCGTGCTGGCAAAACCCAAAAAGAAAAAGAGAAAAAAAACCATAGGAAGCTGAAAATGACAAGTCCATGAAACTTTGAACAGCCTCTCAATTCTCCGTTTGTTTTACATGCAGCGTTGTCTCATTTCCCGTCTTCATTGCAAATCTTTCACAAGCAAGAAGCCAAAAGCTAAACCTAAATATAATTCACTTCTTTTTTTTAATTAATTTATATATTGTAGAAGGTAAAACGTCTGTTTTAACATGTTAGATTGGGTTTCCTAATGTCCCCTCAAGTATTAACAATGCACAAACAGATAAAATATGACATATAAACAAAAAATATCACCAACTTACGCTGTAACGAATAGGAAAATACGTCCTTCTTACATTCTTGCCAATAACAGTGTGATGTGTGTATAAGTTTTTCTTTTTGTGTTTTTGATGAATTATTTTTATATATGTGTCAAACTGTGATTCGCGTGAAAAAGGCAAGCAGTACACTCATGGAGATCTGGTATGTCCTATAATTAAAAAGACAAAGTTAAGTATGTAGATTAAAAGGATGCAAAAATGGTCCAGCTAGCTGGCAAACTTTTGTCCTGTGAGAGCTATGAACAGAACCCATTGGACATTATTTTTACCCAAGTATGAAAAGCAAACCAAATCTTTCAATTTATATTCTGTTACTTTGCTGTAACTTTTAAGATCTTGAGCTTTATTATCCAATAATCCAATAATGGAGATTTCTTGCTTGTTGGTGTCACTTCATCTGGTCTAAGAGTGGACCCTTTTCTATAGGAGACAGCCAAACATCAATTTGACCTCAAATTAAGAACAAGCAAGGAGGAGAGCCCCAAGCCAAAGTAGACTGGCTTTGATTCTTATATGGTGGACCTAAAAACATAGACTTTTTAACAATTTTTCTTTTATTTTTTTCACTTTTTGTTTTGCCAGATATGCATCTAAAAAAGACCCCAGAAACCCATGGCATGTATGTGCAGAGTAAAACAGAGGCCCCAGCTACCGAAATCCCACACCCAGCTTTAGACCAACATTCCATGATTATATGTATCCCATTTATTTCCTAAATTTCTCCGACGATCAATTTCCCGAATCATGTAGGTAGAAGTTCTTACATTCCTACTAATAGTAGTGTGACTTGTTTTGATGAATTATTTTTACATATGTATCAAACTGTGATTTGCATGAATGAGGAGCATCCCCTTACAGGGAAGGGAATGAGACAAGCAGATCCTTTCCAAAAAGATGATATTTTGCTCTTGGCATAAATTCATGTTCCCAACATCCCAGAACAATTGGGTAGGTTAGATTAATTTCATAATTGCTTAAATGAAAATGTGTCGGTTTAATTACATGGTAAAAACTACAGAAACTATAAGAGAGAATAAAAAGGAATTAGATGAAAGCTACGAGCTCTCTGGATAGGCCTCAAACAACTTCAGTACTAATCGAAGTCCCCCACACTGAAAAGCTCTTAAAAAGCAGATAAAAGATAAGCACTTTAAAAAAAAAAAAGTTGGAAAAGAAACAAACATGGCTGAGTAGATGGCTTTTGTGCAAGAAATGACTTGTGGGGGTTGGTTTGCATATAAAAGGCCATCAGCTGAAGCAGGGCCACCATCAGCTTCTGCAACCATTGGAAGATCTCCCAATCAAGATTATCAACTATTTTTGGCATATGTCTTATATCGGATTATGACTAAAAACCCTTTCTCAGTTTTCACTTAACTTTATAATAACAGTAATTTTCATTTAATTAGACAGGTTCTTGTTGTATTAAGCAGCTGTTTATGCGTGTCTGATCTGATATAGAATCTAATGCTCAACAATTATAAATTTATAATATTTCCTTCCTTCCACTAGCATTTTCCCCATTTTGTTTATGGGTTGGTCAAACTGAAAATCAATGCATATAATTTGGATTAACGTGCATGGAAGTAGAATATGAAGATGGAACAGCAGCAAATCTATTCTAGCTAGTGACACAAATTCATAAAATAAAAAAAAGCTTCCAATTAAATTACTTGGGTGATTTGAGATGCCTCAAAGCAGCCTCAACCAAAGAATTAATTAATAATTTTAAGCCAGGTTTTCAACCCATTTAATTACTTACTTCCACATTGTAATCATGTTGAACCCACTTGATTCAATTATTTATAGCTAGACTGATTAATTTGATTGAATGATGAAGCCTACCAGTCGAAAATGACATTTACTTGACCATCATTTGAACGAAAAGTGCCCGCTTAAACATAACTTTTTATCAAATCCCAACTATCCATATTTCAAAAAAGTCTAACTTAGTGGAAAATGATCTTGATTTACAGATTATAAGTTTCATGTTCGAACCCCATGACATCATCGTTGTGTATACTTAAGAAATCTTTCTCCCTTTTAGTTTAGACTATTGCTTGTGCTCACCAACTTTTTCCACCTACGTACGTCTTCTGAAAAGACTGTACCAACTTCTTCCGGAAATCCAGAAGAAAAGAAAAAGACTCAATTACCAATGTTTTGCACACAAAAGAAAAAATAATTTGCACACGAAAGGTAGCCGATCCAGTTCTTCTAAGCTGTTTGACTTTTACTAATCCTCCCACTCCTACATCAAAATGACGAAACTACCCCCACACGAAATGTGGCCTAAGGTCATTTCACAATAATTAGCCGTTAATCTAATCTCATAATTAAGTGAAGCATTAAAATAGGTATCGTCATCAATCACCACCCAGTGTTTTGCTTGCTTGGGATCACTCTCACGTGGCTGTGGTGCTGCGTCCATTTTTTTGGATTTCTTTTTTCTTTTTCCAATTCACCATCTGTTGGCATTTTATTATTTTATTATTATTTTTTTATGAATAAAAGTTTAGAGGAAGAGGCTATCCTTACGGATTTAATTATTTTATGTTTACAGAATGTGTCATTTTGCTTGCACTCACATATTTGTAAATTGTAAGTGTAATTTCCACCCCCATCAACATCATGACAGCTTCCTTTCAGCACACCCCTTCCAATATTCCATGTGTGTATGATCATCTCCTATATCACAATCCAAACCATTATTATTTATTTTATTTATTTATTTATTATGTTAATATATACTCATAGATAATTAAGAATATTAATGATGATTTGACCCCATCTCTTCATCTTTTATTTGTAAATGGTAACAAGAAGAACAAGTATGAATCAAATCTTGAATGGTTCAATTCAAGCAATCCAGGAGGAGTGTTCATACTTGATTTGTTTTTCATATTAGTTAGTTGGCAAACATGTGATTTGGGCAGCTTTTGCCTTCAAATGAACACCACCCCCAAACACAAAAACAGCCCTTATTTAATGCATCCACCTCATATACTTGTCACTTGAATTTTAGAACCAAGAAATAAATCTCATATCTTTTTTCTCAGTCAACTTCATCACCTCCTTGTTAATATGAAGAACATAAATAAATACAAACCTTTGATTTTAATATTTTGGTAACACAATTTATGTCTCCCATTGAAATTTTTTTCCCATTTAATTTTGATACTTGTGGCATCATTCAGGGGCATTTTCGGAAATACTCAAAAACTCAAAAAACTCAAAAAAGAAAGAGAGGAAAACAGGGGAAAGAAGAAGATGTAAAAGCAGCAGAGTCGGTGGTACGTTGCAGGAGCTTAAAAGAGAAAAGTGCACGTTGGTTCATGATGACGCAAACAAGTGAGCACCATACTGTTAGTGCGTATGCTGTGCTTTGCTTGTAGCTCTGTACGGCTCCACATTGCGCTTGCCCTTTTATCTTTATGCACATCCAAACCCAATTCACCTTTCACTAAAGCCTCTCTCTCTCTCTCTCTCTCTCTCTCTGAGTCTTGAGATGAAGCTTTTATAAATCAAGCGGTGTGGAAGATAGAGATTAGACAAAGAGAAAACCATCCAGTTTGTGTTTTAGTACTGTATATTTATAGGTGGACTTGCTTTCCATTCAGTTTTGCATATTCTAAAGCATCCCAGCTCAAAGTCCCGAGCTTTTGTTACATGGGTTTGGTTCGTTTTGCATTTTGCTTCACCATGAACGAGGAAGGCAGGGATTGGACTGTTTGGTGCCATTGAAGTTTGTCTTGGGTTTGTTGAAAGGAATGAACTTTTTTTCTGTGAAAGGGTCTGAATCTCAACTCTATTTATAGCAATTCAACGTAGTGTCTTAATTGAATTTGCCCACTTCAAAGTCTGTTTCTTTCATGAATTTAATAAGTTCTTGGATTTGGTAACATTGGTTTGATCACAAAATCACAACTTTTGCAGATATTAAAAGAAGTAGGAAGAAGATGAATACCAGAGTGAAGACAAGGCTGCAGTCTATGAAGCCTCCTCTGAAGAATGAAAAAGTAATCTTACGTTGAACTCTGAGCCAAGCTAAGCTATGTGCTTTTGACATTTTTTTAATCATAGTTTTAGAAAAACAGTTTTCACTGTGAGAGGAGCCTATCCCATATTGCCATGGAGCGCATAATTATTTCCATTTGAGCTAGCTTTAACCGTTTTCACCACAAAATATGGCTTCAAATTCGATGAGGAGGCTCCCAAATTTCTTAAATTGCTCGCATCTTTGGATAGATTTCCGAGATGGGGTCTTCCATTTCAATCTGAGTCCATTCCTTTTCTCAATTTTGGTCATTGGCTTGACTGTGACCATCCCCTGTTTCACAAAATTTTCTTCATTGTCCCTACAGGAGACATTAAAGTTAGCTTCTTTGTTTTATTTTCATTATGGGTTATAAATTTCTCTGATTTCCCATTAGTTCTTCTCCTCTTCTCTTCCCAGTAGACTATTTTCTTGTGGGAGCTAATTGTTGTATATATTTAAAGGCGAAGGTAAAAATGCAAGGGAGTAAGCTAAGGGATACCGCAAAACCAATCACCAATGGACGAGCTTCAAGCAGAGAAAGAAAATTGGCTTTACAACAAGACGTATGTTTGAATTTTTGTTTTTATTTTTTAAGTTTTGTGATTTCATATCCTTTCTATCTTCTATTGATTATCGAGTATAACTTTCTAATTTTCTTAGGTTGATAAGCTGAAGAAGAAGCTTAGACATGAAGAGAATGTACACAGAGCTTTGCAGAGGGCATTTACTAGACCCTTGGGAGCTCTACCTCGTCTACCTCCTTATCTGCCTCCTTATGTTAGTAATTCACTATAATTTTTCATATAATACATAAATTCATGGAAGAGGAGTTTAGGAAAGTAACTTGAACTAATGAAGTTAGAGGAATTGAAGGTAATTTCAAATTTTCATTGACACTTTGAAACTCTGTAGACATTGGAGCTTCTAGCCGAAGTGGCTGTTCTGGAAGAGGAGGTGGTTCGGCTAGAAGAACAGCTAGTGCATTTTAGGAAGGATTTGTATCAGGAAGCTGTCAACATATCAACCTCCAAGAGGAAAATGGAAACCTCAGCTGATTTGTGTGATTCATACCCCATAAAGAATCCCAAACAGGAGCAACCCAAATCTCAAGCTCAAAGAGTAAACAATTCTACCAATGCCACTGAGAAGCATTGGCCATCCCCTTCTGGTAAGCTATAGGTTCAACCTAATTAGCTGTAAAATCCATTGTCCATTTCTAGTGTTAGAAAATTCGGAGCAGGCCATGAAATTCTTAATGTTCTTTGTTGCAATTTCAGATGATAAGCAGGGGAAAGAGAACCAATCTTCTAACAATTCTACGAAGAAGAAGAACGAGAAATCTTTGATCCACAAAGCTCAGGTTAGGACTCCAGTGAAGGGACCTCCAATTGATCACAAAACAGCAGAAAAGCGTTCAGATCCTCAGAAACTACAGGTACATAGTAAAATTACCACATTTTCATCAAGTTACTCAAACTTTTTCAGTGCCATTAACATGGTATCTTTTGTGTCTTATGTTCAGTTAGAATATAGAGTCATGGACCAAGAAAGTGCACAAGTACCGGACAAAGAGATGTCCGGAGATGAAAGTCCCAACAAAATTTCTGAAAACATTCTGAAGTGCTTGTCAAGCATTCTTATGACAATGAGTTCAGCAAAGGGCACTGCCGAAAGTTTACCTTCCTTCTCAACATTAGCAGCTCAAGAAAATAATGAACCAAAAGAATCTTGGGATCCTTATGCTATTTGTTCCGAATTTGGACAAAGAGATATCGGTCCATATAAGCAATTACATGCAATTGAAGCTGAAACTATTAATCCAAACCGAACAGCAAATGCTTTGTTCCTACTCCGAAGATTGAAGTAAGTTTTCTGTTCAGAATGTTAGGTTCGTTTTCCACCTTTTGCATGATACGATGATAATTCTAAGAGTTAAAGTCATTTCATTGGCTGAATTCTCAGGCTACTGCTCCGAAAACTTGCGTCTGTAAATTTACAACGTCTCAGTCATCAGGAGAAGCTTGCATTCTGGATAAATATCTACAATTCCTGCATGATGAATGTGTGTAAATAGTTTATGTTCTTTGTACATTCATGTAGTTGCCTTTGTTAAGGAATTATTTCATCTGCTGCTCTTCTACAATACTGCAGGCATTTCTAGAGCACGGAATACCTGAGAGTCCTGAGATAATTGTTGCACTCATGCAGAAGGTATGGAATATCCAAGATCCTAGAGCTTCTGTTTATAATTACAAATACAATTTTTCACAAATTCCATTTATATGTATAAAGCAAGTGATTAAAAACACTTCTGCTGGTCAATAATTCATACTGTTGTATTTCGTCTTACTCAGGCAACAATAAATGTTGGAGGACACTTGTTAAATGCAATTACTATTGAACACTTTATCTTGAGACTGCCTTATCACTCAAAATATGTAAGTGGTGTCAATTTGTATGCACAGAGATTTTTATTCTGGTTTTCTTCTTTTTTTTTTCTTTTCCTTTTTTTTTTAATGGGGGGAGTGGGGATGGGCAAGCATGGAAGGAGATAATTTCTCATCAAAATTTTAACTCTTGACCAGACCTTATCCAAGGGTACAAAAAATGATGAGAAGACAGCAAGAAGCATTTTTGGATTGGAATTATCTGAACCTTTGGTCACATTTGCACTATCATGTGGAAGCTGGTCCTCCCCTGCTGTAAGTTTACACATGGAATACAAGAACTGTATTTGTACAAATTTCTTCACAGGTTCAAAGTTCCAAGCAACTGACATCAGTAATAAATGGCCTTCTGCCAAATGTAGGTGAGAGTGTATACTGCATCCCAAGTTGAAAATGAACTGGAAGTGGCAAAAAGAGAGTACTTACAAGCTGCAGTTGGAATTTCATCAACTAAATTTGCAATTCCAAAACTCTTGAACTGGTATCAGCCTGATTTTGCAAAGGATATAGAGTCACTGCTAGACTGGATCTGCCTTCAGCTACCAAGTGAACTGGGAAAAGACGCAATTAAGCTGCTTGAAAGAGGGAAAAATGAGCCTCTTTCACAGGTTGTTCAAATTATACCTTATGAGTTCAGTTTTAGGTACCTCGTGTCCACATGATCAAGTTTTTGCGCTCTCTGCAAATTATTGTTTTACATTATTGTAAGGGTGTTGGGGGTTGATTTTGTACATAGCTATAGGCTTATATCAAAATTACATGAATAATATCTGCTCTCTTGTAACTTGTAAGTAATCATGAGATCAATGGATCGGGTTTATGTCAAAAGCACCGGCTATAATCGCAAGAAACTTATAGCTTAAGTGGTCACAAGTATTTACTTTTACTCTCCACCTCTTGTGTTTCCATGCTCGAGAATATTCATCAGAAACAAGTGGGGTAAGTGGTCCTTAACATTTGTCACTTTCAATGCATGGATCTATCAGCCACATCGAAGTAAAGAACAAACCCTGCTTTTCAAGGTCGAGGGGTCACTGCCAAAAGCATAAAAATGACAAGCCTGCAACTTTCCAAGCACTCATACAAAGTTAAACTATCTTCATCTAACCCTAATTAAACAAGTAAATCATGTTTAAACAAGATTTTCTGTTGCTGTTAATTTAAAGGCTTGGAGATTGTATGTTGTGTCTTCTCTGCTGAAAAGGACTTTAGTACAGCACAAGTTTCTACGCCCGTGATAAATCTGGATCCACCTCTCACTGCCCAAAAGAGTACGGGAGGTTCGTATCAAACCAAAATCAAAGGGTCCGCTTTGACTTTGAGGCCCAAACCCAATTAGTGGCTTTATCCTCTGGGGCCCCAATATCTTTTTGCAGATAAATTTGGTCCTCTTGTTAAACCTTGGACAACAATTGGACTATGTTATCTTCTAAGCTACTAGACAACCGTACTTTTGGGCCTTCCATTTTATTTGGCGGGAAAATTGCTCAAGTAATTTTGGCGGTAAGACCTATCAACATTATATATTTGTTTTTACCTTTCCTATTTTGACATATTGCTAAAGTACGAGCGAAATTATCAACATTGATATTTTCTGATATTATCGTCGATATTGTCGATATTTATACGATATGTACATGGATATATTCCAAAATATCAGTGATTTGAAAAATCGAAATAACCTCAATATTTCATCGATATTTCAAATTATGGTGAAGACCTTTTAGAACATGGATTGGCTGAAGATTATGATTATACCCAACTCCCAACCCAAACCTACAAGTTTTTTCGGGATTGACATTGTCATGATCAAAATATATGATAAAATAATCCAAACCGTTGAAAACGAGGTTAAAAAGAAAGAAGAAAAGGAAAACGAATCCAACGATATGCAGCACGTTTCACACGTAAGGAGTTGAGAGATGTGTCGTAGTATAAGGCTGTTGTCTAATATGGGAGTATAGATTAGAAGATGCCAAAATGGTAGTTGCATCATTTGAAAAGACAATTTGATTTAATTAATGAATGAGTGAAATAATCCAACCAATTTAATCATCTGTATTATTTTATTTAATTTTTTGGATAATACCCTGATTCTAAAAATGAAAAGCCCTCCCTCCACAACAAGCCAAACTGATCACATTTCAAAGTCGTTTTTAGATGTGTCTGGACAAAACTACTGGTGGAACCTCACCATCTTCTATGTTTAATTAGCTTTGCTCAAACCAAAACCAGCAGTCGTTGATTTTAAATCTGTAGGCTTACAAACACACGGGTTCTGCATGTACCTTTTTTTTTTTCCTTTTTTTTTCCGATCAAAGTTAGTTATTTGTCACGAGAGAAACTTCTTTGTCATGAAAGAAACATTCTTGTCATAAATATACACTATATTCATATTTCTATATCTTTATATATATGTGATTTATACGAGATGAAGCAATAGACAAACACAAAAATGCATCACGCGTAGCGAAGTTATTTCCATATGCTTGGACATGAAACTTGAAAGGGGCATGTTTATTTTATGTGTTGTGTCAACTGTCAATGTGTGCTTGTCATGAGGCGAGCCTTTTTTTTTCTTTATTTATAAATATTAATAAATAAAAAATTGCAGACACACGTACGAATACGGCTTGTTTTGAATTAAGTATGTATATATAGATGTGCAGTCATGTGTGTATCAACCACATTTTGTTATTACTTTGATGAGCCAAGAAATTCAACTCCATGAGCTGTCTTCACTTCTAGATGGTCTATTTTCTTAACTCTCATTTGTTTTAGGAATAGATTTTTCAAAATACCCATTTAGATTAAACAAAAAGAAGGAGGTAGCTAACTTTTCTCATTCATAAAAGACAATAGAAGAGCTCCCACTGGTTTTCATTTTACGTGGTTGTTCACTTGTGACCTACCTAAGAAAATGATATCAACCACGTATGTATAGGAATTTAGAAAAGGAATAAAAAACAATGCAAGAGCTCCCAATGTTTTCATTTTATAAGGAATTTATAGTTGAATTGATTAAGAGCATTTATTTTTGTATCAGAAATCCTAAGTTCGAGAGTCCCCCATCTCCTATCACCAGTATATTAAAAAAGAGTAATGCTACACTTACTCACATTTCTATATCACATGATGTGATATGTCGTTTTAGTCTCAAATATCAATCAAACCAAATTCATAAAATACTCAATAAAGTCACACAACTTAATAAGATACAATAATAAAATAAAGTATTATTTTTGAGGTTATTAATAATTAGACCATAATACGTTTTAAGAAATAATTTAAAAATAATAAGTATCAAAGATATTTTTTTAAAGGATGGTATAAATAAATATGTAAATGTTTGGTGATGTGTTCAAGAAAAATATGATTATATTTGGTGGTAGTGTACGATTATGTTTAGTGATATGATATATTGTTCATCTTATATATATATATATATAATTGTTGTATTAATAATTGACACAAATTAATGTGCTAATCATCTAATTATAAACTAGGAATGAGTAAAGAAAAGTAAATGAAATGAAACAAATTATATATGTGATTTAAGTGATATAATCCTAATCCTAAACTCTTATTTATACATAATTATGTATTATTCATTAAAAAATAGGAATTTACAAATATTCTCTTTCCATATTCTACGGATTACAGATTTAGAGAACCTGTAATCCGAATTCTTGATTTGACAACATAAATATGTCCCACAATACAAATCTTTTGACAATAAAATATATACTACCCTAGTAGACATTATTGTCTCTACCATCCACAAATAGACACATCAATCCAACCAAATTAATTTTCAAAACTAAAAGAGGGAGTTTTGGACGGCAAATACTTGTCCCTATCAAAATATGTATGTGGTGAGCTCAAAACGTGCACCAACGAATGAATATGGCATTATTCATGCTGCCTTAAGACTAAATTGTTCGTCTGCATCCTCCAACCCCATGTGGTGTGTTGCATCTCTCCAAGCCCTCCCTGTATATATATATATATATATATATATATATGTATGTGTTGGCACTGTAAAAAATGTGAAATTCATGGATAATGCGACATTAAAAGCAACAAGAAAATAAAAAATAATAATAATTTCTGTATAAAGCTTGGAGAAATTATAGTCAGGGACAAAAATTGTGTGAGGAAGATGTTATTGTGGACAGCTGTAAAATGTGATAAGATTGTTCCCTACCAACTCTGTGTTTTTTTGCATCCAAAAATCAAAAAAAGGGGCTCTGGTTTGAGATTGTTCGGCTAAATTTGTCAGCATTTAGATATTTTTGGGACCCAAAAAGGCCAGATGTAGGTGCACCCAACAACATCAGTCTTAGACTCTCACATGTAATGTTCAATTTATAAGATTTTCCCTACATCTCATATTTTTCAAGAATTAAAAGCTTCAAATTCTAGAAGTCATTTGATTTTAGGCACGTTTATCAGCCATTAAACAAATCTTGAATTAATTCAACTTGGACAGATCTTCAGGTAGATGGGCATTTTTTTTTAAATAAAACAATTAATTAGGCGAGATTAGTTTCTCGGTATCGGTCATCAGTAAATGAGTATTAAAATAGATGGATTAATTTATAATACATCAACAAAATATTGTATCCTAAATAATGGGTAACCATCATCAGGTTAATTGATTTACGTATTAACTTTATTTTCCCTTAAATTTTACTTCTTCATCATCTCCAAGGCCAACCCAACTGGTATTCTGTAAATAAATAAATAAACTCCAATAAAACTTCACATGTTTTACCATATTTCTGAAGCAATCCAAGTCATGTTCCCTATGTCAAGACATTTTTTATATATTCGCATCATTTATTCTCATGGTTTTGGTTGGGCTTTACAAGCACATACCAAACTTATAGTTATAATTAATCCCACATTTCAGGTGAGGCAATCGACTACGTTGACTGCATGCTTTGTGGTCAAACCAATTAAGCTTGGAGGAAAAGGCTTACAGGTGAATCAGTGATGCCTTCCATTGCGCCATGATTACTCTTCCACCTTTCTATATTTGTTTGTTTTATCCCACCATCATAGACGCTAATTTATGTGAGAGTTATTTATTTATCATAGATAAATGAGGTCAAAAGTGTGTCCAGAACGAAAAGAAATGAGATAATATATGTCCACGTCGACCTCGAAAGGGTCCACTTCAAGGAAAATTCGTACCGTAAAAAAACAAAAAACAAAGGAATGATGGAGGCTTTGGCATGTGAGGTTTTATTAGTGTTTTGTAGCTAAAGTAATAATAGAAAAACCACCATGGTTTGCTACAAAGTATTTAAAGGCGGCTCCTAATCTCTACCTTTGATGGTCATGGTCAACAATCTCGACCTTTCTCATTTCTATGTTCCTTCCTCTACTTGCCCTCTATATATATATATTATTGTTCGCCTTTGTCATTGTCTTTGTCCCTCTCAAAAACCACTCTCTCAACACAAGAAGCAAGCAATCATGGAGGTGGTGATACCAACCAGAACAGCCATGGATTTCGACTTCAATAGCGCCCGATCTTCGCCATGTGTGACGGCTCCTTCGACGCCAAGGCGGTTCGGGGAGTTCTACATGAGTGCACCAACAAGCCCAACTAGGATGTCTGACTTTTACAGGGAGTTTGAAGAGTTCTCCAACAGCAATTGGGAAGATAATGAGCCGCCAACTCATGAAGGAGCCACACCAAAATCTCCCAAATCGCCTAAGGATGAGTTTGGCTTTGAAGACTTCGCATTTGATGTTAGTGAGGAGGTGGAAAGAACTTCTCTCTCAGCTGAAGAGCTTTTCGATGGCGGCGTTATCCGACCCTTTAAGCCTCCTCCTGCAACTAACACCCCCAGAACTCCATCCTTTTTCCGTCAAGTTCTTTCGCCTAGATGGAAAAAGGGTAAAGACCATCCACTTGGGTCGTTGTCCACGACCGAAATGGACAACACCACAAAGAGAAGTGATCAGCACCAAAGAGGAAGAGACAGAACTCCTGCAGCCTTGTCATCCTCTGTTTCGGGCCATAGAGCAACAAGGTCCCTGTCTCCTTTGAGGGTTTCGGAGTATCAATGGGAAGAAGAAGAAAAACAACAGCAACAGCAGCAACAACAAAACAACAGACAGTTAGCTCCAAAAGCCATGTTTTCTCCCTCTGCTGCTGCTTCAGCTTCAAAGGCTTCAAAGAAATGGAAACTGAGAGACTTTCTGCTGTTTCGAAGCGCATCAGAAGGAAGAGCAACAGATAAAGATCCGTTCCGAAAGTACTCAAATCTGTTCAAGAAAAACGAAGATGTCAAGAACTCCAGCTTCAGGTCCATAGACAGCCCGGCGGCCACGAACTCAAGAAGAAGAGGGCCAGTTTCAGCTCATGAGTTGCATTACACTATGAACAAAGCAGTGTCTAATGATATGAAGAAGAAGACCTTCTTGCCTTACAAGCAGGGCATTTTGGGTCGATTGGCCTTCAATCCTGCTGTCAGTGCACTTGCCAATGGCTTTGGGTCTCTTTCACGGTCCTGAATCTGCCACAGATTTTTTGTTAATTTTTGAGAAAATTTGCTGTTTTTCATCAATTTTTTTCTGCTGTAAAGTTGCCTATTTATTTGTTTTTAGCAGTGTAGAATACATACGTAAGAGGATTGTGGTTGATGGTTTGCAGTTAAAAACACAAAAATCAAGCATGATTATTGCCCCCATTACTGCATACACATTCTTTCCTTCTTCCTTTGTTTTATATCAAAGTTTGTAATTGGAAGAATATATAAATATACATACTGGAAGACAGAAGCACATATTTATCAAATCTTATATATGCAATTTTCTCTATGTTATCTGTCTGCTGCACCATCAATTTTGTTAGCGATCTCAAATCAAACACTTTTTTTGGTTGGCTATAGAACCCTAAATCACAACCACATCTATTTAATACCCTATAGTCAATGATTTCCTCAGAAGATGAACTCAAAAGACCTCCACCTCAGGGAAGGAAGAGCTATGTCACCAAGGTAATTGGCAAGAAAATCAAATATAATTAAATAAATAAAAAAATTTGACTTCTAGCACAATCAGTCCGTTAGGCAAAAGACCGAGAACACCTGAATGATTCTGGACCGTTGGTGGGTCTCACAGTATAAGACCAACCATCAAGGGCTGACAATTTCCTAGATGTGTGAACCAATACTAGCTAGCAAAGCTCTCTCTGACATGCATGTATTTGGTGACACCAGATAAGAAAAACAACGGTATGAAACATAGAACACGAAATTCAATTTTTGTTAGATTGACTTCTTATTTGATTATCCTAATTCATCAATCTAGAAAGTCAATACGTCATGATAGGACAATTGTCTTTTTTTAAAAAAAAAAAAATTGCGGAGAATGGAAAAATAAAAGTTCTATAAAACATGGGCGGAACTACTAGATTGATTATAGATAGAGATGAACCACTAGACTCATTTTTTATTGTAGCTAGAATGGGACGAAACACTAGACTCGTTTATTCTTCTACAATTTTTAATGTTTTTCCTATGGGGTTGCTAAACAGAATATAACGGGTGGTAGGCAAAACATATTGTCAACTTCTAGAGGGGAAGCACTAATTTGCAATACCAAGGTGGGATGTCAAAGCAGTTTATAGAAGTTAGCTTTAAGATTCTACAACCACATATACATATAATTAAACTACAACTCATAATTTACCCTAATTCGAACCGAAACCTTGAGATTAAATGTGACATAATAATAGAACAGAGAGCATGTAAAGATCGTAAGTCATTTCCAGTTTGAAAAAAGAAGAAGATAGTAAGTCATTTCCAGTTTGAAAAAAGAAGAAGATAGTAAGTCATTTCAGTTTTCCGGAACAAGCTGTGAATCAGTTCATGCTCATTTCATTTTTGTCATCCATAATAGATCCACAAATTCCTTAAAACTAGCAAATTGTTCTTGGTCAGATTGAGCGGAAACCAAATAACAAGTCAAAACCTGCAAACGTATTGCCTCATACAAATAACAAAAGTACACACAGGAGAATTTCAGAATGTGGCACCTCTTTTAGTGAATGCTTAATTGAAGTTATCAATTTTGATTGGGGTAATGTCATCTGCAACCTTGAAGTGTCCAACTAACCATGCAAAGAAAACCATTTGTTGCTCCAGCGTGAACTTAATGTTCTCAGCCTGTGTACAATACTATATCAGTTTGTTGTATCCAATCATTAAACTTTTGTGAGTACGTACAACGTAACATTGAAAATACCTTGCAGAAACCATGTTGTTCTCCTTCGTACTCCACGAGAGCAACAGGCAGACCCTTATCCTTTAAAGCAAGGTATATTGTAGGAGCTTGTACTGGGGGTACAGACTACAAAACATAATGTACTTTCCAAACTCAGTCTTTAAGTTCATGAAACCACTGGATACCATAATTTTATCTCATCTCCTCTGTGCCGAAATTATCATCCTTAGTTATCACATGGTGAAAGAGGAGGATTAAAAGAAGTATGACAAAGAAAAGAAAATGCTACAATTTTCTTACCTTGTCTTCCAATCCTTGAAATAAGATAATGGGGCAAGAAATTCTATCAATGAAGTTGATTGGCGACCTTTCAAAGTAATCCTTTTCACTACCTGCAACCAATTAAGTTTGCTTCAACTTCATGGCATCAATAAAGTAAAGCCTCAAATGTCATCTTCTGACTTACCAACAAGATTATCAATATAGTGAGACTCAAATTTTTGAGTTTCTGCCCTCAACATTGTCAAGTCAGCTATCTGTTCATGGACCAATATGACCCAAAAAAATTGTCAGTTCTCTAGTTCATAGCGCATACTATGTTATGTAAAAGGATATCAGTTAATGATATAAAAAGGAAAAAAGAAACGGAATTAGAGTATTAATGTGTCATCAAGCTTCAAGAAGCAAAGTTAGTATATAAAGGGAAGAGTACAGAACATTCACCGCAGCAGAGGCCTAGTCAGAAAGATTATTCGGCAACATAATTTTACACGATGCAATAATATAACCACTGGTTTCTTCTGATATCACTGTCCACAAGAAATGAATAGTAAACCTAGTATAGAGTTAAACTCTCACACCATACAAGGAAGCTCCTGCCTTAAAGGTGTCTCTAAAAGCAAGAGCAGCCAAGGTTGTATAACTATCTGCAGAGTCCCCAGTAATACACAGCCGTTTGCCATCTACCTTCCCAGAATCCACCTAGATAACAAAAATATATATTACCATGGCTTGATGGGTGCTCTACCAAATTCATCATCGTCTAGGATAAAATGAATACCAAATATCTAGCACAGCTGCAACAGTCATTTACATCCACAATTCCCCATTTCCTCAAGAGCCTTTCACGATATTCTCTGTCATAACCTTAAAACCCATTGTCTAAGATATGATGGAATATAATTTGAAAAGAACAAAAAGATTGAAATGTTGACAGTAATAAGAGGATACTCAGGATCAAAGGACTCCAGAACCATCATTGTGCAATAAAGAGATCCCATGAAAACGAAATAACAAGCATAAACTACAATATAAGGTTAAAAGCAAACCACTGCTTCCACCATAGTTAACAGCAACAAATGCCCAACCCCGACTAGTCTAGTACAGAATACTCAGATTTAAGATTCCGTGCAATTCAAATGTGGGTCCTCCTGCAGTAAATCAAAGAAGAACAATGCTATAACAAATAAATTCACAAAAACAGCTAAACTATAGTACCATTCGTTTGAGAGAAGGGATAACTCCAACAAGGGCACGTAATGAAAAGGCATTGAATAAGCATGCTTAATGTAGATAATGTAGGTGGGAAATAGTCTCCTTCGCAATAAATTATCCTATATTCCCTGAATGAAGTATCTTTTCATTGCAACAAGTAGATAATATTGTCCTCTAGCTCTGAAAGGCTCACCTGCATCATCCCAGGAATTGCAGAACAACATTTGCAAAAGAAATGCCCCAATATGGAAAACTTAGGAATTATAACTAGGAAACTTTTAAATCATAGCATACCATGGGCTTGCAATAACAGTGGAGGCTTTTCTTCCTGAGTGGCTTGGTAATCAGGATTTGATGGTGTGTAAAAGTATGCAAAGGCAGTTTGACCAGGAACTTCTGTTGGGAATCGAATAACTTTGGGTAAGCTGAAGTAGGACTTGTATTTTAAACAATCAGGTGAAGAAGGCCAAATAATCTTGAATGCAACTGCTTTTGATTTGTGGTCATCTAAAGTCACCTACACCAAAAGAGAAAGGTTTAAAGATACGAAACAGAAGTGGCCTAATTCACAACAATAGCCTTCACCATTATATGCTGCAACAGAAAGAGGTGTTGTAAAATGGGACATCAAAGATCGCAAAACACCTTCGCTACAGACAGTGGATGAACTTCTGATGCTCCCTCCACGTATAGGCAATTAATCCCTAAAGTCTGCATAGACAAATATGCAAGTTTTGAAATGTATAGGCCGGTCAAATACTTAACAGCTTTAGCACATAAACTTAATGAGCATAAGATTTTTGGAAGTACAATATTATCTGTATCCGTAAAAGGAATATTAAGCACAGAGAATGAGCTCTGAACATCATCCAGATTTCCAAGATATGACCTTCCATTTTGCCTACATGTAAACATCCAAAACTCATTTCTTGACTAAAGCAGATAGACAATAATCATTTCCAAGTACAAGATAAACACAATACAGCCAAACCTAACTTTCCTACCTATAGCTGCAAGCAATTAAGATATTTTGCTCATGGCTCTGAATAAGTTCATAAGAATTCATTCCAAAATTCCATAATGGTCTGAAGAACTCAGCATCCCAAGAATAAACAGATATCACCTCATTATTAGATTCAACCTGTCGTCAAAGAAAATCTGAATTAGGAAGACATATAAAATGATGAATGCCAATTAGCACCAAATAACTGTTGTTCAACTACACAAAATGTTATCGTAAAATTTCAGTATATAGATCAAGGCAAACAGAAATGTTAAAAGTAAGAAAATTACCCATTTATACAGATTCCAACATCCATTTTGTCTGTCAGTAATAAAAAATAGTTCCCCTGCACCACTCAAGCATAACCAATTAAAGCATAGCATGAAGCAAATGAAAGTCCAAAATTTTCTTGGATAGAGTAATAGCAACTGTTGAACTTGTAAAATGTGACTCCCACAATATGAAATTAACAAAAGCAGATACCTTGAGGTATTCTATTTGAGCAGTAAAAGCCAATAATTAGTCAAGGAACTCTTATCTTGAAGCGATTGTATGCACAATAAGATTGTTGATCCCGCCAGTACTTTCCAAACATGAAAGGAGTTCCCTTTTTCTTAAGGATGTATATTTATCCTCAACAGAGATGCAATGGATACTTGTACTCAATGAAGTTCAGTCAAGTATCTATCAAGTATGACATATTAATAATGACATTTCAAGTTGAAATTTGCTCCTCAACCAAGTAAATTAATAAAAAAATCACCTTTAGATGACCACTTGGGTTCAGTTGGAGACTCTCTGATTGCAGGATCACAGCCAGCAACACAGATACGTTTGTAGACTTCTCTGTATGAAAGAACCAAGAAGATTAATTAACCCTGCTAGCAAAAGCATGTATCATCGCAGAAAGAAGCGCTATATCATCCCGAGAAGAAATTAGCTTACCCTATCTCAGATATGTAGCCAACCCAGAGTTGAGCTTTATCCCATGGCATGTCGGGATGAGACCACTCAATCCATGCCAATCGTTCACCTTTGCGGTCCAGACGAGGGAAGGCATAGAAGTCACTTCCACCTACTAGTACTTCTGGTTCTGGATGCCACATGGTGCCACCCACATTACGCAATACACATCAGTCCTCGGTACATCAATGTTATAGGGACATGGGTTTAGTTTTGACAAACTCTTAATAAATTTACCCCGAATATCTGTGCTGTCAAGCTCTACTGCCACGATTGTTGTGATGGGATCAGTGGTGCTTTGACGAGCATCTACACATACACAACAGAGAGAGATTGTATTGACATTTGACATATACATAAATGGCTTTATAGTAGTAAAAATGGAGGGATGACATGCCTTCCCGCAGAGTTATATAACGATTAAAGCGGGCATCAAACACCCCATCAGCATAACTCACAATTGGTCCACCATAATCCGGAGTGAGTGGTGTAGGAGAAGAATCTGGTAAAGACAGGCATTTCACAACAACAACAACAATAACAAAAACAAAATTAAATAAATATAGCAGCTTAATTTCAAATAAGCATTTCATGTATAATAATATATATATTTGTACCAACCACCAATAGTGGAAGAAGTTAAGGACTGCTTGTAAAGGCGTTGGTCGCTGTAATTGGAGAAAACTAGTGTATCTGTATCCGCTGAAACTCTGAAGGCACCGCCACTTTCGGAGCCCTGAGCCATTGTGCGCACCGCATACTCCTTGGGGGTAATATCAACGGGTCCCTCCCCTGCCCTCTCCGGTTCTCTCACCACCACCATTCGTCCGTAAATAATAAATAAATATCCTCATGACCATGACCAATGACAATGAGCATGAAGGACTCAAATTTCAATTAATGTAGAGCTAGAAAACAGACGTACCCGGATTCATTGGGGAGAGACTCGAGGCAGAGGAGGCGGCCGAGGGAATCGACGGCGGTGCCAGCGAGTAGCTTGGAGGCGGCGGAGACGACGTCGGTGGTGAAGGGAGATTTCCAGGAGCCATAGGGAGCTGTGATTTGCTTAACTTCCAAAGGAGTAGTAGCCGTTGGCTTGAGGTCCTGCATTTTAGTTGGAAGGGAGACTCACTCTGGCTGCTGGCGATGATCAAATTCCATGGTTTACTTAGTGATATGTTGAAGTTGAGGAGGACGTATATGTCTGTGTGATGATGAGGGGGAGGAGGACCGAGGAAGAAAGCCATTTGACTCATCATCTCCTCCTCAGAAACACTCGCCACCTCACTCCCTCTCCATTCGACAGTCGCCACCTCATCTTTACTGCCACATTGTTCCCTGTTCATATTGTCCAAATGTCCATTGTTCCCTTTTCTATTGTCCAAATGTCCATTGTTCCCTTTTCTATTGTCCAAATCCATTTGTTCATTACTTAATTATGAAATTACCTTCCACCAAATTTTTATTTTTATTTTTATGAAATTACAATTTTATTTTTATCAGTTGCAGTGGAGATGGAGACACGAAAAGAAAATATAAAATAAGAGCCAATCGGAACTAATTCGATAAAAAAGAGCATTGATTTGTAAACTAGTGGTCTCATATTCAAACTCTCATTGCACCTTAATATTAATAGCATGTTTGAGAAACGCTTCTTTCCTTCGTAATTTATACTATAACTTATACTAAATAGAAAAGTTGCAGATGGAGACGAGACTCACCATCCCATGAGACTCATGTTTTTGTTTCTGGTGAATAAATTCTGAAATTAGACATATAAAATTGCACAAAATTTTGTGTGGTGTGCAACTAATAACTCAATTATAACCTAGTCCCTGCCAAGCCACCGAACGAGGAAGCAACATTTTATACATACCATCCAAAGACATTTTGGGCTTCCATTCTGCCATTGATGAAATATGTTATTAGTAGTGTAATTATTCATTATATTTTGTATTTTATTTAGTCAAGTTTTTTACGTGGGATTCATATTCTTCAACACGCCCCCTCATGTAGGACCACCATATAGTGGGCTACATGTGGAGCCGTTCACATCGAAGTCAATCATTCAAGCCCAACACGTGAGCACCACGTATTGAGTAAAGAATAAGGGTAAACATTCAAGCTCAACATATGAACACCATATATTGAGTAAGAGTAGAGGCCCAATTTAGGTCCAATCAATCAACCTGGCTCTGATACCATGTTAAATTTCAGAGAGATGAGCCAACGGCCCACTACTAACAACACCAATATTATCCACAACTTAACCACTTATAAAGCCCAATAGATATTAGGTTTTATCACAAAAGACATCGATATTATTAATAATGTAACCATTCATTATATTTTGTATTTTATTTAGTCAAATTTCCTATATGAAACTCATTATTCTTCAACACTCCTTACGTTACTGATCACAACACTTCGCACATAGCATCGCATGATTCTCGAAATATGTTAGTGGAAACGAATACGTATCATCAAAGCCCATAAGGAAACATTGCTTCGATACAAACTTCACACAGGTTTAAAAGTTACACGTGTCATATGTACATCAAGTCAACGCAAAAAGACCGTAACAAACTTGACATCGAACGTGGCATAATAGACCAGAGAACATGTTAAACATAGTTAAATTCATATTTCTCACGTTGGACATAACACATGCATACTGTAGGTGTAATAGGAGATCTACAAGTTCCTTCAAACTAGAAAATTGTTTGTGCTTCTCAGACGGCACAAAAATCTCTTGAAGAAGCAAACCTGTCAAACCTAATTCATCGTATGAAAACTGAGACTGAGACTCGGGCATGATTCACGAGGCATCTCTCTTTACTAAATGTTTAATCGAAGTTGTCAATTTTGATCGGATTAATCTCATCAGCGACCTTGAAGCGTCCAACTAAACGTGCAAAGAAAACCATTTGCTGTTCCAACGTGAACTTGATGTTCTCAGCCTGTGCATGTAAAAATACAACATCAGTCTACTCTTTCCAATCATTGCAATTTGTTACTTAATACATCAACATGGAAAATATAAACAGAAAATACCTTACGGAAACCATGTTGTTCTCCTTCGTACTCCACAAGAGCAACAGGCAAACCCTTTTCCTTCAAAGCTTTGTATATTTTACGAGCTTGATCTGGGGGTACAACCTACAAAGTAAATCGTATTCATAAACTCATAAATAAAACCCAAAAATACCACCATTGAATTAAACAAATGACTCGTTTTATTACATGGTGACTGCTGATAGAAGGGTAAAAGAAAAAGATTATCGGGCAAGATCTGCTTACCTTGTCTTCCAATCCTTGGAACAAGATTATCGGGCAAGAAAACTTATCAGCAAAGTTGATTGGTGACCTATCATAGTAATCCTTTTCACTGCCTGCAACCAGTTAAAATTGCCTCATATCAATAACAATAAAAGAACAAAGTATAGCACGGTGGCACCCAATGTCATCGTCTGACTTACCAACGAGATTATCAATATAATGAGATTCAAATTTGTGAGTTTCTGCCCTCAACATGTTTAAGTCGGCTACCTGCTCAGGGACCAAATAAACAAAGAAAAATCAGTTTTATAGTTCATAGAGAATTATGTGCAATGTAGAAGGATATTAGTTAATAAGAGAAGAAATTAACAAATATATATAGGAAAAAAATAAATATATAGTGAATTTCTATCAAGCTTCAGAAAGAATGTTCGCATATAAAAGCAAAGAATACAGGAGATTCCTTGAACAAGAGGCCAAATCCGAAATATTCATACACAACATAGTCTTTCATAATGCAAAAATAAGACCCATCCCTCAGTTCTCTAGTTAATAGAAAACCAAGGGATTGGTTAAGAGAGACAAAAAAAATTAATAAAAAAACTAAGTAAAGAGTTAGGCACTCACGCCATACAAGGAAGCTCCTGCCTTGAAGGTGTCTCTAAAAGCAAGAGCAGCTAAGGTTGTGTAGCCACCTGCAGAGCCCCCAGTAATACAAAGCCGCTCCCCATCTGCCTTTCCAGAACCCACCTAGATAAAAAAGTATATAGTACCCTGGCTTGATGGATGATCTATTAAGTTAATCAGGACCATTTAGGTAGGGGAGATGAAATGAATACCAGATATTTAGCACAACTGCAACAATCATCTACATCCACAATTCCCCATTTCTTCAAGAGCCGTTCACGATATTCCCTGCCATAACCTTAAAACCCATTGTCTAAGATATAGAGGAATATAATTTGAAAGGTAAATCTTTTACTAGCCAAACTAACTCCATCAACAACAAAAATAAGCAAATATAGTAAATGAGTTTGAAATATAGAGTGTAATCAAAGATAGCATAAACTCAGGATTGACAGACGAGGGGCTGTCTTACTAGTGCCATGAATATGCAGCAAAAAGATCTCATAAAGATAAAATAAAAAAACAACATAAGGTTAAGAACAAACCAGTGCTTCCACCATAGTTAACGTCGACAAATGCCCAACCACGACTAGTCCAGTACTGAACACTCAGATTTAAGATTCCACGTGATTCAGCTGTGGGCCCTCCTGTAGTAAATCAAAGAAAAACAAAGTTGTAATGAATTCTGTTTATAACAGCTAAACTATACATTGAAGAGAACAGACAAAGGGCACCTAACTAAAAGGCATTGCACAAGCGTACTTCTAATGTTACTACTATAGGTAAATTACGGTTGAAATGATCTACTCTGCTATATAATACTGTATGTTCCATTGTTCCCTGATCTAAATAACTTGTTGAAACTTATAAAGTGTAATCCTTTTTAAAATGAAAGACTCACCTGTCATCCTTACAGAAAGTGCATAACTATATTTCAAACTAAATGCCTCAAGACCATTTAGGAATTATAACTACGAAAATTCAAATCACATGTACCATGGCTTTTCAATAACAGCGGAGGCTTTTCATCATGAGTAGCTTGGTAATTGGGATTTGATGGTGGATAAAAGTATGCAAAGGCAATTTGACCAGGAACTTCTGTTGGGAATTCAATTAATTCAGGTAGGCTGAAGTAAGACTTGTATTTTAAGCAATCAGGTGAAGAAGACCAAATAATCTTGAAATCAACCGCTTTTGATTTATCTTCATCCAAAGTCACCTGCAAGAAAGAAAAAAAAATGGAAACATGTGACACTAGTGGTTCAATTTCCAAAAAATAGCCTTTGCCTGACAATAGGAAGATGTACTTAACGATAAGCCAAAAAATATGTTAAAAACCTTAGCAACAGACAACGGATCAACTTCTGATGCTCCCTCCACATATAGGCAATTGATCCCCAAAGTCTGCGTAGACAAATATGAAAATTTTAAAAAGCTATAATCAGGTCAGATAATTAACAACTTTAGCACAGAAACTTAGTGAAAATAAGGTTTTTAGAAGTACAATATTATCAATATCCGTGAAAGGAATGCTAAGCAGAGATAGTGAGCCCTGAGCATCATCCAGAATTCCAAGATACGACCTCCCATTTTGCCTACATGCAAACATCCAAACTTTAGCTAGACTAAATTGCATAGTTGATAATATTTACAAATTACTAGTCAAAACAAGATTAACGCAAAACAACCACAAATAATTCTTACCTATAGCTGCAAGCAATTACGTTTTTTTGTTCATGGCTCTGAATAAATTCATAAGAGTTGATGCCAAAAACCCATAGCGGTTTAGAAAACTCAGCATCCAAGGAATAAACTGATAGGACCTCATTGTTAGACTCAACCTGTTGATAAGTGAATTAAGAAAATGTATATATTATAATAAATGTCAATTGACGCCAAATAATTGTTGTCTGACTAGGCAGCATGTTCAAGCAACAAAAAATTGAGTATAGTGTTATTCGATTCCAAATACAGTTGTCCGATTAAGAAAATAAAAAAAGAAGGAAAATTTGTTGTCAAACTAGGCAGCATGTCCAAACAATGTTAAATGAAGTATATTGTTCTTATTATTTGCAATAAATAAGCCAGACAGAAATGTTAAAGTACGAAATTTACCCATTTATAGAGATTCCAGTACCCACTTTGTCTGTCAGTAATAAAAAATAGCTCCCCTGCATGATTCAAGCATAACCAATAAGTTCAACATTTTTTTGCCAATCTTAATAATTGAAAAATATATAAATTTCACTATACAGAATAAGCAAGAGTGAAAGAAATCGGTAGAATCTAAGAAACCACAAACTTGAAGTGTTCAATTGTGAATAGTTACTGCCAAGAGTTAGTCATGGAATGTGATCCTTAATCGATAAAATATTGGTATTCAATATTGTTGAACCCACCAGTGCTTTACAAAGATAAAATAAGTTCCCCTTTTAGCCAAGGATGCACATATAGGTTTTCCCTGCTAATAGATGTACCCAATACTTGTAGTAAGTTCAGTACATTATACCTTGTTAGCATGAGCCTTTAATAATACATTCCAAAGTTAAATATGTTAAATATGTTCATCAACCAATAATAGAAAAAGGGTACCTTTAGAGGACCACTTGGGTTCAATTGGAGACTCCTTAATTGTAGGATCAGAGCCAGCAACACAGATTCGTTTATGGACTTCTCTGCATGGAGCAGATACAAATCCGTTCAGAATTTAAAAAATGAACCTCCAATAATGGATATGGATTTATTATTAAACCAAGTGACCATAGAGTAGGACAACAGCAAGAAGAAGAACAGAGTTACTGAAGGACAAAACAGCTATGTAAAAAATGTTATTCTTATATGCACCTTTATAACAGGATTGAGTAAATATAACTACATCATATGTGAATAGAACTCAAAGAATGCACGAAGTGTGCATATTACAAGCCATACTTTGAAATATTAGTGTCTTCAGTGGTGACCTAATGTTTCTTGTAAAGATAAATTTTGGAACTGAAGAAGAGAATGAATCCTGAAAAATGATTTGCTTACCCGCTGTCAGATATATACCCAACCCAAAGTTGAGCCTGGTCCCATGGCATGTTAGGATGGCACCATTCAATCCATGCCAGTCGTTCACCTTTGGGATCCAAACGCGGGAAAGCATAGAAATCAGTTCCGCCTATTAGTACTTCTGGTTCTGGATGTTACATGATACCCGCATTAGTTAAATAATATCAGATGTACTGCAATACTTTTAGTGTTACACATATACTATGGCATTGGAAAATGAAGCAAGACATGGGTTTTTGACAACCTCTTACCCCGAATGTTCTTGCCATCTAGCCCTACTGTTACAATTGTTGTTGTCGAATTAGTACTGCTTTGACGACGATCTACACAAAATGAGAAATGGGATTGACACATAAATGCCTTACTGACTATATAGAAACGAAAAGCAGAAGAACATGCTTATACTAATGCGCCACATCCACATCCACATCCACACACCTTCCTGGACAGTGACAAACCGGTTAAACCGTGCATCAAACACCCCATCGGCATAACTAACAACTGGGCCACCATAATCTGGAGTGAGTGGCACAGGTGAAGAATCTGGATGGCACCAATATTAACACAAGTCATCATCTTCCTAATTAAACATTAATATAATTTTGCTTGAGAATTCGGAAAAAAACAAGAGTATATAAACAATGATATGGAAAACATCATATACCATTGGGACTCAGGGACTGCTTGTAAAGGCGTTGATCCTTGTAATTGGAGAAAATGAGTGTATCGCCAGAAACACTGAAGGCGCCACCTCCGTACTCCTGAGCCAGAGTCCGAACCGCATAGTCCTTGGGCGTAATATCAACCGGTTCACCCTCCGGTCTATCCGGTTCTCTCACCAGAACCGCTCGTCTATGCATACACCAAACAGTTCCTCGTTGGTCAAAATACAAATAAATCCATGAAAAATTACAAAAGTATAGATAGATACCCTGATTCAGAGGGACGAGACTCGAGCCAGATGAGGCGGCCGAGGGAATCGATGGCGGTACCGCCGAGTCGCTTGGAGGCACCGGAGACGACATCGGCGGTGATTTGGGATTTCCAGGAGCCGTAAGGTGCTGAGATTTTTTCTGATTGCTTGGGCTCCGTGGGAGAAGACGAAGAAGACGACATTTGCGGGCGGTTGTGGGTGTTAGTTGGGGCTCGGGAGCTGAAGCGTTTACTAATACGATTGAAGGAAGAAGACGAGAAGCGAGTGAGGGTGAGAGTAGCTATGGACGAGATTGAGAGGGCCATTTTGACTCTCCCAATCTGCGTTTTTATATTTTTAAATAAGACCGTGTGTTCCAGGAAATCGCACCTCAGAAAAAAACCGTTTTTTAAGCATGTGCACAAAAACACCGTTTGGACGTTTTGGAATGGGCGGGAAACCGCGGGCTTTCAAGGTTTGGGCTTCAAACGGTACTATGGCCCGGGTAAGAAAACCGTCGAGCCTCTTATGAGCCCTAAAATCACTTCTATGGCCCGAGATCTCGTTAGTTTTAAGCCCAGAGGTGATTTGCCTGTTTCGTTTGACTTTTAATGCCAGAAGCGTTTTGGATCAAATTGGATCAAACTGCAATTATTTTGGTTCACTTCGGTTTGGCCTATTTTAAAATAGTCTATTTTATTGATTACTTCAATCTGTTATCAACATTTACAGTTAACTTTCATCTCCCACATTGATATTAACCATTTATTACCAAAACTAAAATTCTTAAATTTCTACATCCTTCAACTGTAAAATGTTTTCTCTAACTACTTGCTTAACTTCGTATAAGAGGAAATGATGGAGCTGAATCAGTCGCTACATGAATTGATTTGATTCAGTTTATACTATTAATTTGAAGTATATATTAAAATAATTTGAACTGTGATGTTACATATGTGGCATGCGGATTAAAGTCAAACTCGAAGCAAATCAATCAATGCTTACCCTATTCCATTTAACTATTTATCAAGTTCACATCGAAGTTAATCATTCAAACCCAACACGTGAGAACTATGTATTGGGTAAAGAATAGTGTAAACATTCAAGCCCAACATGTGAACACCACATATTGGGTAAGGATAGAGGCCCAATTCAAGTCCAATCAATCAACCTGTCTCTAATACCATGTTAAATTTTAGAGAGACGAGTCAGCAACTCACTACTAACAACACGTATAATCCCCAATTTAACTACTTACAAAGTCCAGTTGGCATGATGTTTTATCACAAAAGACCTCGGTATTATTAATAGTGTAACCATTCATTATATTTTATATTTTATTTAGTCAAATTTCTTATATGAGACTCATATTCTTTGACACTCCTTGCGTTACTGATCACAACACTTCGCACAGAGCATCGCATGATTCTCGAAATATGTATAATGGAAACGAATACATATCATCAAAGCCCATAAGGAAACAGAATTGCTTCGATACAAACTTCACACAAGGTTTAAAAGTTACACGTGTCATATGTACATCAAGTCAACGCAAAAGGACCGTGACAAACTTGACATCGAACGTGGCATAATAGACCAGAGAACATGTTAAACATAGTTAAATTCATATTTCTGACATTAGACATAACACATGCATACATGTAGGTGTAATAGGAGATCTACAAGTTCCTTCAAACTAGAAAATTGTTTGCGCTTCTCAGACGGCACAAAATCTCTTGAAGAAGCAAACCTGTCAAACATAATTCATCGCATGAAAACTGAGACTGACTCGGGCATGAGGCATCTCTCTTTACTAAATGTTTAATCGAAGTTGTCAATTTTGATCGGATTAATCTCATCAGCGACCTTGAAGCGTCCAACTAAACGTGCGAAGAAAACCATTTGCTGTTCCAGCGTGAACTTGATGTTCTCAGCCTGTGCATGTAAAAATACAACATCAGTCTACTCTTTCCAATCATTTCGATTTGTCACTTAATACATCAACATGGAAAATATAAACAGAAAATACCTTACGGAAACCATGTTGTTCTCCTTCGTACTCCACAAGAGCAACAGGCAAACCCTTTTCCTTCAAAGCTTTGTGTATTTTACGAGCTTGATCTGGGGGTACAACCTACAAAGTAAATCGTATTCATAAACTCATAAATAAAACCCAACAATACCACCATTGAATTAAACAAATGACTCGTTTTATTACATGGTGACTGCTGATAGAAGGGTAAAAGAAAAAGATTATCGGGCAAGATCTGCTTACCTTGTCTTCCAATCCTTGGAACAAGATTATCGGGCAAGAAAACTTATCAGCAAAGTTGATTGGTGACCTATCATAGTAATCCTTTTCACTGCCTGCAACAAGTTAAAATTGCCTCATATCAATAACAATAAAAGAACAAAGTATAGCACGGTGGCACCCAATGTCATTGTCTGACTTACCAACGAGATTATCAATATAATGAGATTCAAATTTGTGAGTTTCTGCCCTCAACATGTTTAAGTCGGCTACCTGCTCAGGGACCAAATAAACAAAGAAAATTCAGTTTTATAGTTCATTGAGAATTATGTGCAATGTAGAAGGATGTTAGTTAATAAGAGAAGAAATTAAAAAATATATATAGGAAAAAAAGAGAAGTAGTGAATTTCTATCAAGCTTCAGAAAGAATGTTCGCATATAAAAGCAAAGACTACAGGAGATTCCCCCAAGAAGAGGCCAAATCCGAAATATTCATATACAACAGTCTTTCATAATGCAAAAATATGACCCATCCCTCAGTTCTCTAGTTAATAGAAAACCAAGGGATTGGTTAAGAGAGACAAAAAAAATTAATAATAAAACCAAGTAAAGAGTTAGGCACTCACGCCACACAAGGAAGCTCCTGCCTTGAAGGTGTCTCTAAAAGCAAGAGCAGCTAAGGTTGTGTAGCCACCTGCAGAGCCCCCAGTAATACAAAGCCGCTCCCCATCTGCCTTTCCAGAACCCACCTAGATAAAAAAGTATACATTACCCTGGCTTGATGGATGATCTATTAAGTTAATCATGACCATTTAGGTAGGGGAGATGAAATGAATACCAGATATTTAGCACAACTGCAACAATCATCTACATCCACAATTCCCCATTTCTTCAAGAGCCGTTCACGATATTCCCTGCCATAACCTTAAAACCCATTGTCTAAGATATAGAGGAATATAATTTGAAAGGAAAATCTTTTACTGGCCAAACTAACTCCATCAACAACCACCCACGTGAAAAGTAAAAAAAATAAGCAAATATAGTAAATGAGTTTGAAATATAGAGTGTAATCAAAGATAGTATAAACTCAGGATTGACAGACGAGGGGCTGTCTTACCAGTGCCATGAATATGCAGCAAAAAGATCTCAAAAAGATAAAATGAAAAAACAACATAAGGTTAAGAACAAACCAGTGCTTCCACCATAGTTAACGTCAACATATGCCCAACCACGACTAGTCCAGTACTGAACACTCAGATTTAAGATTCCACGTGATTCATCTGTGGGCCCTCCTGTAGTAAATCAAAGAAAAACAAATTTGTAATGAATTCTGTTTATAAGAACAGCTAAACTATACATTGAAGAGAACAGACATATGTGACTACAAAGGGCACCTAACTAAAAGGCATTGCACAAGCGTACATCTAATGTTACTACTATAGGTAAATTACGGTTGAAATGATCTACTCTGCTATATAATACTGTATGTTCCATTGTTCCCTGATCTAAATAACTTGTTGAAACTTACAAAGTGTAATCCTTTTTAAAATGAAAGACTCGCCTTTCATCCTTACAGAAAGTGCATAACTATATTTCAAACTAAATGCCTCAAGACCATTTAGGAATTATAACTACGAAAATTCAAATCACACGTACCATGGCTATTCAATAACAGTGGAGGCTTTTCATCATGAGTAGCTTGGTAATTGGGATTTGATGGTGGATAAAAGTATGCAAAGGCAGTTTGACCAGGAACTTCTGTTGGGAATTCAATTAATTCAGGTAGGCTGAAGTAAGACTTGTATTTTAAGCAATCAGGTGAAGAAGACCAAATAATCTTGAAATCAACTGCTTTCGATTTATCTTCATCCAAAGTCACCTGCAAGAAAGAAAGAAAAAAATGGAGACATGTGACACTAGTGGTTCAATTTCCAAAAAATAGCCTTTGCCTGACAATAGGAAGAGGTACTTCACGATAAGCCATAAATTATGTTAAACACCTTAGCAACAGACAACGGATCAACTTCTGATGCTCCTTCCACGTATAGGCAATTGATCCCCAAAGTCTGCGTAGACAAATATGAAAATTTTAAAAAGCTATAATCAGGTCAGATAATTAACAACTTTAACACAGAAACTTAGTGAAAATAAGGTTTTTAGAAGTACAATATTATCAATATCCGAGAAAGGAATGCTAAGCAGAGATAGTGAGCCCTGAGCATCATCCAGAATTCCAAGATACGACCTCCCATTCTGCCTACATGCAAATATCCAAACTTAAGCTAGACTAAATTGCATAGTTGATAATTTTTACAAATTACAAGTCAAAACAAGATTAACGCAAAACAACCACAAATAATTCTTACCTATAGCTGCAAGCAATTACGTTTTTTTGTTCATGGCTCTGAATAAATTCATAAGAGTTGATGCCAAAAACCCATAGCGGTTTAGAAAACTCAGCATCCAAGGAATAAACTGATAGGACCTCATTGTTAGACTCAACCTGATAAAGCAAAAGTAAATTAAGAAAATGTATATAGTATAATAAATGTCAATTGACGCCAAATAACTGTTGTCTGACTAGGCAGCATGTTCAAGCAACAAAAAATTGAGTATAGTGTTATTTAATTCCAAATACAGTTGTCTGATTAAGAAAATAAAAAAGGAATGAAAATCTGTTGTCAAACTAGGCAGCATGTCCAAACAATGTTAAAGTACGAAATTTACCCATTTATAGAGATTCCAGTACCCACTTTGTCTGTCAGTAATAAAAAATAGCTCCCCTGCACAATTCAAGCATAACCAATAAGTTCAACAGTTTTTTGTCTATCTTAATAATTGTAAAAATATATAAATTTCACTATACAGAATAAACAAGAGTGAAAGAAATCGGTAGAATCTAAGAAACCACATAACTTGAAGTGTTCGATTGTGAATAGTAACTGCCAAGAGTTAGTCATGGAATGTGATCCTTAATCGATAAAATATTGGTATTCAATATTGTTGACCACACCAGTGCTGTACAAAGATAAAATAAATTCCCCTTTTAGCCAAGGATGCACATATAGGTTTTCCCTGCTAATAGATGTACCCAATACTTGTAGTAAGTTCAGTACATTATACCTTGTTAGCATGAGCCTTTAATAATACATTCCAAAGTTAAATATGTTAAATATGTTCATCAACCAATAATAGAAAAAGGGTACCTTTAGAGGACCACTTGGGTTCAATTGGAGACTCCTTAATCGTAGGATCAGAGCCAGCAACACAGATTCGTTTATGGACTTCTCTGCATGGAGCAGATACAAATCCGTTCAGAATTTAAAAAATGAACCTCCAATAATGGATATGGATTTATTATTAAACCAAGTGACCATAGAGTAGGACAACAGCAAGAAGAAGAACAGAGTTACTGAAGGACAAAAAAGCTATGTAAAAAATGTTATTCTTATATGCACCTTTATAACAGTATTGAGTAAATATAACTACATCATATGTAAATAGAACTCAAAGAATGCACGAAGTGTGCATATTACAAGCCATACTTTGAAATATTAGTGTCTTCAGTGGTGACCTAATGTTTCTTGTAAAGATAAATTTTGGAACTGAAGAAGAGAATGAATCCTAAAAAATGATTTGCTTACCCACTGTCAGATATATACCCAACCCAAAGTTGAGCCTGGTCCCATGGCATGTTAGGATGGCACCATTCAATCCATGCCAGTCGTTCACCTTTGGGATCCAAACGCGGGAAAGCATAGAAATCAGTTCCGCCTATTAGTACTTCTGGTTCTGGATGTTACATGATACCCGCATTAGTTAAATAATATCAGATGTACTGCAATACTTTTAGTGTTACACATATACTATGGCATTGGAAAATGAAGCAAGACATGGGTTTTTGACAACCTCTTACCCCGAATGTTCTTGCCATCTAGCCCTACTGTTACAATTGTTGTTATCGAATTAGTACTGCTTTGACGACGATCTACACAAAATGAGAAATGGGATTGACACATAAATGCCTTACTGACTATATAGAAACGAAAAGCAGAAGAACATGCTTATACTAATGCGCCACATCCACATACCTTCCTGGACACTGACAAACCGGTTAAACCGTGCATCAAACACCCCATCGGCATAACTAACAACTGGGCCACCATAATCTGGAGTGAGTGGCACAGGTGAAGAATCTGGATGGCACCAATATTAAAACAAGTCATCATCTTCCTAATTAAACATTAATATAATTTTGCTTGAGAATTCGGAAAAAAAACAAGAGTATATAAACAATGATATGGAAAACATCATATACCATTGGAACTCAGGGACTGCTTGTAAAGGCGTTGATCCTTGTAATTGGAGAAAATGAGTGTATCTCCCGAAACACTGAAGGCGCCACCTCCGTACTCCTGAGCCAGAGTCCGAACCGCATAGTCCTTGGGCGTAATATCAACCGGTTCACCCTCCGGTCTATCCGGTTCTCTCACCAGAACCGCTCGTCTATGCATACACCAAACAGTTCCTCGTTGGTCAAAATACAAATAAATCCATGAAAACTTACGAGAGTATAGATAGATACCCTGATTCAGAGGGACGAGACTCGAGCCAGATGAGGCGGCCGAGGGAATCAATGGCGGTACCGCCGAGTCGCTTGGAGGCACCGGAGACGACATCGGCGGTGATTTGGGATTTCCAGGAGCCGTAAGGAGCTGAGATTTTTTCTGATTGCTTGGGCTCCGTGGGAGAAGACGAAGAAGACGACATTTGCGGGCGGTTGTGGGTGTTAGTTGGGGCTCGGGAGCTGAAGCGTTTACTAATACGACTGAAGGAAGAAGACTAGAAGCGAGTGAGAGTGAGAGTAGCTATGGACGAGACTGAGAGAGCCATTTTGAGACTCTCCAATCTGCGTTTTTATATTTTTAAAATAAGACCGTGTGTTCCAGGAAATCGCACCCCTGAAAAAAACCGTTTTTTAAGCATGTGCACAAAAACACCGTTTGGACGTTTTGGAATGGGCGGGAAACCGCGGGCTTTCAAGGTTTGGGCTTCAAACGGTACTATGGCCCGGGTAAGAAAACCGTCGAGCCTCTTATGAGCCCTAAAATCACTTCTATGGCCCGAGATCTCGTTAGTTTTAAGCCCAGAGGTGGTTCGCCTGTTTCGTTTGACTTTTAATGCCAGAAGCGTTTTGGATCAAATTGGATCAAACTGCAATTATTTTGGTTCACTTCGGTTTGGCCTATTTTAAAATACTCTATGATATCGATTACTTCAATCTGTTATCAACATTTACAGTTAACTTTCATCTCCCACATTGATATTAACCATTTATTACCAAAACTAAAATTCTTAAATTTCTACATCCTTCAACTTGTAAAATGTTTTCTCTAACTACTTGCTTAACTTCGTATAAGAGGAAACGATGGAGCTGAATCAGTCACTATATAAATTGATTTGATTCAGTTTATACTATTAATTTGAGGCATATTACTAAAATAATTTGAACCATGATGTTACATATTTAGCATGCGGATTAAAGTCAAACTCGAAGCAAATCAAACAGTGCTCACCCTATTTCATTTAACTATTTACTAAGTTGATATTTAGCGTGGATTATTTCACAAGTGATCACTATCTTAAAAAGTAAGCAATACAAAGATAAAATATATGGTGATTTGGGCTGTTGACATATGTTTTCATCATGTCAGAAACAAGAACTATCTTTGTTGCAATCAACTTATTTTTGTTGTTAAGCCCTCATAAACAAGCGCCTAACTTGACAACAACTTGTAGATCAATTATTGAGCGATGAGAGAGAGATCTTGACTTCATTGTTTGTGCATGCTTTGTCCACCACATTGTCTAATCTCTTAACATCAAACACTTAAAGCAAACTTTTCTTCTAAAACTGTGCAAACTCTGCTTTTATCGAAATAAAGTTGCAAACCAAAACTACATCTTGTGACATACAATTACCAGAAGAGCTAGCGCATCTAACCATCCCATCGTAAGCACAATAATTCTAATGAATGAAATGATAGGTGGATGAGTTTTCAAACAATTATATAATCTATTTTAGATTTGCAAAAAACACCATCTCCAATTATCAATCATCCAAAAATTGAAGTTATCAATTGATGTATACGCGTGGTATATGAAAATGTTGTTTTGTTAGATTGTCGATTAACAAGACAAGTGTAGTTTAACTCTTTATTGAACGTGTGGTTCAGATTCACAGTCTGACAACATAAGTATTTATTTAGATAAGAGAGAAATACTTTGTATATTCACGCTTCAAATCAATCAAATCTATATTATTGGTTTTTAACACTGTTGTAAGTGGTCATGTGATGGTTTTGGTTGTAACTTTATGTTGCATCAAGGCAAGCTAAACTCTTTTGGCAAATTCATATATATTCATATGGAACCCACCTTTGCTGCAGGTAACTTGGTCTTGCATCCAAACCCAAAGTGTATGCTTTAAATGACCATAGCTTTTTCTCTCCTCCAACCATACATGTGGTAGATGTTTGCTCAGCTAGTGGGTCATTTCCCAAAAAGAAAATGGCTACAATCATGGAATTAAAACCAATTATTTTCCATGAGTTTTCAGCACTGAATTTTTAATTTGAACTGTATTATTTCATCATGAATTATTATCTGATTAAAAAATTAAAATTAAAATTAAAAAAAGCAGCCAGCAGATGTACGATTAGGTGATTGCCGCATACTGATTAAAGAGTAGCATTGTCCCTTCTCTCTATAATCTTCCTTTCTAATTATGGTTAATACTCGTTACAAGTACTGATTAACAAAAAAATATTATAAGAATAAAAAGGCCTAAAACTTTAACACAAAAAAAGGTGCCTAAAACACGAGAGATGCTGTTTAATATTTGTCAATGATCGTGGTTTCATGGTGATGCTGACAGTACAGACTCTTTATAGCTGATCATGACAAAGGAGCCCCATCTAGGTGTTGGACAATGGCAGTGGCCTCCTACTTGGACTTATTTGCTAGTAAAATTGAGTGATTTTAATTTTTGTTTTTGTTGTTTTTGTTCTGGGAACAAATTTATAATTCTGCAACACATAACACTGGCAGCAGTTTGAACTCAAAATGAGCAAGGGATGCCTTGCTGAACGCAAAAAAAAACACCAGAAACTAGAAAAAGCACTTCGGATACAAGCCAATTATTTCAATCACTGGCTTTTGCTGCCTAACATGGCTTTCTGATAAGACCATCTCTGAAAGGAACTAAAAGGAAACAGAGAAAGAGATGGTCACTAACAAGAGAGGAAGAAAAAAAGAAAGAAAGCAAATTCCATGGATAAACAGAAGAACTGTTTGAGGGGAAAGATGAGCTGCACCTCAATAATTATTGAGCACTTAGGATGGGGTTTGGAAAAGCATAAAGCAGCTGATATTGATGCTCTATGAGATGATCAGAGAAGCACATGCCAAACCAACATTGACACAGTCCTTTTTTCATGTATCTTTTTTGGTGGTTTTTTTTTTCTTCCCCCACCTGGCCCTTGCCCGCATTCTGTTTGTGGTCCGCCCTCCCTTATCTTATCACATTCAACCCCCTTCCCTTCTCTTCTCGAAACTTTGTCACATCAATCTTTTAGTCCCATTAGGTTTCCTTTCCTAACCAAACTTGAAGGAAAAAAAATGAAGGGTCTGTATTTCCTTTCCCACTTCAAAGATTCCAATGACACAACACAAACACACCCAAGTGACCAACCAAAATAAATTTCTACCTTCCCCTCTCTCTATATATATCCCCAATTCGCGTACACTTTGAGATACTCTTATCTAAAATACCCTTCCTGTATTTCTTGAATTTATACCTCAACCAAAATCCTGCAATGCCGTCTGTGCACTCTAGCCCCTTCTACCACATGGAGAACTCGGCTATATTGAATTTTCTCCGGCATAGTCACACACCGGGCCAAAAACGTTCATCAAAGTCCTCATCCGGAGGCCTTCTCAAGATGTTCAAACTCTTCCCCATGTTGACATCAGGCTGCAAAATGGTGGCCTTGTTGGGAAGACCCCGAAAGCCTTTACTTAAGGACAATGCCACCACAGGTACAATTTTCGGGTATCGAAAAGGCAGGGTAAGCCTGGCCATACAAGAAGACCCTCATTGCATGCCACTCTTTGTGATAGAGCTGCCAATGCACAGTAGTGTGTTCCATAAGGAAATGGCATCGGATATAGTCCGAATCGCGCTGGAGAGCGAGACCAAGACGAACAAGAAGAAGCTGCTGGAGGAGTTCGTTTGGGCTGTGTATTGTAATGGAAGAAAGGTGGGGTATTCGATTCGGAGGAAGCAAATGTCAGAGGATGAGCTTCATGTTATGCAGACTTTGAGGGGTGTTTCAATGGGGGCAGGGGTGCTTCCAAGCCCGTCCGAAAAAGAATATGCATCAGATGGGGAACTGACCTACATAAGGGCAAGGTTTGAGAGGGTTGTTGGATCAAAGGACTCCGAGGCTTTGTACATGATCAATCCAGATGGGGCTGCAGGGCCAGAATTAAGTATTTTCATTGTAAGAGCTCACTAGCCAGCACAAACTTGTTTTCCATTTTCCTTAATCTAGGTTATATTAATGTTATGTAAACGAAGGTTTTCAGAAGTTTGAAATCATGGAAATGTTATATCCAATATGCCAAAGCCTGTTTCTTAGGTTCCCTCTCATACCATGAAATTGGATTTTCCCATGCCCAATATAATTTCTGACTTCAGGCCAATAATGAAGCAAATTAAGGGAAGAATAAAAATTGCAATTAGGAAATAGATTTGATGATGGTGAAAATTGTACACAAATCACAGCAGAAAAAAAATTGTCTCTAAAATCTCATCAATTATTGGCATCAAGGAAATGTCTTGATTGATGATTCCATGAAAATCTCATATGAAATAATTATTAACGGGCTGGAAAGTGTTTGGACCACACTAGCTAGCCCGGTTTTGGCTTTTTTATTTTCGGCGGGTTAGGGTTTGTACCTGCAAAATTAATGTTTTCTGACCCGACTCCCTTTCCAAGACAAAACTAAAGAAAATTGGAAAAGAAAAAAAAATCCTCAAATAATCCCATAATCTTATTCGATTTGAAGGACACATTGTGGAGTCAACCACACATTTTAATTGAACGATTAAAATAGTTTATTTTTAAAGTCTTCAATCATAGATCATTTTTGCAATCATTTAAGACATCTAATTCCAACTAACAAAACAGACGTATACTATACTTTAACAAAATATAAAAACGACAACCATTAATTGAGTGATTAAATGGTTTCGAATTCAAGTCTCTTTTTTTTTTCCTTTGCAATGATAATTTTTGAAAGAATATCAAAAATATAGATGAATCGGATCGTTAAAATACAATATAGGATGACACCACAAGACAAGGTGCCGAAACAAAGGCGTCTTTTGTATTTTCTTGAACCTTTAGCCCTATAAGCCCAAAGTGAGTCCTACTGGATTCAACCAGTGCTCCAATCTAACAAGGACAGGAATGGGCTTTGGCATTGCACAACAAAGTACAAACCTACAAACCCTCAAGCTTCCAGAACAGCTTAATTCTCATCTTGTACAGACAGAGAGAGATGGAAGTATATTTTAGTTTGAATATGTTAAATTAAAGATGGTCAAACAGAGTTGTCCAGCAAAACCTGGCCCAAATGAATTTACATAGATTGCAAGCTTATACTTATTGGATAGAACAGGGGGAGGTTGGTAAAAAAAGCAGAATCTAGTTAGATCTTCTCTTGTCTGAGTAGTCTGTATTTTAATTTGAGCCAATCTGTCAACAGCTTGCATAGTCAGCAAATGCCTATCTGACTTCTGTGCATATAAAACGACTTGTAGTCTTGTATTTACTTGTTAGTTTTGATCTCTGAGGGTTACTGTGGGAAAAAAAATATCATTACTAGTCATAACCATGCAGACAAATGGCAGGACTTTTCTTTTTCTCTTTCTAGAAGAAAAAGATAAGTATGTGGCTCTACGGGACTCCATGTAGCACAAAAGAGAGTTCAAAGTTTTTCCACTGACAGAGTGTGAGTGTTTTTTTTTTTTTCAAAACAGTAGAGATTCAAATTATGGCAAAAATCCAGAATACATCAGTAAGAACACAGTCTCAAATAGAGGTTCTTGCAACACATAAATTGTAAAAACATAACCAACTATGCACAAATATTACAAGACATTATATACATCTTGAATCCTAGCTAACATGGAGTTACAGATGAGGAGGACCCAAATCCCTACAACAACCGGTGCTTGAAAAAGATTAAGGCAGAAAACAATCTCTCAAACATCATTGAACAAGAAACACCTCAAAAGTGGAGGGTATAACTGCTCATCTTCCACCAGAACATTCCAAAGAATACCACAGCATTTCCAAATCCCCACTTAATCCCCAAGCACAATAGATTGTAAATCCACAAAATCCAACAACTCCACCTCCAATATAGATAGATCCATAAGAGATTTACCACAAAAGCAACAGATCTATCAAGATCTTTCAAAAACCCGCCCTAAAAGGCTGGAACACAAACCCTAGAGCAATAGGGATGACACAACACCTTGCAAAAGCAAGGATCAGACAAAATCCAACAAAAGTTGGGAGGGAAAACCTCTCCACAACATAATCGCAGGGGGGAGGGAGAGGCCCGAATTATTAGCCGAAATGAGTGGTTCCAAGGGCCCAAGGAGATTTTCATATTTGTTGTGGTTTTGGGTTGGGGGAAAGGAAGAGTCAAGAGAGAGAGAAAGAAAGAAAAGTACTCTTATTATGTTTTTAGTAGTTTAGGAATTTGAGTGTGAGTGTGTTTTGACAAGTGAAATTCACTTAACATGAACAAAATAAGGCCTTCATATCATCACTTGTCATGTCACTCATAGACTCATGGTCATATAGGAAAAAGAATAGTAAGAGGAAAAGATGCATGAACTCCAAGCTAGCATTAAAGAGATCAATTTCAAACTACGTGTTAATGACCTAAAATGTAAGTTCGGTCAGTTGGTCATAACTTATCAGATTACTTCAAAATTCAAGTCAAACTAAATTTATATATGTATATAAACTAAATTGGATATATTCCTACGTTTTATAAATGGATATATTGAAAGGATGTTGGAACCAATGAAACGAAAATTAAGCTTAAATACTTAGGGAACAAACTTTTCTTAATAAAATCATGTAGAAGATGAGAGGAAAAACAAGTAAGGGGCAAGAAGAAGAAAAACAAGGAGAATATCAACAACTATCTTAACCAAACTGTTGACCAAGGCGAGAAGGACAAGGTACCAATCATCACGCGGCATTGGGCTAGACCCTATTTGTAGGACAAACACAACCGGCAATTGGGTTGGAAGGGGACACCATGGGACCCACCTGATAGTAACCAGACAACTGGCCCAAATTTCTCTGATCGCAGAAAAATATCTACCAAATAAAAACTTATCTAAATATGCGGCCCACCCTGCAGCCTACAACCGACCGTACACAATTTTAACTATTTTTCCCTTAACAAATTTTTTTTTTAAAACCGTAAATGTAATTTATAAATGAGTATTGCTCGGAGGGCTACCAAATTTATTCACTGTCTTTTGTTCACCAAATTATGAGAGACATGATTTAACCTTCTTAATTTCTGGATATTCAAAAAATGATAATTTACCAGTGTATTCAACAAATTGTTTGGTAAAAGAATTTGCCGGTGCTAGATTTGCTTGAAAGGGGCAATTATACAATGTAAATTAAACAATTAATCAAAGCAGTAAGCTCGCTTCTTTACACTAAAGTTCGAGTCTCCTCCGGCACACAACTTCAGTTAAAAAAATACAAGCTGACGTAAGAGCCAGTGCCATTTACCCTTTTTCTATTTTAAAACATTAGTACACAGTTCTTTTGGGTTTGAAAATTCTGAAACAAGTCGGTGACTGTGGGGTAAGGATTTGGTGCCAGCTGTAGTATCAACTGCCCAACTGCTTCTTGCCAAAAGTTACACCATCCGAAAAAATCCATAAATAGTGCCACGTGGGCGGCTAGGATGCAATCATCACAGCGCTTGCGGGAGCTCTTGCTACCGAGCTGGCGAGCGCGTGGTTCTCAATTTTGAAGCCACAATTTGCTATTACTAAATTACACATGCACGTCTGCTATAAAAATAAATAAATAAAATAAATAAATAAATAAATAAACATGTACGGTGGTGGGGTGTTGTACTTAGCGTTTTTATGCTCCTCCTATAAAACAATTCCTAAGGGACAAAATCCAATCTTTAAAAACAATTAAAAGATATGATCTACTTGTTCATGAATTAGGTTCCCTCTCATGATTTCATCTTATCTTGGAACAAAATTTGAACTCCAAAAGAGATATTTGTTGTATGTCTTGCCAAATAAATATTTGAATAATTTTTATCATAATTTCATTGGGATGTGGTTGAAAGGGTTTTTCTAGAATATGGTGCATAGCATTGAACCAAAAGTACATTAGATCATACCATGTGGAACACAAAAAGTTTGTCATTTCCAAGTAAATTGAAGCTCATCGTAATAAAGTGGACTATGGGACAAATTAGTCCTCTATATGCAGTGATTTGTATCATTAAATCGCTAGTGCATCATGGGGTTAGTGTAGGTAATTATCTATCACTCTATACTATTGTTATAATATTTAAATGTTCGATTGATGTTCTTGTCAACAAAATACATTAACAAAACTCAAAACGAATATAAAGTCAAGTAACTAGACAAATTAACAGGTTCATCTTGCACCCGAAAAAGAAAAATTTATACACTTGCCGTTACGTGCAATGCATATGATGTGATTATTGACCATTCATTTGATCAACACTTACATCCCACATTTATCCTCAACACGCATCATGCTCTAAAACAAAATAACTGAAAATATGGGGGTAAAATTTTACTTCCCCTTCTTTTTATGGGATCAAATAAGGGGGTAAAGTGAGGGTGACGCTCTAGGAAGATGAGTACGGGGAAAGTAGCTTTCGTTTCTTGGATGAGCCTAAAAAGTCAAAGGGATTCAACTAGAATCACGTGAGATTCTTACAGCCTGGGAGTGGGGCCTTCCTACGTGGAAGACGTTGAAGTCATCCTCACACAGCTTTAAAACTCTATTTTTAAATTTCAAGGAGGCCCTTCTTTTTATCAGGGTTTTGCTTTTTGAGACGGTCGATCAGGAGCCGTTGATTTCAGTGACCCAAGGCTTTAGGGCAGGGACTTACAGCTGTAATTGGGTAGAGTGTGTGGCTAAAGTGGTCAAAAAGGGAATGGGCCCACTTGCCAATTTTAAACGTTTAGTGTTGTGTGTTAAACAGCTCTGCAATTCCTGTCATGTGTTAAACGCTCCCTAATTTATATTGTCCCCAGTACGAGAATGATTTAATTACTTTTTTTCCTCCTCCCTGCCCCTTGAGATTTCTTTGGCTCCTCCTATATAGTGATTTACCCTTTTTGCCCCTCTCCAATTGCAAGCAATGCCTCAATTTCTTTGTAACTTAACTATATGCCCTACCCTTAACACATACTGTTGTTCTTAACCGTCATGATTCATTATGAAAACAAAACTAGGAAACAAGTCAACATATCCCAATCAAACATGGTTGATATTAAGTAACTCAATTCCATTCTAATTATGTTTGACAACGATTTATTAGGTTAAATATCTAGGTGGATTTATTTAACTATGAGCATATTTTAAATCATTTACGTTTTAGAAGATAGATCGAACTTGGACAAATATGAGTGGACTCTAACCAATAACCATAAGTGCAAGTAGGACTATTGAAAACATAAGAAAAATGTTTCTAAGGTGAAACGGGTAAAAAATTGTACTGAGCAGTCATATCACGCAACAGTATTCAAGAAGTGAAAGAAAAACCACTAATTCTTATCACACAGTATATTTTAATAGGATTATTTGTTGACACTATAACGTGATATAAACAATCTGTCACAAATTTACACGAAGAAAGACATGACAACTCATCTAATCTAAATATGTTGGAGGAAGGGCAAAATGGTCAATAGGGCAAAACCCAGAAGGTCGAGACGAGGCAACAATTAGACCGGGACAAACTTGTTCACAGAAAGAGAAAAAAAAATCGAAAAAATTGTGAGAACAAGGGGTGCGCATCTACGCGCACTCAGTTCTAGTTAGCAGTACCCTTACCCACTTTACAAAAGCCAGTTTCGTGGAAGTACCCTTTCCCTCTAAACTCCTCCAAATAAAGGCTCAAAACCATCGGATTGCGCATCCAATCAAAACAGCAAATGCATGCACCTCTTCCCATATATAACTCAACACCCAAACCCATCTTCCTCTCATTCTCTCCTTAACTTCCTCTCTCTCTGGCATTTTCACAAACATCACTCACTCATCTCACTCACCTCACAAAACCAACCAGCACTGTTTCAATGGAAGCAATGAACAGGTGCTCGTCTTCCACTTCGTCTTCCGACACTTCCTCTTCAGAGTCTTCTCTTCCCAGAAATCCCAACAAGCCGGAACGCATCAAGGGTCCTTGGAGCGCTGAAGAGGACCGGGTCTTGACCCGGCTCGTCGAGCGCTACGGACCCAGAAACTGGTCCTTGATAAGCCGGTACATAAAGGGTCGGTCGGGTAAGTCATGCAGGCTCAGATGGTGCAATCAGCTGAGCCCGAACGTCGAGCACCGACCCTTTTCGCAGGCTGAGGACGAGACCATTTTGGCTGCCCATGCCCGATTCGGGAACCGGTGGGCCACCATTGCCCGGTTGCTCCCGGGTCGAACCGACAACGCCGTGAAAAACCACTGGAACTCGACGTTGAAGAGAAGGGTAAGAGGAGAACATCACCATCATCACCAAATAGACGGCGTTAATTTTGTTGGCGGTGGCGGCAATGTAGCTAATAACGAAGGGATGAGCACGAGTTCGGTTTCTGGATCTTTGGTTAATGGGTCGGTGGAGTTTGACCCGTTGACCGAGTTGACTTTGGCGCCGCCGGGGATTAGCGGGGCCGCTGTGGTGTCGGTGCGGCAAAGGAGTGAGAGTTTGCCGTCGGGGTTTTGGGATACCATGAGGGATGTTATAGCTAGGGAGGTTCGAGATTACGTGGCAACAACATTTTCTGAGCCTTCGGGGCTTCGTTGATTATTAATCAATGTTCTTAGTTTCTATTTATGTCCTGTTGATATGTGGTTTTCAATTAGTTATCGTAAGGCAAATGTAAGATTTTTCGAGTGCCTATAAACTAAGAAACTTTGCAATGTGTTTGTAGCAGTTAACGGCCGTTATTGCCGCACCGATGTCTTGTGTTCGAATCATCTTCTTATATAGTTTGTATAAAGTTTTTCAAGTTGGGAAAATTCTACTTTAAACTGAGCGTTACAGCCTGTCACCAACGAACAAGTGGAAGTTATAGTATGGAATTTGATGAGATTCGAAAAGACAAAAAAAAAAGGGGAGGATGTTTAAGCTGTTAAGTATTTAATTAGTGGGCTTAGTTGGATGCTTATTTTCCCAAGTTTTGCTTTTGGCCAAATATAAAATTCTATCCAATACTTGCTTGCTTGCTTTCTTTTCTGAATTTGTGAGGGTGCAAATTAAAACTGGGGGCTATAACTAAATTATTGTGACTGGAAGTACTTTGGATTCTGGATCCCAGCTGCCCAGAGAATATAATTATATCCATATTAGGCATATCCATTTTAAAACGGAAGCACAATTGGGATAAGAGCGTATAATTATATGCACTACCAACAAAAGAAAACGACATAACTATTTAACCGAAAAAAGAGAACATATTATGTTGCTCAACACTAGTCTGGCTAAAATTTCGTTACATCTTTAAAAAAGTTGTGTGTAAGAGCGTGTAGCTCAAATGTTTGAAAGCAGTTATATATGTACTCGAGATCTTGTTTCCAAATCCCCCTCCACCAATATCAATTGTATAAGAAAAAAGAAGTTGGGTTATGAAATTTGTATGGATTTTGATTTAACTCAGGTCCTTACAAAAGCGGACTATTGTTTTTGCTTTTTCTTCAAGAACCTATTGCTATGCATTTAGTCTAGAATCAAAGTGCAATTCGTCCCCATGTATCTGAATAAAAACAAGTTCAAAGTCTGATTGAAAGCAATTTAAAAGGCCACCACTGACTTGTATCTCTCTTCATGGAAAACGAGACTTTTGGAATCACTTTTCTGCCACTGGAGGAAAAAGTGTAAGACATAGCGGCACCTTGTTTTGGCGTGGTTGGAAGCCAATGTCACTCAAACTCAAAGTTGTGCCCCACTTCTACAGAAGCACTTTCGGATTTGTGTAATTCATTCATGCATGTTTTAAATATGCCAAAACCCCATCGTATAAAATTGGAAATCATAATTTGCGACCTGTGAGCACGCCAAATATGCTGGGTTGTCAAAGGCCCATAGACCAATTATAGCCCTAGCCAAATCTTGGGTTTTCAGTATAATATAGCCCAGTCCTATGTATACTTTAATGCTGGAGTAAGGCCCAACACAGGAGAAGTACTTTCGTGCAATGGGACCGTCCACGGTCATGGTAAGCTAGTCATGCACTGTTATGTGAGAAAGTTCTTCCAACAAATACAGCAGAGGCATCTCCGATTAATCAAGTGCTTGTGTTTGATGACTAGTTAATTTGAGTTACAAATTCATACAGGAATCAACAAGATACATAAACATCATAGACAAAGCCGATCCATTGATTTTGGAGGCCTGTGCAAATATGGATGTTGAGGCCCTATATATACAAGTAGGAAAAAAAAAATCTATATAGAAACAGAAATTTCTGACACGGGAAGAACACATTCGAAAAGAGCTTCCCATAAAAATTTCTTTAGTCACCCTTCCAAATCATAGAGCTGATAAATTGATTTTCCAATTTCAATGCTTGGTGAATTCTCATGTGAATAAGGGAGGGAGAAAAGAACTGTGATTTTGAGGAAATGGCTAAAGCTTGGGTTTTTACAATTCAAAATTTGATGGAAGAGGGTGGTACACTAGTACTGAAGAGAAATCACTTTATTTTGATGGAGGAGAGTGAGAAAGACTTACTGAAAGAGAAAAGAATATTAGAATAGTTTTGCAGTTTGAAAGTTGAGAAGAGGAAAACACAAGTTTCAAATCATAATAAATAAATAAAATGAAGAGTTGCAGCGTGAAAGTTGGGAAAAGGAAAATAAATTAAATTAGGGCATTCACTCTCTAAGTCGTAGAATTTGTTGATAATTAATATTCAATTCAATTTTGGTTTTGGTGCCTTACATGTGGTGTTGTGGGGTGATGTTTAATATTTCATTTTTATTTTGATGTTTTAGTTAATTTAATGGGTTGACTTGGAAAAATTTGGAGGCCCCTAAATTCTGGGAATCCTGTGAGGTCGCACACCTCGCACACCCCATGGGGCGCCTCTTATCATAGATTGAGCCTTTTCCTTTGTATTTGTGGAGCCTACTCTTATTTTTTTGGTTTTAATTTCTGGAATTAATGTAAAAGAAAGTTCGAACAAAATAATCTTTATTGTGAACATGAAAATCAAGAAACTGAGACAAATTATTCAAACACTTTTTCCCCGCTGTAACTTGTACAGTGTAAAACGGGAAATCAAGAAGGAAACCCTTCACCCTTATTTTCAATCATAACCCTCCAGAATTATTCAACTGCATAATCAATCTGGTGTGAGTGTATATGTGTGTGTATATATATAGCCCCAAAAAGAGAGCAGTTTGGAAAAATAGTGCGACTAATTCCAACGTGGCAGTGGGACCGCAAACAACTTCATGAGCCCATCCTTGCAGTTCTTGCCATCCTTCCCACCACTGGCAAAGTAAGATGGCCTCCACTCAGTGAGCTCAGCCTTGAAGCCCTCACCAGTTCCCTGCGTCTCACTTGCCAACAGCTTGGCTTTGCTGAAATCGCACTTTATGTAGCTCCACAGGTTTGGGAGCTGGTACACGCTGTAACCAGAGTCGTTCTTATACTTGAACACTGCAAAATCAGATCACATAAAACAAAGTTTGAATAATTTCACATGCATTATATGATTTCATGCACGTACTAGGGTCGGGAGGGTTTAGAACAGTTACTCATGCCTCCGAGTCCTGTATTCGAATCATCTTTCTCATAATATCATTTTGTTTGTATAAATTTAAAAATAAAACACTTACCCAATTGGTCCTTTATGTAGAAGGGGCTGTTTTGGAAAGCCCAATCGGTGTAGTTGAAGCCATAACGCCAGCCTTCAGAGCCTCCAACGACGAGGGTTCTGGCCTCGCTCGCTGCCAGTAGAGAGGCAGCAGCTAGAAGCAGAAGGAACCCTCGTGCATTATAACTCAAAGCCATGCTAGCTGTTTGTATCTCAAAGTATATCGCTCCTTCAATAATGTGCTAAGATACTGAAAACTTGAATATGGGAAGGAGATGAGAAAGCATGAGGGCTCATGGGGTTTATATAGGGCAAAAAAATGTGACCAGAACTGCCTCTTTGTCTTGGTTGGTGAAAATGTGAGGCCTTGGTAATGACTGAATTGCCATACTTCGAATTTTGCAGCTGGATTGTGATTTGTGTGAGGGCATGACCAGGAAAAAGGAGGGTAAAAGGGTAAAATTATCGGCTGACTAATTGTTCTGGTCATCGTGAATTTGGTCATTATCCACTTAGAACAAGAATTTGATGCAGTTGATATGATTAGTAGCGCATTAGCAGTTTAAAAAGTCAGCCAAGGCAACGGAAGGTATTGTGGGTTCGTTAACACACGAAACGGTCAACCACCGGCATTTTTACTTTATTTTGAAATTGTCTCAGTTTGCAGGCTCATGGAAATTTATATCGGCAATGCGCTTCACCCAAAGTTTGACATACATTTTTGGAACATTTTTGGGTTTGATTTTTATGTGTGTTTGGAAATAACTTGGTGATTGCATTGTGCGGAAGCTTGGTGAGTTACCATTTTCAAGATGGTGGTGGAGTTTGTTTGGTTACTGAGAAAATTTGGGAAAAGGGGGGGGAAATAATAAGTTTTGAACATTTATCTGGGAAGCCCATGATGACAAACAGGCTCAATGGGCTGCTTACTTCTAGTTCATTGGACTTAAAAGTCATAGTCCAACCTTAACTTTAACCATGAGACATTCTATAGTGAGGGCATTATCCGATGACTAACCAATTTGATTCAACAGCTAACTAATTTGCCTTAATCATTGATCGCCGTGTTGTTTGAAGATCTTGATTTCAAAGCATTGCAATAAAAAGAAGGCAAATTTGAGATTTAAAAACGGAGAAATCATCACATGAAACCTGAAATTGAAGAAAAGAAGGTATCTTTAAGAGGTGAATATGTGACACTAAGAGCACAATAACTTCAGCAGCTAGCAGATGACAGATTGTTTACTGAATTGGTGGGAAATGACCATCATTATCAACCCTGAAAAAGAATATGATTTTGTTGCTTCTGCAATCATAATTGAACCAGTTATACTACTCACCTTCATTGGGTCCACACACACTTTCATTAATGCTGCAATCATAATTGAACCAGTTATACTACTCACCTTCATTGGTCCACACACACTTTCATTAATGCTCATAGCTGGTGGGTTGATTTTGAAGCTGTGAGCAATGTTGTTTGCTTGCAATTGAATCTAAAAAAAAGTACGGTAGAACAGCTGCCAGACAGCAGTTTCTAGCTAAAATAATCTATGTTTTTTCTTTTCAACTAAACAAAAAACTGGGAGTGGCAATTCAAAATTCAAAGAGAAGTCTCAAAAATGCGTTTCAGTCTGCAAAGTCAATGATACCAACATCACAAATGTAAAAAAAAAATGAACAAACAAAACACAACTGATAGAGGAGTTTTCAACTGCTACCATGTCCAAAAAAAACCCAACAGCTAGAACATCAAAGATTTGCAGGTTGTGGGGTTTGAGGAGATTGCTCTTCTTGCTGAAGCTCAGATCCTTGATGGGTTTGGGCTGGAGTTGAAGTTGAAACAGAGGAGCAAGACACATTAGGCCTGGAAAGTGGTGGGTTGATTCTTCCATCAATGCAAGATGAGCATTTTGTCTCTGCCCAGCTCTCCAAATCATAATGGCCATATCCCATTATGCTCCTCCCAGAGCAGAGCCTCCCAATTACAACAGCAACCACACCCAAGATTATGACCACAACAAGAACAGCGACCACTGCACCAATGGAGCCATGGGGGGAGTGAGGGTTTGCATTTTGCTGCAGCACAAAGTCTGGTGGAGGTTGCTGATCTAATGGCATTGACATTTTAGCAAAGACCCAGAAGAGGGAAGAAGACTGGTTTTTTGCTCTTGGAGCCTTGAAATGTTCCCCAAATGCTGCAAAGTTTGGAGCTTTTTGAGTTACTCAAGACCTCAGTATGGGCTTGAGGCTATGTAGCCAATTCTAGCCAATGCATGGTTTGCTTTTGCAACTTGGTTCTTGAAAGCCTAGATTTATTCACTTGTTTGGGAGAAAAGGCCAGAACTAGAGTTATTCTCTTATGTAGTAGGCTCACTAGAGAGAGAGAGAGAGATTGTAAATTTGTAAGATTCTGTTGAAACCTTAGATATTATGAACATTCTCCATCAGCTGATTTTTTTACCCAATTGTAAAGGCCTCAGGAATCTTTTTTTTATTTTTATTTTTATTTTTTTAATTAGGGGAACCCCAGAGGCAGTAAAAAGACAAAAGCAAAGTAAAAAGTAATCCGTAAAGTTGGAATCTTGGGAGTGTTGAGCACTTTCCAAGAGACCATTTCGAAAAAACGTCCTTGAGCTTTTTCAGTTCCTTTTTCTGTCACCCTAGGAAGAATTCATGCTATAAACCTATAATCTCAGAAAACCAACACTTTCAAACATTTTCTTTCAATAGAAAAATTATTACACATAATTTGGAAAAGGGTTTCGTATTTTGAAAGCCTGCATGAGTTTAATAAATCTGTTATGTAAATCCACAATAACATATATTATTAATTTCATCAAATCAAATCTATTGACAACAAACAAAGTATACCAACGTAAATTAGGCTAGTTAACCAAGATATACATGTCCGTTTTCTTACAACCAAATGCGATATCCCTCCCGTATCATATCGTAGAGTTACTTAGAATATTATAAATAAAAAACCACTTTAGTATCTTGGAAATTCCAAAACCATTCTTTTGCATTTTCAAATTAATATTCTCTCAGAGGTTGACAGTCAAATTGTATATGAACCTCTAGCGCTCTACGACGCAGGTATTATGGGATGGAACCTTGACAATACCTGAGCCAATTTCCTAATCCCCATTATCGTTTAAAAGTCACATAGATCAACGGTCCATGTTGCTCCTCACTCTATATAAAATTCAGTAAATTTACAGCAGGTGGAATTCCAACTCCCACCTCTCTCTCTCTCTCTCTCTCTCTCTCTCTCTCTCTCTCTCAAAAGAAAAATTGAGAGGGAAATCAATCAGATGATGCCATGGCTGCCAATCATGACATAATCTGGTCCTCAAATCCTGCATCATATCGACATGGTTTTTTGGGTGGTGTAACCGTCGGGTGATGTTTCTATTATTTTTTTCTTATGATACTCTCATTTGATGATGTTATTAACTTACATGTTATAATATGAGTGAATAATGGACGTGACGACGGAGATAAAAAGAAAACGAAAGCGAGATGGCAGCTTAGCTAATTGAAGGTGGGGCTTAAACTTGGGCCTCAATTGTTTGAATGCTACTTGTGATTTAATTGGTTGGGCCAGGCTAATTTGTTGTTAGTTTGGTGTCTTTGGGCCTTGTGACAATGAAAGAAGCGTGCGATTAAAAAAGTTGACCAATCGCTGTCAAGAAACGCTTTCCTCCGACGGCTACATCGAGAATGTTAATTAGTTAAGGGAAAGATCAAGCCAGCCAACCACATTCCATTTATCGTGTGAGATTATTAAACACAAATCAACATCAATGGTTCTTAATTAATCCGCCTTGGTCCCTATGAATAGATGAAGATAAGATTTTAACCAGCCCACAGATTTCGACTGCCGATGGTGACGTACACAGGGTGACGTGATTGCAGAATTATTCAGAGGCCTTGATTTGATTGGTATTTCCACGGTAAGAAGCTGAGAGCGTGCCCACTTTGTAATATTGCTCCATAAGCAATATCCGACCGAGGCCCTGGTTGTGTGTATATTTAATGTGTGATAAAAACAGCTTTGTCTGCATTATTTCCATTTGCTTCCATCTTCCTACTGGGACTTGAAGCTGAGCTCAAGCGGTGAGTGAAGATGAATGATGGGGGAGTCTCAAGTGGACGCTCAGCAAGTGGAGGCAGATCTAGCCAGGCCCCGGCTAGCGCGAGGGCACCTGTGCCACCTCGAGGAGCTGTGATGAAGAAGATTGTTTCTGACATGGTTAAACCCTTTGCCACTTCTTCCTCCTAATCATGATCAAGCATTGCAGATTATCATGTATCCTCATGTGCTGCTCTGCTCTGCAAATATTTCTCAACTCTAGCATTATGTGAAATAAACCCTAATGTAATCCCCTTATTATCATCCTGTGGAGAGCAGGTGAGGGGGGAATGCTTGATTAGGGTTGGAATTTCCGAATTTATGTAGTTAGTGTCAGTAATTAACGTTCATGACTTGTTTGTTTGGAAACTATTGGAGTTTGTGTTTGGTAATATTAAGTCCAACGTTGTTTGCCAATGACAATCTTCTTGATTGGGTTGGAACTCTTTTTTAATTTTGATGGTGTGATTCTGATGGTGTTGATTACATTCATCAATAGCTGAGAATGCTCAGTGTCCACACACGACCCTGGGTCGAAATCTAAATGAAGTAAGTAAATGGCTTAACTGTCATAAATTATGTTTGGTTCCTGAGAAAATTTTCTGTTTGGTTCTCGAGAAAGTTTACTGACATGAACGGTTCTTTTTAATTGGGTGCAGAAGCTAAAGTTGGAGTTTCGTTTTACCATATTCTTATTGTTTAGAAAATTAAGGACCGGAACTAATTTTTTTTGCCAATTTGCCCGTCGATGTCAAAATCTGCCATTCCTCATCCATTATACCGTCAACTTGTCAAGTTGGTGTTTTAGTGGAGACGCACAATGACAAAAGTAACGTCTAACTTGACGGCTGGAAGGATAGGAAGTAGCATATTTTGACATCCGGGGAAAATTGGTGAAAAAAATTACTTTGAGTCATTAATTTTCTATTAAAAAAAAGATAAGGGATAAATCGAAACTTAAGTACAAATTTAGGGGCAAATCACCAATTAGCCCTAAGTAAATAGATAAATACAGTAGCTGCCTGCATAGTGGGCCTAAAACATACCTGAAGAGAAAATGGGGCTGATAAAAAAAAAAGTTGGGTTTCCAATTGGACCACAGACTATTTTGGGCATGCCCAACTAAGCGTGAGAAATATTTAATTCCCAAACATTGTCTGCAATTTCCACTCTAAAGTTAGGGAGGCATGATGAAATCATGAAAGTAGTCAGCCACCATCTTCCTAACCGTTGCCCAACGGATTTCATCCCCGGCAACCAAATTCAAATATCTGAAAAGCAAAAGAACAAAAGCAAAAGCCACATTCACACACACACACACACCTACCTTTTTCCTCAGTTTTCACAAATAAAATAGTACCACCACTATATAAATTTGGTCACTCCTATGTTCCACATTAATTTCCTAGCCTCATTTTAATCAAATTCTAGCAAATGGGTTCTTGCATTAGCAAATGCAGACCCAGAAGAAGACACATGATAGATGAACTCAATCATGTCCAAGACAAGCTGGTAATCTCACAAGCTCCATCTAGATTAGCTGCTCCTCCAATTTCTGCTTCAAACAAAATCTCCCCCTCTCCTCCATCCCCTTCCAATTCCACTTCCTCTGCTTCTTCCTTCACTTGCACCACCAACACAAGCACTTCCCACACCAGCAGCTCACTAACCTCAAGCCTGTCAAGTGCTTCTTCAGTCTTGAGTTCGAAAATCGACCGGTCTTTCTCCAACGAGTTCTTGTGGTCATGTTACAAGGAAAACCCACATGTAGTTCGGATTAATTCACTCAAAGAAGCAAGCTTTTCCTCATCATCACTGCCACAGAAGCCGCTTTTGCCAGCAGCAGTGAAGAAGAAGCAGCCAAACCTGAAAAACGCAAATGCGTCTGTTACACCTCAGAAGAGAGTGAGGTCAAGTTCACCAACCCCATTAACAAGACAAAAGAGCTTCCGAAAAGAGCCAGAGAGGCCGCCTATGATCTCTGCATATTCTCACCCAAGTAGAATCTTGAGGTCACCTTCTCCAAGCAGAAGGTTCAACATGGCAAACCCACCAAAAGAATCAAGCCATTCAAAGCCTAACGCGTTGAATCTCAGGCCTGCAGCAAGTTCAAATTACAGCAATTCAAGCCGGCTGCTTAGACCTTATTTGAGGAGCAGAGAAACAGAGACGCGCATTCACAGGATCAGCTCCAAAATTGATGAGGTTGCAGTTGGAGAAGCTCTAGCTGACTATATGGACTCTCTTCCAGCTGAGGACATTGACAACCCCTTAATCTCTCTCGATTGTTTTATCTTCCTCTAGTAGATTAATATTGTGAGTGTGTGTGTGGTCGTGCATATATATATTTGAAAAGGTTGTGAATTCATTCATTTATATGATCTGCTGGATCAAATTAATTCATTTCAACTTCTGTAAATTTATTTGGTTTGCCTTTTTTTTTTTTTTCTTTTAAATTTTTTGTATCGTTACCTGATTGTTTGTTTTGATTGAAATTACGAGAAATGTTCGATGTGTTTATTGTTCAGGAAATTCTTATGAATGCATAAATAATATAAGAGATGAACTATGTAAACATGTTCAACGAGCTGTATCAAAAAAAAAAAAAGAAAAAGAAAGTTCAACGGGCTTGACTTCTTTAGAATTTTGGGCTTTGATGGTCTTATTAATATGGGCTAAACAACAAGAAAGAAAGTTTTATTCACGAAAAAATTAAAAAACAAGGAAACCTTTGGACTTGGCTATGAGAAAGGCTCATTATTGAGGCAGATTTTGAGCCTAGCTAGATTGTTGCTCAAAGAGCTGTATACAATGGGCCAAAGAATACTCTCTCTCCGGTAGAAAATGACATTGATTTACATATCAGAGGTTTTAGGTTCAAATTCCAAATATTATAAGGTAATGATTTTTCCACTCCATTTTATCTACTTACACTCCTTTTTTAGTTATAAAATGGAGTGTAAGTGATAGAATAAGTGAGAAAATCACCACTCTATTATAATTGTGTGTATGAGAAATCCTCATTTCCTGGAGTTTAGACTATCGCTTGTATTAATTTTTTTTTTAAAAACTCTCTCTCTCTCTCTCTCTCTCTCTCTCTCTCTCTCTCTCTCTCTCTCTCTCTCTCTCTCTCTGTTTTTGTTATCGGGTTTGCTTTTTTTATTTGTTGGTTTTAAATACATATATTTACAAGTCATAGATTGCACACAAGAAAACAGCTAACAGGCTACCCATATAATATGATGCACTAATTTAGTTTTTGCAGTCCAACTTACAATAATAAGAATTGTTTAATAATCGTATTACACAGGATGAAGTGAGGAGTTTGACTCTGAATTTATTAGTGCTTAATCCAAAAGTTGAAACAAATTAAAACCTCATCGTTGATGTTGGATCAGAATCTTCTCCCTAAATTGTCTCGCAAATTCCCTCAACCCCTAATTTTGGAGACTCTGTTTGGCCGAAAACGAAGGCCACGTAGGCCATGCACATCATGGATTTTGATTTTGTGTCCCTAAAATTGGAACATGACGGATGGCTTCATGTGCACCAGTCTTGGTTAATTTTGGCATAAATCGACCTTTATAATTAGATATCCCTGTCGGCAGGAAACCCTAGATTCTTCAAAAATTTAGGTTAAAAAGAGTGGCGCCTCACTAAGATTAGCTAGCCTAACTACCCCATCTCATGTTGATATATGTACGTTGGAAAATTTATTAACTTTCTGTTATGAAAATTAAATTCGACAAGATGTGATTTTCAAGTTTGAAACAATGTGTCTCTTAAATAAAGAGATACATTACATGCATTTTCAGATTAAGTCACATACTGTAGAAATGATTTGTAAATAGAGAAGTTCATTACATTATTTGAATTAATCCCATTTGCAAGTCTTTGTCAGTTTAATAGTGTCTCATATTGAGAGAGTTCAAACACAAGTCTGTGTTCGTTGTTCTTGTGGTTTGGAGGTCATTATATCCTGGGAGACGTTAGTCATTGGAACTTGAAGCACCAGTGATGGGCAATTTTATCTTAAAAAGATAGAAGCAAGTTCTAGACTCAACCATATTCTGTTTTTTCAAAAACTTCTTTTATATTGTTTGAGTTATTTTATGCATTTAAATTGGTATTTATTTGTATGGATTAAATTATGATTTTCTTTAAATATATAGCAATTTAAATCTCATTATTTTCCAACAATATATATATATATCTCCGGATTGTATTTCACTAATCTAAACCATCTATTTTGTAGATATTTATTCAAAGATCATCTATATAAAAAAATCACTTGAATTTGATATCATTGACCACTCAATTAAATTATTAAAATGGTAGTATTTTCTTGAAGTACCGTGTTCATTGATTTTGTAGGATACAATTAGATGTCTAAATGGTTTCTGATTTGTCAAATTTTTTGCAAGGATAATATATGAATGAGAACCTAAAAATAGATAGTTTGGATCGTTGGAAAAAATTTGTAAGGTATCCTAAAGGGCGTTCATCAAATAAAATTATTTGAAGAATCCTTCAATAGAAATGAAATATATATATATATATATATAATGTGCCACTTTAGGATTGTTCATAGGGACATGATGTAACATTTTCAGCCTTGAATTATTCAATGGGTACGTTGTGTGTGATATCAGTTCTCTTTTTAGGAGGAAAAAATGGGGAAATTTAGGATTGGTGTATATGAGCCAAATTACCTTATCAAGTAAAACGTCGATATGTTACTGTAAAACGACCCGATATCATTATTTTGAGAGAGAGAGAGAGAGAGAGAGAGAGAGAGAGAGAGAGAGAGAGAGAGAGAGAGAGAGAGAGAGAGAGAGTCTATAACTCTATATGATAGTATATATATGCCTATAAACGAAGTGTTGCTATTTTCATCCAATTGTCCTATTTTTTTATCTATCTTATCTTCTCACCCACCATATAAATTTGAAAAAACACAATCCTATTTTTTCATCCACCTTTATTTTTAAAATCCCTTTCATTATTAATTCAACCAAAACCCATAAATCAAGCAAAAAATTTAAAAAATAACCCAAACAAACCCAACAACCTCTTCCTATTCTTCTTCTTCAATCATAATTCCAAAAAAGTCCCGAAAGACACCATTTAGTCCCAAGTCCCTACAACATGCCCTTGCTCTCATTGAAAGCATGCTAGCCTTCAACCCCTTGCCAATTCAAAATCCAATAACCCTTTGAGTTACTCAACCTAAAACCAGGGACGGACCCAGAATTTCAAAATGGGGTGGGCTAGATTTTAGGTCCGGCTAAACTTTATAGGGAGGCTTATGGAATTAATCAGAATATTATATAAATTTAATTTAAGGACATATCATTTTTATTTTATTTATTTAAAGAGTCCAATTGTACACCAACAATGTCAGCAACAATTGATTATATATGCTTAAAATTAACATTAGTTGACAACTCACAACTCATATTGCAACTTATTTAGTATATGTGTTTTATACTAACAATAACAAAAGAAAAACACTTGATTGGGCTATAGCCAAGTTTGTACACACTACAGGTCTGTCCCTGCCTAAAACCATACCAAATAACAAACAGACGAAAAATAAAGAATCAATTCATTCATAGGGGTGACTGTCGAGAGGAGGGAGGAGAGAAATAAGGAGAAAAAAGGAGGAGGTGGAGGGTGCATGGGTGCATGGGGAAGATAAGACAGCTAGTAGGGTGGGTCTTTCTTGGCTGTTGAAGAGAGAGAGAGAGAGAGAGAGAGAGAGAGAGAGAGAAAGAGAGAAAAGAAGGAGAGATGAGGTGGGGGATGTGTGGTGGGTGGTGGGGTGGTCGGAGTTTTTTTGGGATGAGGAAAAGGGGGTCTTAGAAGTTATTTTATAAATGGGTAAATTTGTCTTTAAAATGGGGAAATAGGACAAGAGGGTGAAAATAGTAACACTCATGCAAACGGTACTGATTATATTATAATTAGATCAAGATTTAAGTAAATTACTTTCGCTATCGATATTAATTCAAGGTACGTTAAAAGTTCATGCGAAATGAATTAGCAGTGGAAAGTTATGTTGAGAAAAGAAAGGAGGACAGGGAGATAATAAAATATATTGCCGTTGGGTTGTTCTACTACTTAGAACCACCTAAACAAAATTTGAAAAGTGAAGCATATAAATTAAAAAATTATTGTTATTTATTTGGAGTATAGGCATGCAGTGATCTCCCTCCCTCCCCGCTAAGCTAATAACAAAGATGAATGCATACTGCAAGCGTTGCATTGCTCTCATTTATTCCAAAAAAAAAAAACGCAGCACACCGAATGCGTTGCATTGCTATTACTCTAACTATGATCTTCACAGATAGGGTCGAAGCTAATTAATTAAGAATTAATCCATCCAGGAAATAATATAATATTTTAACATGTCTACGTGGCACTTACTAGATAGATAGCTTATTTTTTTATGGTCCAAAAGGACACCTAACATAATAAGCCAAATAAGTATTCTTCAATCTATTCTTAAATAATACATACCAATTTAAAAATAAGCTATGTTCATGTTTTTCTTCATATACAAATGAAGCTATTCTTCAATCTCTTCAATATCCTAAATAAAGTTGTTATTTGTCTTGTCTAGGGAATGCAGTTAGGATCAATACTAAAACTTTAATCAATTCCTATCTGTTTTTTCCCTATTGTCAACCTACCGACTACAGTTACACTTTTTATTGTATTAAGGGGCGAATAAGTAGGCTAGCTAAAGTTATTAGCCAAAAATTTCATTATTATTAATTTATGTGCTTATAGTTTTTATAGTCTTTCTAGAAATTAAGGACCTCGATATTAGGGAGAGGGAGAATCGAACCTAGGACCTCTTGTGCAATTGTAAATCGTCTTAACTACTGAAGCTAGCCCTCACAATTTCCAACAAATTTTAACATAAAACAAATACATATTAAATGCAACCAAAAATCACATATTGTCAAAATGAAAATATGTTAAAAAACAAAGTGAAAGTTTACCTATTTTAGCCAATGTAACCAAAAAAAAAAATGTTTACATATCTTAATGTGTATTTTTATTATTGTCTTTTAATAGGTTAATACATACTGAGCTATGTTTAAAATAAGACAAATATGTATCTTTGATTTATTTTTAATCCCCAAAACCTCCCTAGGCTACATCCCAATGTAGCCTTTGTCATAGTTCCGCTAGTGATCGTATGATCTTATTGTTGAAGAATATAAGTCCCACATCGGAAACTTGACTAAATAAAATACAAAATATAATGAATGGTTTTACTACTAATAATACCGATGCCTTTTGTGATAAAACCCCACACCTACTTGGCTTTGTATGTGGTTAAGTTGGGGGGCACACGTGGAGCTAAGTCCACATCGGAGTCAACTATTCAAGCCTAACACGTGAACACCACATATTGGGTAAGGATAAACATTCAAGTCCAACATGTTGGGGTAAATGGTAATGGCTCAATTCAAGCATAGTCAATCAATCAGCTCTAATACCATGTTAAATTTCAAATAGACGGGTCATTGACACACTACTAGCAACACCGATATTGTCCCCAACTTAACCACCTACAAAGCTCAATAGGTGTAGGGTTTATCACAAAAGGCCTCAGTATTACTAGAAGTGGAACCACTTATTATAAATTGTAGTTTATTTAGTTAAGTTTTCGATATAGGACTTATATTCTTTAACAGTAATGACTATCTAAATTTGTAACATTTTTGTTTGTAATTTTAATTATTGGAAAATATAATTTAAAAAAATCAAATTGTGTCCTAATTTTATTATAGGGTAGACTTGAAATTGTAAAGTTGCAGAAGAAAAAGGTGTTCTTTAGGTAGATAAAGGAGGGGGTTAATGAGTTGCAGAACCACAAAGGTTAGCCTCTATCTATCTATCTATCTATTTTTTTTTTTTTTTTTCAGGTGTGTGGGAGGCCCGAACGGACGAACGAAAACAGTTTAGAAAAACGTAACATATCAACCATTCTGAACCAGACCCACAATAGAATGAGATTTTAAAGTATAAAGTCTATGGAACTAAAAGTGTTGAATATGAGTAATTTTCTCCAATGACCAAACGCAACATAAATGTATTTTAGTTATTCATTTTACATGAATTGTATGTAGTTTTCAAATATGTTGTATATATCCAGTGTCTTTGGTCTTTATAGGCTTTTTATACCTACTATTGCCTGATTTTCCAAATCGAGAAGTTAATTAATACATATTTTTTTTAAACTATTCCTTTTTTTCCTTTTTCCTAATTTAGCCTTATCATACACATCAAAGTTTATTTAGGAAAAAAAAACATTCTATACGGATCTCTTAAAAAGAACCATTTTACATTGATGGATTTGGGGGTCGGCATATATCCAAAAGGGGTAGTTACTAATTAATGAAATTTTATTTGGAAAGAATACTATGGAAAGAAATCCAAATTTCTTTATAATAAAAAATGTTCTATCTCCAAGTACACTCCTCACTTGCGGCCAAGAGGGTGAGACTTGCCGATGTATGGAATTTATTTCTTGTGTTTGGAAGATGGAGAAAATTAGCATACATAGTATGTAGACTCGAGTCATAAAAATAAGTTGATATTCAAAGAATACTATTTGCCTCCTTACGGATAAGGACATGCTCCTCAATTATGCGAATTATAGTTTGACACATATACAAAAATAATTCATAAAAACACACAAAATAAAAATAAAAATTTATAAATAAACCAAATCCTAGACATGTATTTATAAAAAAACCCAAGCACTATTTAAACATAGAAACACACCCAAAATCAACCTCAAAGTCAACTTTTTGGGTGTGTTTATAAATGAGTTTTGAGTGTGTGTAATGATGGGTTTTGGGTGTGTTTATATGTTTAAATAGTGCTTGAGTTTTTTTATAATTTCAACCCCCATTTTGGGTGTTTTAGTGAAACTCCCAAATAAAAACTTATGCACACATGTCATACGGTTATTGACAGGAATATAAGAGCGTATACTTATCTGGTAAGGAGGGAAGTATTTACCATATTCAAATTTTTGGGGAGAAAATATTAAATTCATATTTGTATGGAAATTTATCCAAATATTTCCTTCTAAATCATTTTATCCAAATATACTTTCTACACATACCGAAAAAGAATCTATATGATTTTGAATCAAAATATCACACTTATCGTCGCAACACACAAAGAAAAACTAGGTATTACTTGTACAAATTTTCTTTTGACTTCTTATAAATAAATAAAAAGTTTTAAATAATATGTGTGGATATTTGTTTAGAAAGCACGTGCCAGATCCCTATATAAATCCCTACCTTGGCCTCTTGTCAATTGGCAGTGTCCGTCTCTAAGCCAAAAAAGAAAATTGTCCTCGTCAACAATACCAATATGGATTCAAGTGCCTCTGTTGTCTTGTCCTCTCCATGCGCAAAGCTTCCAAACCTTGAAGGAAACCATGGCAATATCGAAAAGGGAGGCGTGGCTCCTTTTATTGACTCAGCTTTCCTTCAAAAACAATCTCAAGTGCCCACTGGTTTCGTTTGGCCTGAGGCAGACTTGGTTTCTGCTCATCAAGAGCTCAATGAACCACTGGTGGATCTTGAGGGTTTCTTCAAGGGTGATGTTGTGGCAACTGAGAATGCTGCCAAGGCCATTAGGTCATCTTGCGTGAGCCATGGCTTTTTCCAAGTGACCAACCATGGGGTCGATCTAAATCTTATCAAACTCGCTGATGATCATTTGGATAAATTCTTCAAGCTTCCTGTAGAGGAGAAAGCAAAGGTAAAGAGGTGCCCTGGTAGCCCTTATGGCTATTCGGGTTCCCATGCTGATCGATTTTCGGCCAAATTGCCATGGAAGGAAACTCTGTCTTTTGCTTTCCATCAAGGTCCAAACCCAGTTGTGGCCGATTTCTGCAAATCCAAACTAGGCAAAGATTTCGAAGAAACAGGGTAAGATACATGAGTAATGTTACATGTATCACATTTTATTAATATTAATTACGTCTAGAAAAGTGGTTGGTGTACGTAGTCTAAACGTTTTGTTATTTTCTTTTTTCTCCTATACAGTTTAAATTAATGGGTTTATTAATATATTTTTGAGTGTCAAACACACAAGCACTAATTAAAATACACACATACATGATGAGGACCACTCTTAATTTGTTTCTTAATTATTAATTTTTTGTAGGAGGGTCTACCAAAAGTATTGTGAAGCAATGCACAATTTGGCTCTTTCAATTACGGAGCTCCTGGCAATTAGTTTGAAAGTGGATCGAATGCATTACAGAGAGTTCTTTGAAGATGCTCACTCTATCCTAAGGTGCAACTTCTATCCAACTTGCCAAGAGCCAAGTCTTTCTCTTGGAACGGGACCTCATTGTGATCCAATATCCCTCACCATTCTTTACCAAGATCAGGTTAGAGGGCTTGATGTGTTTGTCAACAACATATGGCAGACGGTTCGACCTATTCAAGGTGCCCTAGTCATAAACATTGGCGATACCTTCTCGGTACGTATAATATACGCTTTTTAATTCATTAAGCTTAGAATAATTAATCTTTTATCACAGGAAAGTCTATGGTTGAACTTGAATTGAACCATAGATTCAACATTATTTTATATATACAAGCGATATTTGGGGAGGGAGATTCGAACACATGATCTCAGAGGTAACTGCTCTTAACCACTTGAGCTACAAACCCCTTGCAACCATAGATTTATAATTAACCAAGAAATAAAATGAAAAACATGTAGATCCAGCTAAAAGGGAAAACGAAGTGGGATTTCCATTAATGCTGTGGGTTATGACTTATGAGATATCAATAATTAGGAAATCTTCACGTAAAAGATATGACGTACGGCCTAGCTAGGTATTGTTAACAGGAAAGGACACTACAATACGGGCTAGGTTTAGCTGCTAGATGATAAGAAAGAACTCTAGATAGCTAGCAAAGTGGCCGGCCGACCCCATTTTATGAAGAAATTAAAAATAACATTATTTTGCCTTGACTCTGGTGGTAAGAGTAGTCAATCTCCTCCTAAAGTTTTTTTCACCAAAAAAAAAAAAACCATATTTTTCAGTCTCAATGTATGATATGGCAGACAAGTCATGAGATCATGTACTCAAAGCCATTGGAAAAATGATGAGTATGTGGAGATTACTTAAGAATGCAATACCAATAGTTGCGACGCACAAGTTGCTATGCATGTAAAATAGTATAATTAACCAATATCATTAGTGTTAATTATAATTACTAATCTAGGTTGGCATGATTTTTTCTTATTATTATTATTATTATGTGCAGGCATTAACGAATGGCATGTACAAGAGTTGCTTGCACAGGGCCGTCGTGAACAGCCAGAAGGAGAGGAGGTCAATGGCATTCTTTCTGTGCCCAAAAGATGACAAGGTTGTGAAGCCCCCAGAGGATCTTCTGCGCATTGAGGGGATGACAAGAAAGTTCCCGGATTTCACATGGTCAGATTTTCTCCGATTCACTCAATATAACTACAGGCCTGACGAAACTACCCTCCAAAAGTTCAGCAACTGGCTCCTTTCTGCTGATAATAACGAACGTCTCTAGGAGGAGCTCTTGCTATAGCTACTACAAGCTAGCATGGAGATGGAGATGGAGTGCACCGCAGTTGGTTCTCTAAGCTTTTTTATTTTTATTTTCTAATATTCTATTGCAGTTCTTGAGGGCTTGACCCACATATTTATCAAATCCTAGAAGTTAAAACTTCAAAAAAGATGTTTTTTTTTTTGCAGTGTTACCAATTACTGAGCTATAGCTCTGGTTGGCTGAATGTTTCTTGACTGGGCATGTTCTGTTGTTTTTATATTTATATAAATGATCAGTATACAGTTTATTACTTGATACAATATGCAGATCTTAGCTATCAGTAAATGTGTCCTGCTAGCTCCTTGTAAATATCTCATCATCACTCATGAGTCATGAATTATTTAACTAAACAGGATTTGAAAGGAAAACGATGGCACCCATGTACCTCTATTTACATCTATATTTATCAATCATCATTTTAAATCCTTGGGGTGTGCATAAGAGTCGCACGCATGTTTCTCAACTAGCTTTTAATTCGATAGCATTTATCTTTTGAATGTTGAAAAAAAGTCTCAAGCTCGAATTCCGCGCTAGAAACGATAATTATCCAGCTACACCATCATTTTACAAGAAATTATTAAGTGGGCCAATCAACTGTATATTTGCCTTCACTCTCACATGTTTGAAACTTTTTCAACTAAACATGTTCTCAGGATGTCCTTTAGCAGTGAGGATGCCAATAAAAAACCAAAGACTTTACCTTGTTTTTTAAGGTAGCACCGTTCTCTAAGTCCAAAGTTCCGGGATTTAGTGAAACTTGACAACCCACTCGTACATTTACTGGGACACATGCTTAAGGACAAGCTTCACAAGAAAATTAAAAACCCGATACACGAGGGCTGTCCTTGCATTGCTTTGCAGTATGGGACAGCCAAAAGGGACGTGCCAAAGCAAAGAGGAGAGTAGGAGCCAAAGCTATGGACAACCAAACTCCCTCTGTTTTTTTCTCAACTCAGATGATGGTCTTCAGCCACAGACAAAGCAACCACATTTGTTTGGGATATCGAAAAGAGATAATAATCGCTGCAGAGGTGGGTCAACTTGGTTAGATCTCAGGTTGCTCTGCCTCTATCCAGTTTTGCAATGAGATTCTTTGTTTTTGTCTTATGTATTTAGCTGTGTGCATATAGTAAATTCTTACCATCATGCTTCTACTTGCACTTCTCTTTTAAAACAATGATCTGTCGACATATAATCTCGTCAAATATATATTTATGTTACTAGATTGTGAATATAAATCACGCAACAAATAATATAAAATTAGAATTTACTTTGAATGGATAATTACGTAAATATTTAGGATTTAGATGACTTATTCAGAAGTAGGTGATTAAAGACACCGCTCTAAAAAATAAAAGAAAAGAGACAAAAATAGAACATCTCCATGTGTGGTTATCCTGTGAATTAATAAAGCGCCGCTGGAGAAAGATATTTCAGGCTTTGATAAGCTCGTGTAGTTTTGTCAATTGCTTTGTGGGAAATACAGGAGCCATCGTTGTTATTATTCTGGCCTTATATGGGGTTGGTCGAATTGTAGGAGGACACAAACAATTTATATTATTTCTATCGCTATCATTGGAATTCAAGCTCAACAGCCAAATTAAATTTGGCCCCTGTCGAAAATTCAAGCTCATTGGGTTTTAATCTAATTTTCTATCGTAATTAATTATAAGAAGAAAACCCCTTGAAAGCAACTTGAACTGGAAATGGTGCGCAATGGATAAGTATATGTACAATTAAACGCAAATTATTTTAATTAAATTTTTTTTTAATCGTTTTTTTATTTTTTTATTTTTCAGACACACTATATGGATGTTGGACTGAATCCAAGGCTTGCCTGAAAAATCGAGTCTCTAAACCACTACACTAGTAGGGTACTTTACAATAACCGCAAATTATGGATTGAAGAATAGGGCAATTTGAGTAATGTCAATAATTTGACGTTTCTGTCCTTTATGTAGCTGGAAGTTGTTTAGAGGCCACTAAACAGTGGATTTTGGTTCTGGAAAAATGTCTAGCATGATTGCGTTGATGTCTTCGGTTATCATATCAATCAAGCTTTATCAGCAGGTTGGACAAAAACTTGGGACCCTCGGTAACACATTGGCCAGCATAGAATTAAAGCCGTTGCAGGGAGTTTTCTTGGTTTTACATTTAGTTCCTCATAAGATACTAGTCAGTATGCGTTATTATCATAAACATGCATTTTTAAGCAAATAAATAATTCATGTACTATACACGTACATACATATTTTTTTCTAAATAATACACATTTTTCAAATATTTTGTAATGACACATGTTGTTCGTGTATTTATTATTGAAAAAAAAACTACAAATAGATCATTTAAATATTAATATATATACTTGCCGAATGTATATACGTACGTACATATTATACAGTCCGCTACTTTATTAACTATGATACTCATATCAGGACTTGGAATTTTCAGTTCTGGTTAACTCTAGCTAGTAATGAAGTATAATACTGGAATTGAGAAAAAAATCACACAATTTGTAACAAGAAGTGATGAAAACCTTACGAATGACTCATACTGACATCCCAGAAAACATTTAACTATAATTTCCAAAGAGAATATTTTTTACGTTTGAGTAGCCCATTAAATTGCTTGTTGGAATGAACTTTCCTTAGAATTTAGAAATGTAGGAAACATTTGTTTCCCAAATTCTCATAACCAGGAGCAGATCGTTGATATGGTCAGGTCAGGCATCTCATATTCTTATTAACTCCAACCAAACAAATCTGTCTATACAAGAACATATAAAAAAATTTATAGTCAAGAATTAACTGGCTTAATTTACATTCAGCAAAGACCAAAAGCAGAAGCTCAAAAACGTGGTTTTGGATACAAAGCTTGTAAAAACTGTGCTAATATATGGGTAATGTAACGGCAGCAGCCACAACAAGATCATCAGAAGCAGAACTTTCCCCAAAGCCATAAGGTCAGATTGCCAATATAAATGCGGAGATGTTAGCACCCCATACCCCTTTGGCATAGTGAGAAGGGACGGCTGTTACTTGAACAATTATTTCCTCATTACTTATACCACAAGTTACGTACACACCTCCCAAATTTCTAATCAGATCAAAATGTTGAAGTCCAGACACAAGAGCATATCTTTGGATGGCCAATTACGCATCCGCACATTCGTGGCGGTGGATTGTTACAACCAAAATGGCAAAAGCCTATTAAACCAAATTAACCATTTCACCGTTCCCATTCTCTCTTGCTTTTCTTCTGCTTACTTGACTATTTTTTTTTTCCGATGCATTGTATATAGTTATTTCAAATACATTGTACATATCCAAATTAATGGGTTAATTCTCCAAATTTGCAATCTACTTTAACCCAACAATGAGGGCATTTTAGTAATAAACTTGGTTTCAATTCCAATTTGTGTGAATTTAGTAAACAACTTATAAGGAATTAGAACCACTCATACCCCAACTCCATATAGTTTAGTAAACAACTTCAATAGGAATCCAGATTCTAACTCTACTCAATCCAACTCATCTTCAATATTTCAATTCATCCTCAATCCATCAATTCCTTACTAATTCAATGACGGATTAGAAAACATGCCATTAAATCATTTTAGCTAAATATGATTGGCACATACCCAAAAAGAACAATTACTACTAAAAATTGATATTTCCCTTGATGAAGAGTTGTCTTCCCAGACCCAGATGAATTATATAAATTCCCTACGTACCTTTGCCTATTCTATCAATTGTTCGTGTCTCTCTCGGATGGTTCTCGTTTTATTGACTCAACTTACCTGGAAAAACAATCCCATGTGCCCTCTAATTTCAAATGGCCTGACGAGGACGCGGTTTCTGCTAAATAAGAGCTGAATGCGCCAGTGGTGGATCTTGAGGGTTTCTTCAAGGGTGATGTCGTGGCAACTGAGAATGCTGCCAAGCTCATTAGGTCATCTTGCTTGAGCCATGGATTTTTCCAAGTGACCAAACATAAGGTCGATGCAGATCTCATCCAACTCGCTTATGATCATGTGGATCATTTTTTCAATCTTCCCATCGAGGAGAAAATAAAGGTACAGACGTGTCCTGGTAGCCCTTATGGCTATTCGGGTGCCCATATGGATTGATTTGTGTCCAATTTGCCATGGAAGGAAACTTTTTCGTTTGCTTTCCAGGACGGTCTAGACTCAATTGTGGCTAATTACTTCGAATTTACCATAGGCAAAGATTTCAAAGAAACATGGGTACGTAAGATACACATGTACGTACGTATCGCATATTATTATATTTACTTCTTAAATTTCTAGACTACATACTCTTAATTAATTTTCTTGTTAATTAATTAATTAATTAATTAATTACTTTCTGGGGTTTCTTTTTGTACGTACTGTAGGGTTGGTATATCAAAAGTATAGTGAAGCAATGCACGGTTTGGCTCTTTCAATTATGGAACTCTTGGCAATCGGGTTGGGAGTGGATGGATTGGATGCTCTACATAGAGTTCTTTGAAGATGCTGTCTCTATCATGAGAGCCAAGTTATATCCAACTTGCCAAGAGCCAAATCTTTCTCTTGGAACGGGACCTCATTGTGATCCTAATGCCCTCACCATTCTTCACCAAGACCTGGTTGGAGGCCTTGATGTGTTTGTCGACAACAAATGGCACAAGGTTCGCCCTATTCCTGGTGCTCTAGTCATCAACATTGGGGATGTCTTCGTGGTACGTAACGTATATCCTAACCCTAACCCTCTTTTAATTAATTTAATTTATTGAAAAAGTAATTAAGGTTAATTAGAGTAATTCATCTTAAGTTTATTATCATGGATCAAGTTGCTACATATGTATGTACAAATGCATGGTTGTACTTATTAAATAGTTTAATGAACTAATAATTAATTATCATTAGTGTTAATTATGAGTGTTAATTAATCTTGCATGCGTTATCGAATGGGATATACAGGAGTTGCTTGCACAGAGCAGTTGTGAACAGCCACAAGGAGGGGAGGTCTTTGGTCTTCTTTATGTGCCCAAGAGCTGACAAGTTGGTGAAGCCCTCAGAGGAACTTGTGCGCACAAGTGAGGGGGCTAACCAAATCAGAAAACAAAAATAATCTCTCTAAAATAAACAACAATATTAAAATACATATTATAAAATATAAAAAAGTAAAAAAAAACCAGAAGAGAAAAAATGAAAAAAACATCCGGGAGGAGAGGAATGGATCTGCAGCATGGCATGCAAAGCTTTTGAGCAAGTATCCCTTGGTCTTTAATTCCAACTTGGACCATCTTCCACTCTTCAAAATTTTTATTTTGGCATTCGTTTGGCTACAGAAAAGAGGTTGCTGGGTTCTGAGGCATAAAACAGGCGGTGGGCACCTACTCAACTCGCAAAACTTCACCTTGAATTCACTCAAAATCATTACAGGATTAATAAAATTACTAAAATTTCACCGACTATATCCTTCCTTCTGATCATTCCAATTCCAAATCCACCAATTAATTGATATTATGAGGAGGTCCAGCTAGCTCTATATCATGGAGATGGAGTTCTCTAAATTATTTTTATTTTCTAAACTCTATTGCGAGTCCTTGTGGGTGTGACCCACATTAATAAAATCCTAGAAGTTCAAATTTCTAAAAAGGATTTTTGTTGTTTGGAAGTGTTATTAGTAAAGCTAGCTAGTTATATGAACTTGGTTCGAATTTACACACAGACCAACCTCTAAAGACAACAGCGTAGGTGTCTCCATTTACACACATACATATCATCATTTTAATTTGCTCAATTTAAATTCTTCGAGCGTGCATAAGAGTTGCACTCATCTTTGCCAACTAACTCTTAATCTAATATATCTCTTTAGAATGTTGAAAAAAGTTTGAGTTCGAACTCCTCATGAGGAACGATATAATTATCAGCTACACCATCATATATATCACAATAAATTAGTAAGTGCGCCAAGCAACTGTATATTTGCCTTCACTCTCACATTTTCGAAATTTTTTCAATTGAACATATGTTCTCGATTTTTTCTTCAGAAGTGAGAGGGTGAAGAAAAAAAAATATGCTACAACACCAATAAAAAACCAGACTGTTACCTTGTTTTTTAAGGTAGCCCCATTCTCTAAGTCCAAAGTTTATATGTTTTCGGGAGATATCGTGAAACTTGGGAATTCAATGGTACATTTATTGGGACACGTTAAGGACAAACTTCGCACACAAAAAAAGGGAAAGAAAAAGAAAACTTGACATACGACGGCCAGCCACCTTCAGCTTCTTGAGGAGAAAATTTTACATGTAACCAGTGGCCCTGGCCCCCCTATATTTTTATCCCTTCTCTATTATATTATATATAATTTATATAATTTATAATAAACAACTTAGAATTAAAGTTAAAATTTCCTCTAAAACAAATTAGACATGAGTCAATAATTAGAAATGTTTAGCTCTAAACATGTAATATTTATTGAATATTTAGGTGTTTTATATACTTGTATTTTCTACTTCGGTCCCCTTAACTTTACAATTCTAGCTCCGCCTCTGCATGTAACAGGAATATAGTATCCCAAATCTATCACGCAGTACCATATCGGAAAGTTAAAATATATGGCAATTGATATCCCCATCCCCAGTATAAGTAAGAGTTTAAATATAGAACGGTTCAATAGCATGTATTTGGCTTTATAAGTCTGTCTAATTATGAGATTTCAAAATGGGACATTCATTAAAAAAAATTAAAAAAAAAGATAAAATAAAAACTTAGTACCTTCCACCTTTGGCAAAGTAGCAAAGTATACTTGATTGCTAATTGCTATTATTACTCTATTACGGTGAAGGTGATTGGCAAAACAAAGAAAAGCTAATTTGCCATTAAAATGACTTCCATGCCTTTCTTCTATAACTATATCTCCACAGGGAAGAAAATCTGCCCCGTCATTGATTGCATACACTTAAGAATTTCTCTTTCAGAATCACGAGCGTTGAATCACATTTTAGGCATGAGCATGACGCATTGGGCCATAGATCAATCAATGGAACGAGCCCGGCGGATCCAGAATTTTCATTCCGGGGGTGCACATGTAAAAGGTTAAAAAAAATTTATATAAAATAGACCCATTGAAATAAAATGATATTACTCTAATTCATAATTAATAGATAAAACCATACAAAATACTCATGTTCATTATCAAAGATAACTGCATCAACTTCAAAAAATAGACACATATTGCAATATACTAGAAATATCTATAAGAATGTGATAATAAACCAAAGAATTAGTGCAATCCTCTTCGCCTCCCAAGGCATCTTGTCTTATTCGACATAAGAACTACCATATCTTAGCGCAATCCTGATCATTTTAGGACATTTACATCATTTTTTAGGTTCGTTGTTGTTTGATTTGGGGCTTTATCTGCATTTCATTTGGGTTCTAGCTCTCAAACTTTGGACCATTATGAGTACTGTCTTAGGGGGAGCTTATTCAAGCAAATATTTTTTCAATACGTGTCACGCCCGGACTCGAAGTCGACGACACTCCTGGTGCGTGAGAAAATAAAAAGTAAAAATTAAAAATTAAAAGAAGCCGAAATATAAAATAAACTTCTCCTATAAAAATAGCTCCCAAAATCTTACAACTTTACAAGAAATTAATAAAACTCTACTACTCTCATCTAATTCAGTCTCAACTCGTTTAGTCATCATCTTACCCACTAATTCATCTGAAAAATTAAATAGGGTGAGGGATGAGCAACCACCTCTCAGTGAGTAGATTATGCAATATGCCAGTCAAGCAATGCCGTTTTACACACTCTAAAAAATATCATGAAAAGATACATCAATCCATATCATATCACATTACCCCATATGTAGTGTGAAAGATTGCACCAAAATTAGACATGCTTGACTTGAAATAGAGAGATATTTATAAATAGAACAAATCCACGATAATTCATGGTTTTCATATTTTATCACAAAATAAGAACTTTTAGAACACATTACATAAACCACTCACATCGACAATGAAAGCCCTTAAAATAAATTGGCAAGACAACCCATTTACCTATCTCGTCCAATATCAAATTTCCTTACATCTCTCTTTAGTCCTCTCTCTTTCTCTCTCACGTTTCTTTTTGTTATGGACAACATAAGGGAGAGGCCTTATTTATACTCTTACAAAACTTGGGCATGAAGTAAGAATAGATATATGGATAAGCTTAATGAATAAGGATAAATACGAATATAGGAAGATAAAATCAAAATATTTATTAACTAACTAATTTCTTTCAAGAGCTGTCAAAACACACAAGCTTTAAGCTTTAAAACAATGACACATATATTGGTGACAAGGATGAAATATGCATGTGCCACACGTCCACCTTAAGATGATTAAAACTCATATATATAAAAAATTACTATGTCATTCCTTTTGTCCAAGTCAGAAAGATAAAAATAGATTTTCTTTAACTATTTAATACACAAGAAATATCTAAGATTTAGAGAAAAACAAATAATATAATTTATAGTTATTCAAATGAACATATGTATATATATTTACAAATACAAATAGTTATTAAAATAGCATTATTGTAAACGTAAAACAGTACATATATATATAAATATTTATTTATAAACGTTTAATCTTCTTTAAAAACTTTTAAGAATATGAATTCTCACAATACGTAAGAGTTAGATTATTCTTGTTAAACTCTTTGTAGATTGAACATCTAAGACTTTTTACCTAGATTGACATTAGGTCTCTCCATGCATTCATATAATACATGAAAAATTGTTTTAAGTAAAAATATTGGCTAAGTATGAAAAATGGTTTCAGAATAATCATTTTCTCAAGATAATTTTTGGCGGCTTTTATTCCTTACACATCAAATAAGAAAACTTGATTTTATGAGATTTTATTATGAAGTATATATTGACTTAATAAGCCATCATTTTTAGCCTAAATCGTATTTTGCACTAAAACCGATTTTTCATATTTTGATTTGGTGGGAATTTGATTTTTTAGTATTTTTATTTGAATCCAAATGGGGAGTACTTCCTTATCTACATTGTAAACTTAAGTAAATATAGTAATATAAAAATAAATGAAAGTAAAAGGACAAAGACATTTACTTAAATGTTGAAAATGAAAATAAGGTAATCTGCCTGCTATGCTTGTGTGCTGCGCCCTCTTGAGCATTTTATCAAGCAGTTTAGGGGCAATTTGCAGTGGTCAACATCTTCACATCCCTTGCAGGGATCAATTAACCCCTCTTGCTCCTATGTGGATCCGCCCCTGGAGCCTGGCCTAGATTCTAAAAAGGTTTAGACTGGCTAATAATGTTATTTGTAATTGCAAATAACATGGTTTAATTATTTATTTGAACGCAAACGGGTCTAGTCCAGTAAAGGGCATTGATTTACAGATTAAGTGTTTCAATTTTGAATTCCCATGACATTCATGTGTGAGAGAAAAAAAAAGAAAAAAGGAGAGGAACAATAATAGCTTAGAAATTAGAATGACTCATGAAGGGCAACGAAAGTCTTACACCTATTAACACACCTCAATGGGTTGGATATTTATACCAAAATCGTTACAACCAATACAAAATCTCTTTAGACAAATGACTCAACATAATAACATTGTGGAAATTTTTAGGTCATGATAAAAGGTTGTGAAGTATTAGGTTTGAGTTTTAGCACTCGTAAAAGAGAAATTCTAAAGTGTATACAGTCGGTGATGGGGCAAAGTTTCTCCCCATAGTTACAGAAGAGAGGCATGAAAATCACTTTTGGTGGCAAATTAGCTTTTCTTTGCCAATCACCTTCACCTAATATCAATGAGCCCATATCACATATACTTTCTTTTTAAAAAATTTAAATTAAAAAAAAAGTGTATTCTAGTTTGAAATATTATAATTAGACCGACTTATAAAGCCAACTGGATGCTATTGCACCGTTCTAAAGTTATATAATATAAGTAATAATGCCTCACTGGTGTAAGCTTTAAGATTAAATTCTTAGAATCAATTAAGAGGTGGACATGGCTCTCAAGAAGCTGATGGTGGCTGGCTCTCTGTGACACCAGACTTTGTCAGTATGTAAATTAATTTTTTCACTGTCAATACTTAATTCCTTTTGAGCTAATTAAAACGCATCCAGTTTCTTTGTGTTTGGATCATTTAAGTTACACCAGAAACCTTACAAATTTACAAATAATAAGCAAACAATCCATGATTCTACAACTTTTGTATGTATGCAAAAGCAGAAGTTGAGTATAAGCAATCTTTACCAACATTCACCAAAGACCAAAAGCAGAAGCTCCAAAACATGGGTTTGGATACAAAGCTTCTGAAAACTGTGCTTATATGGGTAATGGCAGCAGCCACAACAAGATCAGCATCAGAAGCAGAAATTCCCCAAACCATAAGAGCAGATTGCTAATACAAGTGTGGGGAAGTTAGCATCCCATACCCCTTAGGCACAAATGACAAGCTATATTATACAGCGTGTCTTTCACTGTGTACAAGTACTGACAGCCTAGCCAATGGTTCCTGCTCGGGCATTGGATGCTGCAAGCCGTTATCCCGAAAATGATGTACATTTTTAGTGTCAAAGTCCAAAGCTTCCATAACCACACTAGGATTTGGGACTTCAATCCTGGTAGCTATTCCTTTTGGGTGGAAGGAAAGTCTTATGACTTCTCCACTGTCCACTGTTGATCTTGTTGATCTCCAGAGTAGGAGCAAGGTTACCACAGTGAATGATTGGGGTGTTGAGCAACAAACATGCAAAGAAGCACAAGAAAATGTGACAAGTTATGCATGCAGCCAGGATCATAGCTTTTGCCTTGACTCTGATAATGGTCCAGGATACCGTTGTTGTTGCTCTCCAGGTTATCAGGGCAATCCTTACATCCCCAATGGTTGCCAAGGTACTTCAGTTTCTTTGGATTAAATGTTCACAGTGAATTCACTTATGTTCTTATTTGGTTTAGTTTATTATATTGTTTAGCAATCATTTTTCTTTTGGTTGATTGAACTAACAAGGTTGCATTGCTTGTTTGTCTTCAAGATGTTGACGAGTGTGCTGATCCAATGCTTAATGACTGTGAAGAAAGATCTTGCATTAACCAAAAGGGGAGCTACCCTTGTGCTTGCCCCCGAGACTACTATGGGGATGGCCAAAAAAATGGAGAAGGCTGCGTTGGTTATCAACTTCGAGTAATTAAGATTGTGGCTGGTAAGTTTGATATACATAAATCAAAATTTTGTTAGTCTCCAAATGTCCCAATTCTGATATGAAAAGTTCAGAAATTTAGTACATATGCCAAATATCTACACTTATTTTCTATGCAGGTAGTGGAGCAGGCCTTGTTCTACTGCTAGCTAGTGGTGGCTGGTTCTATCTGGGACTCAAGAAAAGAAAGCTTATCAAGCTAAAAAAGCATTATTTTCAGCAAAACGGTGGCTTAATGCTGCAAAAACAACTCTTGAGACCAGAAGAATCCATTGACACTACCAAAATTTTCACAGCGGAAGAACTCAAAATGGCAACCAACAACTTTGATGAGAGCAGAATCATTGGCCGCGGAGGATATGGAACAGTTTATTTATAGCTGAGTTACCTGATCAAAGAGTTGTTGCCATGAAAAAGTCCAAAATAGTCGATCGTAGACAAAACTATCAATTCATTAATGAAGTGGTGGCACTATTGCAGGTCAATCACAAGAATGTAATTAAACTCTTCGGGTGTTGTTTAGAGACAGAAGTGCCATTGCTTGTTTATGAATTTGTCACCAATGTTACCCTCTCTGACCATATCCACCAAGAGAACACAACTTCCACCGCCACCATTCCTTAGAACGTACGTCTTAGAATAGCCACAGAAACTGCAGGGGTGCTTTCATACTTACACTCTGCAGCATCAACCCCAATCATCCATAGAGACATCAAGTCAACAAACATACTCTTGGATGATAATTACACAGCAAAAGTGTCTGACTTTGGACTTTCAAGGCTGGTTTCTCTAGATCAAGCTCAATTGTCTACAGTGGTGCGAGGAACTGTTGGATATTTAGACCCTGAGTACTTACAAACCAGCCAACTGACAGACAAGATGTGTATAGCTTTGGAGTTGTAATGTTGAAGCTACTAACCAGGAAGAAGGCGGTCTTTTTTAATGGGCCTGCAGGGGAGAGAAATCTTGAAAGGTTCTTTCTTTCTGCACTGAAAGAGGACCAGTTAAGAATTATTCTTGAGGATTGTGTACTTAAGAGAGGGAGATGTTGAGGAGGAGAAGGAGTTTGCTAGCCTTGCTGAGAGGTGTTTGAGAGTGAAAGGAGAAGAAAGTAGCAGCAGAACTAGAGGATCTGACTACTATGGCATTGGCAGGGCAGTCATGGGTTGGAGAGGAATTGAATTCAAAAGTGACAGGGAATTTTGGTGGTGAGCCATTAAAAAAAAATTAGTGACGGAGGAGGCAGTACCGGATACCTGACTTTTTAACAATTTCATGCTGCAAGAAAGTGATGGGAGATGAATGTATTGCTTGCAATTATGTACACCTTTATTTGGTTGTGTACTGAATTTGCTGATGCTTTTGCTAAATGCTAATGAATTATCTTTGCTTCATCGTTGTTGTTTATTTATTGTCTTCAAATTCCTTATTAGATTGGCCTCTATTTATCAAAGTATTCTTTCTCATTTATAAGATTTCAGTTCAACACAGAATCACATTGACTACAAAGTAATAAGGTAATTAAACCTGAGAAATAAGTGCTCTATGTAAGCTTAGGAAAAAAAAAAGCACACAAACTATCAAATGGACTTGTTCACTTGCAGCACAATCATCTCCCATCATTTACTGGTAGCATAATGTGGTTCCTCATGGTATCATACCCAGAACTTGAATTGCCACCGCCTCCACAACTAATAGTTTCCATGGATATTCCACCAAGAAGGGACTCAGTCTCTTCTGAATTGGCTTCATTACTAACCCATGGATGCATTACCATCCTTCTCAGTCCTTCTAGTTCCATAGCCACTTCCTTCATTGTTGGCCTTTCTTCTCCTTTCACTCTCAAACACCTCTTCGCAAGGTTTGAAACCTCCTTAAGCTGCTCAATGTTTCCCTCATTCACAATACAATCATCAAGAACTTGTAACAAGCGGTCCTCTTTCAATGCAGAAAGAAAATACATAGCCAAATTTCTCTCTTCCTCTGGCTGGTCAAAGGAAAGCGCTTTCTTTCTTGTTAGTAGCTCAACCAGGACAACCCCGAAACTGTAAACATCACTTTTCTCTGTCAATTGGCTTGTCTGCAAGTATTCGGGGTCTAAATACCCCAGAGTTCCTTGCACCATCGTAGATAACTCAGCTTGGTCTATAGGAACCAATCTTGAGGCACCAAAATCAGACACTTTTGCTGTGAGAGTTTCATCCAGGAGTATGTTTGTGGACTTGACATCTCTGTGAATGATAGGAACAGAGGCTGCAGAGTGCAAGTAGGATAGCACTCCAGCAGTTTCTGCAGCTATCCTTAGATGGATTTCCCAAGAATTGTTTGATTTCGTTGCCTTGCTTGTGTTATGGATGTAGTCAAAGAGGGTTCCCTTGGTGACAAACTCATAAACTAGTAGTGGAACTTCTGTTTCAAAACAACAACCTAAAAGCTTGACCACATTTCTATGGTTGATTTGGGAAAGCACCAACACTTCATTAATGAATTGGTCTATTTGGCTTTGATCCACCATTTTTGACTTCTTGATTGCAACCACCCGGCCGTCTACCAAAATTCCTTTGTACACTGTACCAAAACCACCCTTGCCAATGATTCTAGTCTCACTATAATTGTTGGTGGCCTTCTCAAGTTCTTCTGCAGTGAAGATTTTCGCCGTTTCGTGAGTGGATCCTTGTCGTTCTGAAAGTTGCTGTTGTAGCATAAGTCCTCCATTTTTCCGGAAGAACTTCTCCTTCAGCTTCATCAGCTTCCATCTTTTGTATCCCAAGTAAAACCATAAGCTTCCCATTAGCAAGGCTAAGAGGCTGACCCCGATTCCTGCATTTCCAACAAGTTTAGACATCAACCATCATGGTCATTGTTTTAAATAGTTTTACTCAATATAATTACACAAGAAGTAAAAATATATATAAATCCCAAAGCAGTAAAATCACTCCTGAAACATAGTGATTTGGAGGAGTGGCAACAGATTCATAAATAATAAGCATATATACTTACCAACAGTAATCTGAACAACTAATGTTCGATTAGGGGAGCAACCTTCTCCGTTTGTTCTACCATCACCATGGTACCCCTTCCGGCAAGAACATTTATAGCCTCCATCTGTATTTATACAATTTTGTTTGCAGTCATGGAGGTTTGCATCATCGCATTCATTAATGTCTGCAAAACAACATAACCCATATTCAGAAATTAAGCAAGTTAGTAGTACCTACTAACTTTTTTTGGTACGAATCGAAGGACGCAAGACTGAACCTCACTGCATCACGGCAGCAAAGTGACAATTCAAAACAAAGATAATATACAATTAATTTACCACGGCAGCCATTGAGGTATGGATTCCCATGGTAACCGTCCATGCACTTGCAGCGATACCCGACACCATTGTCAACATTATCACACCTACTGTTCTTTTGACATGTGTAGTTCATCAACTTTTTATTTTCAACAACTTCACATGCTTCATTTCCAATTGACCAATCTAGTACCACTGGGAGCAATCTCACATCTTCCAAATCCTTGAGCATGTTGGAGGAGAAGTTGAACTTTCCCTCTTCGACTACGAAGGCATAGCTGCAGGGGCTGAAATCCCACACATTCTTATGGTTGTTGGAACTAGTTACACTTACATTAAAAGAGGTCATCCCTTTAGCAATGGATGTTTGGCAACAGCCTATACCAGAGCATGAATAGTTGGCAACAAAGTCAATGCTGCCACATGTTGTGGTGCACCCACCGGTGTACCCGTAGGCTCTCCTTTTGTAACCTGTGATCTTTGCAGAGGTGTCACACCCGACCGCCACGAACTTGTTATCGGTGTCTGATATGAAGAATCTGGAGAGGGAGAGAGAATTTTCTAAGCCACCCAATGGCGTGCCTGACTTGTTGAAACATTGTATGGCTATGTATTGCTTAATATACAGCTTCCCATCCACAGATATGTTTGTGACCTCAATTGAGTCACTTTTTCTAAGAAAAGGCTTTGGAGGGTTATATGTGTCATTGCAAGTGATGAGGAAATCCTGGTTGTAGTAACAATCCTGGGTTGTGCCAAATGGATATGGGATGCTCACATCTCCACACTTGTCTTGGCAGCCAGGCTTGACTTCTACTTGATCAGAAGAAGGAGGGCTTAATGTTGCTGCTGTTGTTTGAGCTGAAGCTGCGGCTGCTAAAAGCACTTCTATGAGGGTGATCAGTTGCAGAAGCAGAAGCATAAATCTTTGAATGCTCATGGCTTCTGGTTAAGTTTTTGTTGTTGAAACGAGGTGTTAAATTGATGCTTTTATTGGCGGCTAGGAGAAAGACCGGACTATTTCCTTTGGAGCGACTTGTCAACAAAATATTACATAATTATAAACTCAGGTCCAAGTGGTCCTGTTTTTTTTAACATGTGGCATTGGTCCTGCAACTTGTCACATGCATCTAGATCTCAATCATCACTTGCTCTCAACTAACTGGGGAGAAGATAGAAAGCTGCAAATAGTACTGTTGCAGTAAGCTGTTTTGTATAAAGGAATATTTTTTATTTTTTTATTTTTTTTTATACAACCAATATTGAAGGAGAAAGAATCGAATCAAATACATAACCTGATGTGTAAGAATAACCACTAGAGCTACAAACATATTGCGAAATATTTTGTAAGTTTAAAGAAGAGTAGGAACATCATTTCATTTTTTACCTCTTCTAGTTTAGTCATGAGAGTAGGAGCAGAGTAATCATCTCAAATTTCCAACATGAATAAGACGTCAACGACGTGTTTGAAAAAGTCAACGAAGACTTCTGCCTGAAGAAGCGCGATGGCATTTACAAGTAAAGTCTTGGGGGGTTTAAAGAGGCCCCACCCAGGAATTGATTTTGATTGGTGTAGAACCAGAACGAGGAGAGGACTTCTGAATCGCGTTAGGAGACCAAGATGCATAATCTGATGAAGAAAGAATCTTGTCTTGTTTTGGGGTGAGAGGTTCAGCCCAATTTGAACAACTTGCCACAAATTAATTATCTCAACTTGGAGGGGTGAAAAAACACTGATAATGACGTCATTTGCCAAATACTTCTTCTATTGTTGTTTAGGAAATCATGGTAAATACTTCATTTTAAAAAAATTAATAAGAAAAAGAAACCATGGTATATGAAGAACATGCAGATATAATTTTCTGTGTGTTTTCATGAAAAGTTCTAAAGTTTTTCCTTCCACTTTCCTTCATATTCCTCCAATCCAACAGCCTACTTATTTTGCCCCTTTGTTCAGTCGAAATATAAAACCTTGATTAAAGACTTGGCTCAGTCAGCTGCCAGAGTAACTAATTATCTGACCAACCGAAGTAATTATCGGCTGAGCCGACATTATAGATCGTATTATGAGAAAACCCTTTTCAGGCTAGTACTATCTTCTAAGTGTAAGACTAAGTCATGCTTGTGTTTGTCAGACTCTCTCCAAATAGGCTCTATATGGGTTTTTGGATAATATGTCATGCTAAAATTGGTTTATTTATAAAAACCTCTCTTTTTTCTTTATTCTCCTCATGTGCATGTTCATATATCACTTGTTTTTGGTTGAAGCAGTATGAAAGCAATCACAACTTTCACACCAACATATGTACTCTTCATGGATTTAGAAAGAGAAGTCTCAAGCAGTCACAGGCAAAAAAAGCATTGCAAGAAGGGAAAATTACTTTGGATCCAATTGAAAAGAGTAAAATAGTCTTTCCAGATTACTCTATAAGGATTTCTATTCTCTCTACATATAATTCTTGACTAAATAATCTATAGACATTCTTAACTTAATAATCTATAGACATCTCCACACCGGAGTTCGCACAATTCCACTACAAACCATACATATTCCTCTAAAACTGATTTGTTTAGCATGTAAGACGATGTTTCTTTATATGTACATGGATAAACAGAAAAAAAAAAAAAAAGAGATGTGGAATGTGCACCTATAAATTAATACGAGCACCAACCCTCCACCACGACCAACCTATCCCACACTTCTCATTAGGGAGGGAAGCTACAAGTACACGCTTTGTTCGCATTGTAACTTGGGTTCTTGAAGGAGTTCCAGGTGTACCGGTGCATCACTTTCAGTGACCCAATTGGTCATGGAAAAAATGGCCCAATGATAACTCCAACTGGCTTAATACCTGCTGCAACCATCTCCTGTAGCATCTTCATCCTGCAAACACGAAGAAGAAGCAAGCCATGTTATTACTCAGGACTTTTTTCAATTAACTTTTTAGCTTTCCTTGAGAAATATCTGATCATACTTCTTTCAGAGAATGTCAAAGGAAGCTCCTCATCTACCGTCTGCCCATGACCAGACCACCTTGCGTAACTACTCTCCTTTTTTGAGTTTCCCATACCAGATTTCTCGGGTAAGTTATCTTCATGTATACCTCGGTACAAGTGTTTCAATATGAAAAGGGCAGTATCATAATCCCTCCAATAGTTTCTGCATGCCAAGATTCACCAATTAAATGGAACAGATAGATAAATAGCTATGTTTTATAGATACATGTATACATATCATTAAGCAGCAAACATTCGCACTGTAGGTTCTACATCCATATAATTTCATATGCTTATTTAAAAGATGGACACAAAAGTATAAAGATCCCACGATTATTTGAAAGTAGTCCACTTGTAAGAATTTTGTCATTTTATTCCTCCACCCTCATCATACTAGTGAAAAATAAAAAATAAAAAAAAATAAACGGGAAGCAATTCTGAAAGCAATAATTCTCATAACTCAAAACATTCCAAAACTTACTGGCTGTCTAATATTAATAAAGAGAATTTTACACCCAACAAATTTTTGAATGAATATGAGAAACATCCGAATAGCAAATAAAGGCAACAGCTGAATTATTATTCCTGTGCAACAATTCCCAAAAGTCTGAGCAAGAAAATAAACAATATAGTTCAAAGGCTGTAAGCACAACAATTTGCATGAACATTATCCAATATTTTGCTTGATAAAAATAGAGATGGATAAAAATTCCAATTGCATGAATGAGGAAACATTCAATGTGAGTACATACGTATGTGCTCCGATTGCAGAAATATATGGATGCTCAAATGTCTTGTCCTGCATGATCAATAAAAAGATTCGTTGAGGATCAGAAAAATTAGCTGGTATTGATGACGTAATAATTAAATGTCTAACTGAGATAAAAAAGCAACAAGGTTATAAAGAAAACAGTCATGCATAGCATGCTACTAAATTGGTACTGTTAGTGCTAATGAGAACAATATGGGGTTACAAAGCAGTTGCACGGCATATTTCTAAAAAGACAAAAAATGACATTCAGTGGATGCACAAGTTGAGTGAATTCTTCTGTTTGTGTCTAATCTATGTGGAGTGAGTGGAGTGGTGGGTGTATCTACGCACTTGAAGAACATGATCAATCCTTCCTCCTTCACTTCCAGTTACTCTTGCCATCATAAGAGTACCATATGATCTCTCTTCCTTTTCTTCGGCTGTTTCTGCCGTATCTGCAATATAACCAAAATAAGAAAATTTAGAAACCTTATGAAAGATGTGATGGAGAAGAAATTAGATTATTGTATTTAGGGCATAGGAAGTTTATATTTCCAACCCCCAAACTCCCCTCTTTTTTTCTATAATATGAAGAGATCAGTACACAAGGCCACTTTTGCTAAAAAAATGTATTCTTTGATGTCACTATCACTGAGAAGAACAAGATACAGGTTGAAGGAGCTAAAAATCTACTACCTTCTAGGCTATCCGTGTTTCTTGACTGGCAAACTGTCAGCACTTTAACCTGTTCAAACATAACATAACCTTGGAATTTCAATAGCTTCTCACATATAATAGGAATTACAGCATACATGTACATCAAATAACTCAGTTTTGTGAAGCACGACTGATCGAAACCCTAACTCCAATATGCTTCAGTTGCAGAATCACAGATTAAGAAATTAAGGACCAATGCACGGATGAATAGTTCTAAACTGGTGCTGTACTATACCCATGTACTGACATAAATGACAATCCAGTTGGAACTCAACCTTGCAAATTAAAAAGGTAATGTGGATAGAACAGAGCAAATAAAAACTTCTGGTGATCAATGTAGAGAAAGCCTGAGAACAAATATAATACAGGGTCAAAGTAAAATTGAACCTATAGCATGCAATGTTGAACACATAAATTATCAGGTTGAAGCAAACTTGGGCCTATCCGAACCAAGTGAAAACTCTAGTGATGAAGAATAAAAATTCTATCGTTATTCTTTAAGTTCTTTCTTTTTTCCCCTTCCTGAAAACTTATTGCTTTTAGGTATCTCCATGGCATAAATTTCAGTTATGCTAGCTAGGTGATAACCTCTTCCTTTTTCCTTTTTTCTTTTCTTTTTTTGCCGTAGCCTGTTGGTAATAACCTCTAGTTTGAGAGTAATAGCTTAGAAATAAAAACAAACAGAATTCTAATGGCTAAGAGCTAGAAAAGACTTTTAATGAGTACCAAAAATAAAGACAGAGAAAGAGAGAATTCAGATTAGAAAGAGATATCAGCTTAGAGAAGTCTAACAAAGCCCACCTTTACAGAGTTTATACGATCCATTATTGCTTGAGAACGAGCAGCTAAATCCTCAGTGAATTCCTACATGAAAAAGTATGAGAAAGCGAGCGAGCGAGAGAGAGATAGAGAGAGAGAGAGGTGACCAAGTCATGCATATGTTAAAATGTTACCTGAAACCCAATATGCAACCTCTTTCCACCTTTGTGGTAGGGTATGATAACAGGTCGCTTGCTGATGTATTCTTTACACACAAGTGGTTCAATTCTGTATTTAAAAATGAGATAAGTTCTGTCATGTGTCTCGAGATCAAACATGTACAATTAAACAACACAACACAAGAAAATAATAGATATGAGTGATGAGCACATAGTTGATTTGCATATATATAAGAATTTTCTGATGACATCATGAGTACAAATGAGCACTGTGTGCACAATTAGTGAAAGCAACGGAGGCTAGGAGCCACTGATAGGGATTTAGCTGTGAATAACTATGGGCTCAGCATTTTCGAGCCCACATATGACATCCAAAGAAACATATGACAAAGAACGAAGATGAGTTTGGCATGTAACTTTGTCTTACAATAAATATACGAATAACAGAGATTTTAATCATATCAAATTACAGGGCACACAAAGGGATATTTTCAATATGAAGTTTGGTTTGCGAATTTTATAATCGTTTTATGGGTCCAATTTTCACTTTCAGGTGATTTAAGCTACTATACTGTGTGTCAACTAAGTAGTTGCTAAATTGGTGCACTTTTTTGGGAAAAAAAAAATTCAAACCAATACAAAGGGGGAAAAACCTATAGATTTTAAACTTTTGAGGACTGGAATCTGCAAATTATATACTGTGACCTGGATCCCCAGTTTCCCTATCTTCTTATTTGCTAGTCAATTGTTTGCATTTTTGTGATCAGCTTACTTCTTCTAAACCTACATCCATACTTCCATTAACATTTTTATCCTCTGCAACATTTCCTACGCAAGACAACTCTTGGTGCCATGAAGCAGGGGTTCTTACACTTTTGGCAAACCAAGTGGCATATATTCAAGAAAGTGGTCAAGCCATGCACTTTATCTGCCATATCCACTAAGAGAAACAACGTCTGCAAATGCTTCAATGAAAACTGGATTTCATATTAAGTATTATAATAAAGAGAGGAGGACTGCAAAAGACCTATATGCAACAGGATCAAAGGGGTGAAATATGTTGAACAATTGCCGACAAGATGGCATCTCCTCACTCGTGTTTTCCTCTCCCCAATATTCTTTCCCCTTTCCTGAAATAGAGAAGATAGAGCACGTTAAATCTTGGATTTAGGTCTCAACATATTCTTTACCCTACCAATATACAGTATTACAACAAGTATCACTTCAAGTACAGAAAAAGCCCCACTCAACAAATCAACACAAATATCTGAATTTCCAACATTGAGAAGTTCAAAACACTGAGAAAAACAATAGACACGGTTACAAGAACAAAATCTTCTTAAAGTATCCCAGTATAACTAGAGACAGCAACACAGTGCCTTCACTAGAATATAGAAATTAGGAATCTGAGAAAGCATCAATATGTAAAGCATATTAAAACATAATCATTGATCATTACCAATCCCAATACGAATGTTACGAAGGGCAAGGAAGACCCCAAGGGGTGATCCAACTGCAAAGAATGTATCAACCTGAAATATGAAGAGTTAAATTTAGCAAGTGACAAAGTCAATGACAAATTATATCTATCAGACATTTGCATCCATAGAGTGAAACAATTCAATTCATATTCTCTATAGATACAGATATTTGAATCTTTATTTGTCATATGCTACTCTGTGAAAATAGAAAATTGACAGATTTCTTGCACCTTGAATTCAAGTTTTGTGTAGTTGATATAAGGGGTATAACTCTTGGGTGACCCATCTCCCTCAGGGGGCAATTTCTCAGATAGGGGATGCTTTGGAATAGTTGCAAGAATGTCATCATTTTCTGTTCAAATTACGCATATGAATGCATGAGAGCTAGAAGCAAAAAGTAAATGAAATAAATTATTTAAAAAATGTAAATATCAGGGATCACCTCGATACGACCCTGGACTAGTATCTCTACCACCACATTTGGCTTCCAATTCTGCTATTTTGGACTTTAGGGTATCAATCTGAAACATAAAGAATTTCATTGATTATATGCATCGTATACAAAGTGTACCCACAAAAAGCTAGGCAGAATAAATTATCCATTTACATATTCTCACCTCTTCCCTCAGCAATATGACTACTTTGTCTTTATTGCTCGTTTCTTCACATACTTCTTCAACCACTTTCTCTACACCACCAACTGGTACTCCACAGTTTATGCTTGTAGTTTCACTCGAGCCATCCCCTTTAAGCATGTTGCTCGATTCGCAAACTGATTCATGCACATCTTTATTACCATGTGGTTGTTTCAAGTCCACTGACCTTGCAACAAAATCGTTAGAATCTGATGTTTCGTGACCCACAACAGTCGAGGCATCTTCAGCATTTCCATCCTCATGTATCAGAAGAGTTGGTTGTGCACTCAAATTTTCATCATTAAAACCCATCACGTCATCAGTTTGATCATTTACAAAAGCGAATGTATCTCCCAAATTAGTCGGAGTGTCATATGTAGATTGATTGTCCACAACAGGTGAAGATTCTCCATCTCTATCATGTTCTTTGAACATCCAATCCATTGGAAATGGGGATGACAAGTTCTCCTGATGACAAAGGATATCATAGGAGAGGACACTTCCCAGAGAATGACCATATATGGAAACCTATATGGATGTAAGAATGACATGAGAGGAGTTAATTTAATTCCAAACTTATATAGACAAAGCATAACTAAAGATAATAGTAAATGTTTTCAGCTGCATACCTTTCCATCATAACCTGGATTCCTCCTAAGAAATTTCAAATACAACCGATTTAATTGGTTGGATACCTGGTGGGAAAAAATTTGTGCTCAATGACAATGCCACAAATCCAAGAATTAGAACATTGAAAGACAGTATCATCCTAAGAGTATCATAAAAATAGACACTGAAAGTTTAAAGACCAAATGCACTACCGCGTTGATAATGTCCTGACAGTATATGGGACTCATGTAGTATAACACATCATGAACAGTTGCACTCAGCATGACACGCAAACCCTTCACACCATCTAAAGTACATTTTTCAACTGCAGCTTCACCACTAAGCTTCAAGCCCTTTCTCCACTGAAATGCAAAGATCAGTAAGTTAGAGTATAGTAAAAGCAACTGAACAAAAAGCAAGAAAATAAAATGAGCATAAATTACATAAAAAAGGCACAAAAGGGAAAAAGGAATGAAAAAGAGAAACAAATCAAGTAGACAGAAAATAAGCTGGACATCATAGAAAAGAGATTGCTTACCTGGCATGGGATAAAAAGAACTCTTTGAGTGTCACGTTGGCGTGAAGTAAGGTGTGTTTCAGCAAGACTTGCAGTTATATGGTGAAATTCACCAACATCATCAACTAAATTGGATTTCTCCAATCTTTGACCAATTCCATGAACCATGAACACAAGGTGTCGAACAGGAACCTAAATCAAATGTGCAACATTAAACTTATCACTTTCAAAAAAATCAACAAAAACAAAATGAAATGAAAGCTTACTGCTGCACACAGCCAGCTTTTAGGAAACAAAAATTATGGACTGGCTATTTAATAATATACTCAAAGACTGCAACAAACTAAAGGAGTGTGCATTTTTCTTTTCTAAGAAAACAAAAGAAAGAAAGAAAAGCTTTACAGACAAGCTTTAGGTGAATCAAATTTTGCGCTTCAATTATGCAGGCTATCAATCAGAGTGACCACCCTTAACTTTCCTAGCAAAATTAATAACATAAATTTGTTACCTTGAAACCAAGAATCAAGACCATAGAAGTTATGGTTTAACCACCTTTAACAATCTAATAGGCAAAAACGATGATCCTAAAATTCTGGGCCACGTGATTCTAGTTCATTGATGGCTGAATTTTTTTTGAGATTAACATCATAGAAATTGGTTATTAAACTAGTCAGTTGCACTAATCTTCAGCCTGCACAACTTCTTTGTACAGGGGTCCTTGGTAGATAGCTTTAATAACACAACCTACCAAGGATTCTCAGTAAACCATAACAAGACAACCCTTAGAATTTGTAACGAAATCTAACTCAGGAAGCCGAGGTAGCCATTCTCCCAGCTGTGTTCATACCTATAGATTACTAAGCGCTGTACATTTGGCAGGGAAGAACACACATATATCATGCACAAGTTGAATGAAGACAAGAATATACTGAAAGAACCTTAAGAACAAGAATAAAAGCAACCCTTTTTATTTGAAAAGTGAAAATGTATACCGCTGAGCAATAATCATCCATTTCCTCCTCCTTCTGCTGTCGTAATTCATTCTATAAAAGAAAATGGTTGTGAGAAAGACGACAGGTTATTTTTCTGCTTCCTTAATGCATAAAGAAGACTTTCCTTATGCTGAAAATGATAAAACTTTTGCATGGTAGAAATCATAACAGAGCAAGATAACCTAGTTTTGAAGCCAAATTTCACATACAAAACAGGACAAGAAGAAACATAGACAACTCAAGGCGCCAAACAAACATACAGTTAATAAATCAATAACAATCGTGTATTTGCTACACTACAAAATATTTGAACATAACTGCCTAACCAAACACCACTATATCCCCATACCATCAAGACATTCAATCACACATAAAACTTATTATCATGGTAGCAAAGGTAATTGTTTCTGCTGTTTTTGATTTTTTGTCCCTTTCATATCGTTACCATTATTACACCTAAAACATATAGAAAAGATTTATAACACTCCAGCTCAGAAAATACAATTCCTAACTATGTAAACAACAACTGAAGTATTTTTCATAGACGCTGAAGATGACCGCTACATCCATACTCAGTGAAAAATAACATTTCAATTGGTCTTTTATAAGTTAAAATAGAATGATAAAATCTAGGTGCAAAGTACCAAGTGTGCCTTGCTTAAATGGTTTCAGTAAAGCTGAGTGAGAAGCAAGTTTCTTGTAAAGTTTATGAAAAATCTGAAAGTTTACAAATACACCAGTTCTTGAATAGAATCCATTTACATATTCAAACATCCATTACAATCCAAACTATAGACATCACCAGATTAAAATGATATCACAGGAAAAGTTCACATAGCAAAGTACCAAGAAGAAACTACAAACTAGCATTAACATCAAATATGCATAAGTGGTACTCAAATAAATCACATGAATCTGAGACTCAAGTCAAATACTCAAAAAAGGCATAACCTTGAAAAAAGAAAATATTGAAGGCAGTGTCAGATATTATCCCATCAAGTATTGATCAGGGAAAAAATAGATACCTGGGTGGGTTTTGAAGTGTAAGATGCGGAATATCCACGCCTTAACTTCATTCCATTTCCACCTAAAGTAATGATACTAGAAAAACCAGAAGCATCCATATTGAGCCAAGCCTCCCAAGTATTATCTTCTCCTGTGAAAAGCGCATGCAGTCCCTAGAAGTGCATCCCCAGGATGTGTTTAAGAATACAATAATAACATTATAAAATCTTTTCTCCAAATAGCAATACACATACAGGGGTAGAGCCTTGCAATTCAACTCGAGCTGCAAAAAGTCCAGACGGCTGAAACATTCGCCGGTGCCAAACCTGGAGATAAAAAGTCCAACTTCACCTACTTATGCTGATCACCTTGTATACCGAGTGAGGTGCAGGACATGTTTCAAAGTCTAAAAGAAAGAGTACATGTACGAGGGACAGATTGAAATAGTCTTAAAATCATTCCATGAATCTAAAATTTGGTATGTTTCAAGCATAAAATAATGCAATGAATCAGCATAAAGCAAGGCAGTTATCACACTCTCTGACACATAAACTCTGGATAGAAATTACCAGTTAGACAGTGAGCAGAACATGTATAAACTCCACCTTGTCAGAAACATGGTCATTTAAAGTAGCACATATCAATGCTGCTGCTAACCTGGCTACGATAAGCAATCTCCAATTGTTCAGAAACATCTTCACGAAGTGGCAGCCAATCAGCCCCTTTACGAGCAAACCAGTGACCTCTTAAGACGCGCCGGTTTTCTCCATCCCAATAGACAGGGAAAGAATGCCGCTTCACTAAATCTACCTGAAATGATTGCATGACTATGTCAACTCAAATCAATCGTGTCTACATCTAAAAAGTAGTTGGAATTGGTTCATTTCACTTTGAAGAGACACTCCAGACTAAGTGAACAAGAAGTGACTTAGAATGCTAAAACAAAATAAGACTTCTGCTGAAATTCACAGAAAATCTTCCTCGCATTAGCTCAGTTAGATTCATCAACAACCAGTACTTAAAGAACATCACAAGAGACTATGAATCCCACGATGCATGTTAACGAGTTGATTAGTACTAGATAGCTACATTTTCAGGTCCATAGGTACTTCTCACTTTAAATAGTAAGTTCACATCCCCGAGAAAGAAACCAACAGAAGACTAACAATAGTTAAGGTAGATAGTCTCTATCAAGTCTTTACACTGACACAGACAAAATTGGAAACATAAGTCATACCTCATAAAGCCCTCCCTTAACAGGAACACCAACTCTTTCTTCTTCCACTTTATATAATTCAGCTGACCGACCCCTCTCTAGAGAAGATAAAATTTCCCGCTCAGCCACCTTCTTACTGGAACTAGGTCGCTCTTTTGGACCTTCGCTACATTCCGCATACTCTCTCCACCAACAAGAAAGCAACTCTTCCTCCCTCTATATGCACATGCAAATTCAACCACCATGTGATTGGAATAACTCTAAGATAAAACTATCACAAAAAACGCAAGCTTTAAGACATTAACAACCACCAACCCACCTGCAAAAAAGATGCCTCAATTGCCAGAGAGTCTCTCTTACCAAAACGAAAATAGTCGCCTTTTCCCACTATCTCAGTGCGAGGGACCGAAGCAGCCATCTCTGCATGATCACATAAACAGAAGATTGTCAATTGAGAAGTAGAAACACACACTAAAACTCGGTATTTCAATGTTCGTGGGAATCAAATTACCATTCACTGCCAAAGGGACTTTGCAAAAGTACCATCGAACATCGCTACCATCGGACGGGCTTCTAGTCTGCGCTAGATACTTCTGGTGGCCCTTACACTGATCAATTTCATCTTCCAATCTCCGGATGTTCGACGGCGTGTTCTTCAGCATATCAGGGAACGTTTCTTCAGCTACACGGTTTGCCTCCGAATCCGCCATACCCATACTCCACACCAAAGAAGAAAGATGTGCTTTTTCCTTTCGTTTGGTTTTTTTTATAAATTCCCCAACTCAACTCACCGTCTCCACGTTTTCATTTCATCTCAAAACCCTAACCTGGTGCAATAGATGAAATTAAAGAGGGTAAAATGGAGGTAGAATTTTGGAGTGGAATTGGGAATTTGAGAATTTCTGGAAACCGAGATTGAAAGGAAAGTGCGAGAAAGTTGTATGCAAAACCCCAATGTTTGCGGGAATTGCTAAGTAAGAATGTGGAAAAATCATGACCAAGAAAGCAAAGCTGCAGAGAAAGAAAACGAAACTCTTCAGAAGAATGACAGCTCTCTCTCGGGGTTGAATGGCAGGTGGATTGCAACAACTGCATCACATAGAAATGGCGGTTGAGTGCTTTTCCTGTTCTTTTTTCCTTTTTTTTCTTTTTTGGGGTTTTTTGAAAAAACAAAAACAAAAACTGAAATATAGAACTTCTTCCACTTTGCCTTCTTGAACTTTTCAATTTGTCTTTGAGCCCTAATCTTTCAAAATATGTCAATATACCCCTTTTCGTCAAGTTTGTTAACTCATTTGTTAAATTGAAGGGCATTCATTTAAACCTTATTTGGTTCGACCCATTTCTTCTTACAGACCCATTTTCATGCATGAAAGCTTCGTTTTCACTTTTTTGAAGTCCATTCAAAATATGATTTGAATGGAAGAATTAATTGAGTCAATTAGTGTATAAGTTGGTCATAAGGGTGCAAGTTTGTTTGAAAAATCCAATTCTAACAAATTTCGTTTTGAAAATTTCCAATTTTGGCAAGTACAAATTATTATGACATACGAAAGTTTTAAAATATCAAAATTCTGATAAAAATTGGAATGTATTTAGAGATTCCGAATTCCAAAATATATTCGGGTACCAAGCTTAGATTACACACTATTATATGTTGAACTAAATATAATTTGATGGTCAATTAGACATAGACAAATTATTTTATAAAGGATAACAACATCTAAGTACTAACATAAATAGTTGTCCAAGCTTATGGTATGAGTTTTCAATTTTGAGTTAATTTTAATCCTTCAAATAGTTGGGCATGTTTAGAAATTTGAAGTAGTTTCTTAAATTTTTCAAAAATTCCGAATTTTTCGAAATGGAATCTATATTGAAATTTCAAATTTTTTTGAAAAGAAATTGGAATTTAATTTTCATTCCAAAAATTTTTGGATTGGAATTGAAATGCCTTGATTTTGATCCGATCCGTCCGAAAATCAGCCATAATTGGTCAGATCAAATCCAAACTTGAATATATATAAAAAGCCGTGAATTTGATAGAAAAATTATGAAGCTTGACGGATGGGGCATATTGACATATTTGGAAAAAACAGGGGCATTGCTGAACTATTTTGTTATATTTTACTCTTTATTATTTGGGCCAAATCGCCCAAAGAAAACAACCCGAACAGCCCATTGGTAAATGTTGAATTAGGCCTGTAGGCCCAATATAAAGCTAACCCTAAAATTGATTTGGGTGGGTCAGATTAAAATATATTGGGGCCCCACTCTATATAAGGCCTTAAACCCCTCAACCTCACACACATCGCCAGGGTCATATCCATTCTGATCAACTCCCTCCATCTCTCACCCACTCAAAACCCTCTGGCCTCTGTGACACACGCATTAATTGAAACCCTAGATTCGTGCCCCGACTGAGCTAATCAAGGGGTTTTTGTGGCACTTTTTCCAACTCGGTAGTTTGGAATTTCAGTGAGCCCTATGGCTGAGGAGGAGGTTGTGGGAGCCGAGGCGGGAAGCCCTAAGCCGTCGGATCACAAGCGGAAGCTGGAAGATTTGGAGCCCGAAGCACAACAGGAGATAGTTGACCTCACCTCCGACGGGCCGGATGATCCGAATGTGGAGCCCGATGCGGCCAATGAAGTGGATGCGCCGCCTTCAGATGAATCTGAAGCGAAAAGGCCTCGTCTTGAAGACAAGCCCGATGAAATAGGTATTTAGCTATTGATTTTTAATGATTGGGGTTTTTGCTAAAAGTTTTGGGTCTGATTTTTCTGGGGTAATATAATGTCACATTCTTATGAAGCTAGTTTCATGATGAGAAGTACTTTAACATTTTACAAAATAAACAAGTGACATGCACTTTTGATAAAGAATTAATTTTACTAGTTCTTTAGTATTGGCTTTGCACAAAATAAACATGGGCTAGTATCTATAATTCAATATAACATATTATTTTGATTTTGAATTTGATAAAAACAGCCAATGAGAATGGCTACCAAGAGGAGAAGGTAGAACAACCAGAAAAGGAGAATGAGGATCAGCTGAATGTTGATAGTGGCCATTCAGAGCACCCTCAGCCTCCATCTGTGGAAGTTACAGAATCAGTGAAGAACCAGCAAAAACCCGAAGTTAATGAACAACATTATGATATAAACGGTGAACAAAGTGAGACCCAAAAGCCTTCTGAGAATTCTGTGGCGGAAGATGCTCAAGAACGCCCTCAAGAGGTGTCTCAACCACACTACGCTGAGGAACCTCAGCAAGGTGACGCTTACACTTCTGCAAATCATAATTTGACACACAAAATGGAGGTTCCTAATAATAAGGTCAGCTGGTTATTCCCATATTATGTTGTGTTGTTAACAGTCAAACATTTTAGGAGGTAACAACCGGCATATGAGTATTGGCACCCCCTGCATTCTTGCCTTGATTGTTAGGCATGTTGTGTACAGTTTGATTATCATGGGTTGACCTTTCTTCTGAAACAAAATCTGATAATTTTGGGGAGCTCTGAGCTTCCAGTTGGTCCAAATTCGACTTTTAACTTTTTCGGAATTCTATTGTAAAACCTAGTTGAAAATAAAGGCCTCTGACAAAAGCATTTTATAAATATTTGTGCAGGTTGGGGTTCTAATTGGCAAGGCTGGGGATACCATAAGGTACTTGCAATACAACTCTGGAGCAAAAATTCAGATAACAAGGGATTCTGATGCAGATCCATATTCTGCAACCAGGCCTGTGGAGATAATAGGAAGTTCCTTTAGCATAAGCAAAGCAGAGAAGCTTATAAATGCTGTTATTGCAGAGGTCGTTTGCTTTCTCTGACTTAGTTTTGTTGTGTTTTCCAAAACTTGCTCTTATAAGTTTTTGCATTTGGAGATCGGAATTTTTTTTAATGCTGAATAAGGTGTACTCTTTTGCAGGCTGATGCAGGGGGTTCTCCTTCTTTGGTGGCTAGGGGTGTTGCTACTGCACAGGCTGCTGCAGCCGCAGAACAAATTCAGATACAAGTTCCGAATGAGAAGGTGATAACCATTTCTTGCACATGTAAATGATCTGTGCCTTTGCATTCCATAATACTTTATATAAGACATTATTTTTCTTTGCTAGGTTGGCTTGATAATAGGCAGAGGTGGGGAGACCATTAAAGGTCTGCAGACCAGATCAGGGGCACGTATCCAGGTAGTTGATATTGTATGCCTTGCCTTTATGCATGGTAACAAAATGTTGCATGTTTTTCTTATTTCAACCCATCCTTACTGACCCAACCCTTTTACCTGTTATTTAGTTGATACCCCAACATCTCCCAGAGGGGGATGAATCTAAAGAAAGGACGGTGCGAGTAACTGGTGATAAGAAGCAAATTGAAGTGGCAAGAGAATTGATAAAGGAAGTTATGAATCAGGTTACCTTTTGACCCTCTTTAAAATATTTTTATTGGTCTTTAAATTGTGATTGCAATATATAGGTTATTTTTTTATATATAGGAATGATATTGTGGTTGTTTATTTTGTGCGAGCAATATTGTGCTTATTACACTGGTTTCATCTACATTGAACTATTGTCAGTGTATGGTGTTTGAGTTCTCTTGTGTCTTGTCCTTTTTTCTGATCTCATATACCTGCTTGGCATGTCCATGTACAACAAATGATTGGATAATGTGTAAAAGCATGAGGTTTATGTAACTCCTGTGCATGTATTTTTGAATGCTACTTAGGAGTATGCCTGCATAATGGCAGTCTTGCTTCTTTTGTAATGTCGTTGTCAACCAGGTCCTACACTCATCGTGATAGATTTCCATTGATCTTGTGTATGTATACCTGTCGGATTTAATGAGCTTCCTAGTCATGTGCATGGCGTCACTCCTTTTGCATTGGGCATTAGATGTAATGTCTGTTTCAGTCTGCCACATGTTAATGACAAATCGTGGTGTATGTTCACTTCGGTTGTCTACTGATCTATATTTTCAGGAAATAATATTTTTTTTCCCGAAGAAGGAATTATAAGATAATTTTGATATAGCAGAGTCGTCTGTTGCTTTCATGGTACTGTCTCAAATAGTGTGGTAGTATGGATAATTACTTGAAGGTTAGTATGCGGACAAAATATTCTTGATTGGAGCTATCTTAAGATAGAATAGACAAGTATGGTTATTTAGATTTCTTGAGTAAAAGTAAACCTGAGGTATGCGGATTCCTACCAATTATTTTCAAAGATACAGATAAAAGTATAAAAATTTAGTTGAATTGTATGTGTCCTATGCAATAGATAATCAATTTTCTCAGAAGACTGGTTAAGTAGAAATTCTGTATCTTTTGATGATGTGCCACGTACGTTTATGGTTATGGTATGATTAGATGTCCAGTGAACTGTACTTGCATGCCTGTGACACCTTTTGGTCCATTTGAGGAAGAATTATTACAATATTTTGCCATGGGAATGAGAGCATGACCATTTGCCCCTAAGAGTTTGCAATATTGATGAATGATCCATGCCAAGGTCACTTAAATGCTTTTAGGGAGATCAATATATTCAATCAAAGATGCCGGTTGCCATGATTTATTTGTGTTGAAGGTGCCGATTTCGAATTGGTTGGCTTTAAAAATGCAGATTTGGCTATTGCATTTTCCATGGGGTCAGCATTGCCTATACAACCACTATTCACTCTCATCCACCGAAGAAAGGTATCTGGCATTTAATCTCGCAATTGCAGGATGTTAATAGTTGGTAAGATTGCTTTGAGACCTGAAAGTTGAAATCCTAATTCAGTAAGACTATATTGCATTAGCCTTAGCGCTCATAAGCACCTCCCATATACTATGCATGAGACGTCTATGGAAGAAATTGTTATTCCTGGTCACTTATGGTACAAAAGAATTTTTATGGAACCAATAGTCCATCAATTTGTGTTTGATGCTATGATGATGTTTTCAAACTGTGGTACATGTCTTATAATATGTATCAAGGTGTAGTGGCATTGCTAAAGCTAGGATTGATGCTATAATGTAACATTATTACGTCTATACTTTGTTACCCATTTGACCCGACTTGATTTGATGCTGAAACATGCCGCATATATACATCAAGTAGAATTAGCATGCATTGAAAGAGCTGAAATATCAATTTATGATGTTTCTTGCTAGACACTTTTGAATTCTTAATGCCCCTGTAAGTCTAATGCTGTGGCCTATAGATACCCACTTTTCATCTTGACTCTTGACTCGTCGATTTTTTAAAGATACTTAGTCTATGCTGTAATAAATTTGGGACTTCTCGACTGGGGCATTACTGAGATACATGGATGGAAGCTGCCAAAGGGGTTGTAGTATATCTCTGGCATGAATTTTACTTTCCGTATGTCACATTTCTTTTCTTCTTGGTTGATAAGGGAGAGAATAGCCAGATAAATTTCTTAGAGCTTTGAACTTAGAAAGACCCAAGAGTATACTTTTTGGTGACTTTCATATAATGAGTTGTTTGATGCCCTACTACTTGCCTCTTATATTTGCAGCCCTTTTTATTTGGAGTAGTTTGTTTCTATTTAGAGGAACAGTTTGTAGTCTCAGGCATAAATTTTCTGTTATGGTTGTTGATAGTAATTTGACATTGTATTTTTTGCTAAAGTAACCCTTGTTCCCTATATCCGTTCATCTCATTCAGTCAAGACGATGCTCAGGAGCCCCTCAAATTTTAAGAACAGGAGATGTGGCTAGAGCAGCAACTTCTCCATTCATTTTACTATTTGAATGTGGAACTATTGTTTCTATATATTGATTGTTTCGTTTTGTGATTTCCTTTGAATAGACTGTGAGGCCATCACCTCTCTCCAGTGGTTTTAACCATCAGGGTTATCGGCCCCATGGACCAGGTGGTCCTCAATGGGGTCCACGAGGGCCTCATCTACCCCAGCAATCTACCTATGATTATCCGCAACGAGGACCATATCCATCCCATAATCCTCATTACCCTCCTGCATATGGAAGTTATCCTCAACATATGGGTCCAAGAAGTGGCTTTGGATCTGGTTGGGAGCAAAGGCCACCTCCTAGCATGCAGGGGATGCCTCCGCATGGTGCTGGTTATGATTACTACAGTGGACAAGGACCTGATGCCCCAGTATCTGCCCAACATTCAGCTCCTGTTCCTTCTCATGTTCCTGGCCCTTCTCCTAACCCTACAATGGCCCCACCCCCATCTCAAGCAAATTACAATTATGGACAGCCACATGGTCCAGATTATGGGCATCCAGCACCTTATTCCCAGACTGCACCTCCTCAGCATAGCTATGGGCATGGGTACGAAGAACCAAAATATGATAATCATGCTCCAACACAGCATCCCTATGGAGGGCATGGGACTTCTCAGCCATATCCACAAACTGGAGCTCAGCCAGGTTATGGTCCACAGCAGCATTATGGCAAGCCACAATCATATGGCATGGCATCACAGGGGCCAGCTCCCCAGTCTTATGGCCCTCCTAGGGCTGGTCAACCAGGAGACGCAACTTATCAGGGTGCTGCACCAGCTCAATCATATGGTCCGAATGTTCCAGCCCAACAGCCATATCCGTATGCATCTAGTGTGCCTGCACAGCAGACCTATCCTACATATGGTTCTGCCCCAACTGATGGGTATAATCAACCACCACCTGTCTCTGGCTCAGGATATCCACAGCAAGGAGGACAACCGGTTAGTTATGGCCAGCCTGGTGCGCAGCAGGCACCCGGCTATGCACAAGTGGCTCCTGCTGCAGGGTACACACAATACGCATCTACTCAACAAGGTTACACTGAGCAGTCTGCGCCAAACGCAGCAGGTTATGGGTACCAAGGGTCTCAAGACCCCGGATATGGAGGTGTCTCTGCATCAACCTATGGTGCCCCAGCAGCTGCGCAGCCAGGTTATGCCCAACCAACAACCCAACAAAGTTACGATCAGTCAGTCCCCCAGTCTGCTGGTTATGGAGCTGCGCCAACTGCTTCAGCTGGTTATGGGAAAACAGTTTCACCTCAGCCTGGTTATCCTCAGTATGACTCGAGTCAAATGTATGCTGCTGCACCTCGCTGAATATACTAATCTAGTTTTTTTTTCTTCAGAGAGCTTCATGTTGTGATTGATGCCAGGTTCGTTTTCCTAGCAGTAGTTGTTAGGCCTAATCTGACTCGGTCAAACTTTGCATGCATGTACTGTTTCTATTGATGTAATGCAGCGCTAATGCTTTATTAAATTGTGAACCCTGACCATGAATGATACAATTTATGAATTGATGATATATATATAAGGGTCGCGTGGTATCATCCTGTATAAGATTCTTATTATCCTGCAATGCACATGACCAATCAGATAACAAATTATAAGAAGTAAATTGGAGGCAATTGAAAACCTTAGTATCAGAGGGGAACTCTGAAAGTTACGGGAACTAAAAAAGATTAGTTAAGCAGGCGCGGTACCCGTGTTCGAATACCTTTACATATAAAAAAAAAGGTATTTTGGCCAGATCCGTACTCATTTTCCCCATAATTCTGAGTGACAGACTGATTAAAGGTGGTTAACGTTTGTGCAGCAGGATCGAGTTGGTCAGTGGACACAATAAATAAATAATCAGACTGAATCATATGATATATGATATTACATCGCGTCTAAATAAAAATAAGAAATTAAATAGGAGATCATGTGTGGGGTAGGGGTGGTGCAGAAGAAAAACGTGTGAAATGGGAATAATTTTATTTTGCCATACCCATCAATAATGATATATCAAGTGAAAAAGTTATCAATTGTGACATATTGTTATTGGCCGAAATAACAAAATAATGTTATCCCTGTTATACACAAGTGTTTCCATGGTGGGGTAAAAAGGTAGAGAAGGGTATAGTGCAAGTGTTATGTATTTATCCATTCGAGGTGTGTGGGTGTGTCTAAAATGGAACAGCAACAGGGTTTCAGCTTTCTCTGTGTGCCCATTTGTATAATTGTATGGAAACATATCTTGTGGGATACGCAACAGAACTGCCCTGACATACATTTCGAACACCTCGCATCTTCAACTCATTTATTATCTCACTCCATGTCGTCACTTCCACCATCAAAAACTCACTCACAGTCTTTTCCTACAAAATTAATAATACAGCAGATTAATTTGGCATTCTCTATTTACTATCTTGTGAGATACTTTTATTTTATTTTTTCTTTTACACATACCTTCACCCCAAAATAGGGATATTCCTTCATATATCAGTTATTTTAGTAATATTTCTGTCTATTTCATTTAGTGCTCCGTTTGACATTACTTATTTGAGGTGATAAGTAATTTTAAAAAAAATTGGGAAGCCCTGTTCATTTGGTAAACTATGAAAAAATCATTTATTGTTAAAAATTGTTGTAAAAGAAAGCAATAAGGAAAAGCATTAATAAGGTGCTTTCATTTTCTAATCATGCCGGAATCAATTTTAAACAGGCGCTGAGTTTAATGAAATTTATAAACTTCCAAAAATACCCCAATCTATTTCACGCAATCTCTTCTCTTCATGTGTTTTCTTCTTTGCATCCATCTATTTTACAAAGTTCTCCTTCTCTTGAATATCTTTTATTCTTCCTATTATTTTTTCTTGTTGAATCAATTGAAGCACACTCTTGAGAAACCACAAAGACTCAGGTAAGAGGCATATTATGTTTATTTCTTCTCTATTTCATTCTTCCCTCTTTCTCTTTAAATATAATCAATACCTAAACCATGAGCTATACAATCAATACCTAAACCATGAGCTATACAATCAGTGCTTTCCCTTTTATCAAACACTTTAACAGAAAATCCATTTTAACATAATCCCCTTTTTAGTTATTATACACAGTTCACAACACTTTTGCAAAAAAAAATTAGCAAACATTTAGAAATTGATTATTGTACCAACAACATTTTTAACAAACAGTTTACTAAACGCCAAACTGCTTTATTTCATAACTGATTTTTCTCACAGCAAATCTGACTGCGATTATTTTCACAGCATAACATTGTCAAACTGGCCTTTATAATTTTGTTATTTATAATCTCATTTTACTAACCATCATCTTTTATGAAATTAATAAAATAAGGACATTCTCCAATAAGTATTTAAGTTAATGACTGGTTACATACTTATAATTTCGGCAGTTGGATTCCATCTAAGAGACTATCAACACATTTAATGAATGCAATCTAATGCCCAATATTAGAAGTATATAAACAATCTATAACATAAAATAAAATACTTACCGGAGAATCTCCCAATAAAACTATAACTAAAAATTCAGTTGCAAAAAATGGAAAAATAAGCAACTGTTATTTCTGTACAGAACACATTCACACCAAAAATACCAAGAAGAACCCAAAAAAAAAAAAAGAAAGAAACCATCATAAGAGTGTGCAGATAAAAGTTTTTCTGTTTTTTTTTTCCTCTAACAATTCATAATTGTTATTTACCAAATAATGGAAGATTAAACATGGATGGGCTAATACTTGGATCAAAAACAGTCAAGGGTTGAAAAGCAAATCTCCACACTTGCATTTCCAGCTTATAGGCTTATAATTTGTAATGTCATCGCCTCTGGAGTAAGCTACATTCTTGGGGCTTGTTCTGGTGGAAGCAGGGAGGCTGCCATGGCTTCTGATTTTATTGTGGCCTTGGACTTGTGGGGAAACAGGGATCTGAACTGCCACACAATGCCCACAAGCACTGCACCTGCTCTCACACCTTGGTGGTCTTGATCCTATTTGACGTGCGTTGACCACCACCCCAGCTTCATTTTCCTCAAGAACATGACCTCTCTGAGTAAATATGATTATAAAAACTCAGTCAGGAATCAATTAACACTCTGGTATAGAGTTTACAGACTTCATACTCAACTGGTAGAAAGAAGCAAATTAGCAATAGCATGACATATAATAATGTCGGGACGTCAGCATAGGAGAATTTATTATGCAAATTAGCAATACCACATACATATATATATATATATATATATATATATAACACTACATATAATATGAAGTCTTACCGGAGCAGCCTTAGTAAGCTTGCTTGAAATTAGTCTAGCACCTGAAAGAAAAAGAAAAAAAGAAACAGAACCCATGTTAGTTTTGCTTTTTCTTTTGAACAAAGAGGGTTATATTAGTGAATGAATTTGAAGAATGGGGGAGGAGTTGTTAACCTTCAGCCATGAATCTCAGATGGGTCGAGCTTGAAACCAAGAGTAGGAAGATGGAAATGATTAGATGTCTATTTCTGTGCCAACAGGTGCAATTTTGAGTTCTGCCCATTTTTCAGAAGTGGGTGGAGAAGAAGAGAGCAAGTGGCCGCAACCACACCAAACCTAGATGAGAGCAGACAAGTCGTAGGGAGGTAAATAAAATTCAAAGTAAATATATGGTAGAGAGAGAGAGAGGGGTGATCAGGGTGGCAGTGTTTGCAGGAATGAAAATTTTCTGAAAAGTGTAAGAAGAGAGGTTTCAGAAATTGAATGCCAGCTTCATAATGCAGAAAGATTACTCTATTTATTTCCTTTTTCACCCCCCCAACTCTGTAGATCTTTATGTATCAATGAGGGAACGTGGAGCGCAGAGGCAGAGTACAAAGGGAGAGCTCAAACGAAAAAGGGAAGGACCTCAGCCTCGTTTCATGAGCCTCCCAAAAACCAGGTAATTTGTACAATTATGATTTATGTTTAAAAATAAAAATAAAAACTTTTCTGAGTTGCATTGCATGCATAAACTTATTATAAAAAATAATAAAAAAGATTGACAGATACATACGGACAGAGCAACTGTTGGGAGAGGCCTCTCTCTCTCTCTGTGCATGTATGAGAAATACTTGGTTTTCGTTTTCTTTTCTTTGTGGAAATTTGGGGTGTTCCATTTTAACACGCTAGAGAGTGCTCTGTTTTTTCTTTTTCTCGTCTTGAAAACAGTACATGGGTTTTGTAGATCTCCCCAGAAAGATACTACTTTTGGGTGTGTTTAGAGGAAAAAGATTTTTTTAGCACACCCAGCCAGAAGTTGCTAGACAAGTTATTTCTATTATGGTGTAGGTTTGTGACTCTGTGACTGTGAGAGTGAGATAATTTTCTTCCATGAAATTCACACACCACTTGATTTATTATTTTTTTGGAAGGGAGATCAGATCAATAATGACAGACTCTTCAGAGCTTTTATCAGTGTGTGTGGTTGAATTGAATGAATCCGTGCCATTAGATTTGTACCTCGTGCGCAATAATGAGATTAGTTATTCATCAAGTTCCGAAGGTCCATGTATAGAAAAAGAAGCATACGTAATCAAATGCCATCCATGCTTGTTTTTTAGCCAAATTTTGAGGGACACCAGTTTTGGATTCCAATCCAGATTCCTTTTATACTTGACAAGAACTGGTGGATATAGTGGATATAAACCATCAATCAAAATTGTTGTCCCTAGGACCCATCAATGCATTTTACATTTACCACATAATTTCCTGAGCTGGGATTGTCTTGAGCGGACGACTCTTAGCCATTGAAGCGATATGCGCAAGCAGACGACTAAACTCGAGTGTGGATGGATGCTCGTAGCATTTTTCTAATTGTCTATTACATTACCAACATAAACGTACCTCGTGTGGAAAGAAACTTGCATATCGCGAAGTGTATAATTCACTCCCCTTGTTGGATATAAAATTTATTAACTTTGAGCAAACAACCGCAAATTATTAACAGAACTTTGAATGTATATGTCTAAAGCCTCATCTAAAGTTGTTGGTCCCTCGTTCAGCCAGCCATTTCCAACACAGGACCATTGCAGACTGAAAAAAAAAAATACAGGACCATGAATTATGAATAGTGCTTACAAATTAACAACTGAAGTCTGAAGGTGTAGCCAAAGCTCAAAATATTTAAGTAGCCCCGTGAAGAAGTCCCAGCTTCCAAAGCCTTTGAGAAACAGAGGGCTCTCTCTCTCTCTCTCTGCTTTGCCGTGTTGAGTGGTGACCACATTGATTCAGTTCTGACAAAAATTTATAAATCATCATCAGCTTAGCTTCTCATACTTCGAATTTATGATGCCCCATATCTTTGTGTTGCTGTTTACCCAATGTAAAAACTTTGTCCTGTGTCAATAGATTTACTGTTTTATTTTTTACTGATAATTTCAAATCAGTCTGACATCTCTCATCATCCAAAGCTCATTGCATCTTAATACATTCAACAAGATCAATAGCGCTTTCTACTTGTTTATGATAAATTAGTAGCGCTTAAAACATGCTTTTGTGTTCGGGTTTTTATCGCAAATCGTCCATGAGATTAGCAAAATTATCATCTCTGGTCATTTATGTATTTTTTTGACATTATTGATCATTTATGTTACACCTCACACACCAATTTGGACCTGCCATTTAGGTTATATCAAAATTGATGTTAAATTGATGATGTGGCAGGTATGTGACTTGGATCCTTAAAAATCAGAAAACTAAAATAAAGAAAATAAAAAATAAAATTTGTAACTCTCCCCCTCCTCCTTCCCCTTCCGTCTCTCTCTCTCAGGCCACCACCCCACTACCTACCTAGACCATCCCCAATCCCAGTGCCACCATACAAGTTACAACCACCCTCATCCCTACCCGAGATCCACACCAGCCCCTGCCCAAGTCCCAGCAACACCCGAGAAGGGACGAAATTAACCAAAATGAGAGAGAGAGTGGGTTGCCACGGGGGCAAGGCGTTGGCGGAGGGAGACCACAGAGGGGGGATGGTTGCAGGTATTTTTCTTTTTCTTGTAGTTTTAATCTTTTTTTTTAATAAAAAAAAGACTTCATTTTCTTTTTATAAAGGATTTTAAGTTTTAAAATATATCATTATTTTATTTAAAGTCAAATAGCATTATCTCATTGGATATGTGGACACTATATACATTCCACGACAGCAATTTCACAGAAATTTTGACGAAATCTAATGACATGACCCAAATTGATGTGTGAAGTGATGTCAAAAAAAATAAAAATAAAGAACTAAAGGTGATAATTTCGCCAATCTCAAAGACTATTTGTGATGAAAAAAAAACCCATTTGCGTTTTAATACATGACCGACATTAACAGAATAAAATTGCTTGTAATCTCACTACCAGCCCTAGGAAGGCCACATCACCTCCCTCTCTCTCTCTTCCAGAAAAATGCGTGTTGAACCGGCGGGATTTTATGTATGCTATGCTCTCCGTCAGTGTCCTTTCATATCTGAAGGCTTAAATTTCTCAGTTTGTGAGGTCATCTGAGGCTGAAATGTTCATAAAACTCCCTCAAAGCTCGGCCCTGAATCTCGATCGCTTCTCTTTCCCGAGCGAAAACTAATGCAGGGCATGCAATGTCACTGGCTTTGAGGTAATAACAAAATTGGCACGTCACACAACAAAGTTGTCAACCATGTGTTGGATCACATCAGCCCCATCAGAATGTAGATAATAGGTTTTCACCTGACGCACCCAAAAAAAACATTTAACTATGTCACACGGCTGCTTCTTAATCTAGCTTGCAGATGGACCAGCATGCATTGTGAAACCGGTAAGAAAAAAAAACGTTTTGCAATGACATTAAAAGAAATGTGTTAAACAGTTAATCATGATGAGTTTCAAGGAAAAGCAGGGCTTGCCTGAATGGTACTGTGCGCAAGGTATCTTTGCTTACTTCCTTTGAAGCTCACATCAACCCGTTCCCAGCTCATTTTGGTCAAGCTTCTGATCATTTCCTCTACAATCGTGTTGAGAAATAAGTGAATAAAATACCAATAGGCTAAGAATTACTACATTGAGACGAGCTCAGACTACGGCAATCATGGGGTTGACATCATAAAAGTGAGTATCAGATGAAAGCAAAACTATCCATATCGGATGCATCCCACTACAGAACTTAGTCTCCCTCTAATTAATATATTGTCATCATAATCACCCTATAATTACTAATTAGCTAGTTTTTTATTCACACAAAATTTTCTCAGATTTTAGTTGCATCATTTATAGAACTTTAGTTTTCATGGTACTACGCAAATCTTAGAAATAAGACAACAGCTAGAGGCCATCAGAGAATTCCTGCAGCTACCATCTTATAGACTTAGCGTCCCCCTGATAAAGAAGAAACTTCATACTAAATTTCATTTTCGGTGCCTGACTAAAAGGCATTGGCAGTCTCGTTCAACTAAAAGGACTTATGTTCTAAGAATGGCTCTATGATTTAGGAACAGCTGATGCACTGCATTAAGTTTTTCTGTTGAACACATTTCATACCCAGAAAGCCTCCCCTCCTGTAATCTATGCACCTCCAGTTCTGTAACCATACATTCTGGAGTAATGAATTCCTAAAAGTGTCCAGCAGCCTAGTTGCATAACCCTTATGATTTAAAGGGAAAATATGTAAATGAAAGCAGAATTCGCAACGGTTTTCTTCCAATCTACCCATATATCCCATCATGGGAACATGGAACCTTATCAATAAAATGTCTCCATGCTAAAGCTGCAAAAGCTTCAGAAAGCAATGAGCCACTGATAATAAGTCATTAGTAAAACAAGATAAACAACTAGCAAACCTTCCAAGTCAATATGCTTGCATCCACTGGCTTTCGCTTCGAAAGATACTTCTTCTTGAGTACTGGCAGTTTTTATTGTCTCCAAATTCACAATATGTGGATATTTGTCATCTTTGGATAAATGTTTAAGCTGATAGAAAAGTTCATGGTAAGATTAATTCCAGACAATTAAAGCATCCATGAGTAGCTACAGAATTACCTTTGGCAGCTCCTTCCTACGCCGTAGAGATGATGTACTCCATCCGACAAGGTCTATAAGAGTTGTCAAGTGCTTCACATAAATTATGGAAACAGTAATAAAAGAAGTTTGTGGCAGTGTCAACTTGAAAGATTGACCCGCTCAAACTTTAATCTACTTTGAAGACCAGATGTGAACGCCAAATTAACTGATCCCAACATGTTTGCTTGAACAATGAGGATAATATTTAAATAATAAAAAATACATACCATAAATTTAAAGGATACGGTCATAGAGAACATTTGCATAGGCAACACGTCGCCTGAAGGACTGCAATGCAGATCTGCAGAGACGAGATATGATGGCAAATCCTTGAATCATCAACTACAGTAGCCGACAATATGTTACAAAAACAAATGTAACTAACAACTAGGACTCACAAGAAATTAAGATCTTCAGTATCATTGACCATCTGAATAAGAAGGGGAGGTTTTCCGTTATCCCTATCAGTTAAAAACAGATGTCTTCCACTTCTACCTAGACACCATGAGGTACGAGCTGCTACTTTTTCCAGGGGTTGAAAGCCACAAAACACTGGAACCTGAAAAATGAAAACCAGCAGATAATCAAGAACTCAGAAGAATATGAAACCTCATTTGTAGGCAGAGCAGGCAGACATTCACTAGTCACTAATTTTCCAAATCATGACTTGCAACTTTTGTAGACACCCATAACCAACAATGATAAGGTTCCAAGAGTCTCTCCTCATAAAAGAAATCTTGAAAGCTTCAAAACTACATGTGTTGTTTAAATTAAGGCAACTCAATTAATTCTGCCATCAGGACAGCCTTGGAAACGCAGAAACCGTCACCAACTGGGGAAGAAAACCCAATTGCAGTTCTTCCTCTTACAAAAACTTGGCAGTTATGTGAACAAATTACCTAATTCTTCATTCAACTAAAACAAATTCTCATGCTTTCACTATCAAACGGCACCAAAGAGTAAAAAACTGATGTGAAAATGAAACAAATGATAAATTACAACAGAGAATAAGTACTGCAATGGTAAGTTCATAACAACTCAAGTCACCTGTTTATGCCCCCTGGTACCAAGGTGCGGAGTTGCAGAGGTTATAAAATTCACAGGCTCCAGTCCAGCAATTTTGCCTTTGACTTTGTGCTCCAGCAATGGATCCTCAACTCCATCACTCCTACATTCTCCATTTTCCTGAGATTGTTCCCTCGTGAGGTCTCTTTCGTAGAGCCTGCCAATGGCGTACCTTGCTATAAGGCCGCCTAATGAATGACCAACAAACGAGATCTTCTGAACACTTGGGTGGCGTTTTATGACGGAAATAACCTGAAGAAAAAAATTTAATAATTATAGCAATGAAACTGAACCAATCCAACAAACAGAAAATCATAAACCCATGAATTCCAATTCTAAGGAAGATGACATTGACAAACAATTTGGTTGGATGATGAATGAATTTAGTCCAAAGATAACGCACCTCTTCTGCTAATCTCTCCCCCATTACATCAACCCCATCAAATGTCAGCATTGAGCAATTGCATTCACTGCCTGCAATTCAAACTCATTTCATTATAGGGAAATGCAATTGGTAATTCAAAAAAAGCAAAAAATTTGTCTAAGCAAGCAAGTCATGGAGAAAAGGACTCACAGTGAACAATAACATCTTCTGGGTATCTCTTGATAAACTGTTTTGCTGCATATTTCCAATTCTGAGCACTGTACCAAATGTAACACAAATAAATTAATATATAAATGAAAAAGACGGAAGCTTGAGCTTCAACCCACATTCAATTTAAGCAAACAGAGAATATCAACCTGCCTATAAGACCATTCACCATTATAATAAGATGGGTAGGCGTCATTTTCCCACGCCCTTCATCCTCAACCTCCATATCAAAATTCCCTTTCCCGTCCGTTTCAGTTTTCAAGCTGAAACACCGAAACTTTGGCAGGTAATGAAACTTTTCTTTTGTGCTTGTCCTTTTGCTCTTGTTCTTTTTCTTCCTCACCATGTTTTTCTTGCCTCTGTGCTTGATCTCATTGGAAGATACAATTCCAGAACCGTCGATCTCCATCTCCATGGAAGCCATATGCTATGCAAATCTTGGTCAAATGGAGAGGTTTTGCTTGTTGGTTGCGGTTTAGACTTTTAGCAGTTACATATACAGTCTTTCCACAAATCACAGTATATAATGTGGCTTTCGATCTTTCGTTTCCGTTTCCGGGTTTGGTTTGGCCCGCACCGCGACTGGAAGCTTGCCATCTCTGACTGGTTTGTTATAAATTGCCCCTGTTTTTTCACTTAATTACGAGGATTTTACACTGGTTTCTGTTGGTTAAGTTAAGCAAGGGGGTATATTTGGAACGTTTGCTACCTCCGTTGGGAAACAGACGACTTTGACCGCTTGACACGGAATCCTGCATGTTGTATGATTTTTTATTATTTCTTTTTCTCCCATAAAGTCCGTGTTATTATTATATGATTCGTTAGGCAGCTTTTGGTTTAATTACGCAATAATTTCAACATAAGATATTTTGTTAAGGTTCTATGTTTTTCAAAATCTGAGAATCTGGGTTGCCATTGGACATGAGTCATTCAATTTGTGTGTTTACATCATGTCGTCAAATAGCTTATATTAGATCTACTATGTTTTGAAAGGGGAATGTTAGCAATCTTCTCTCTAACCTTCTTCTTTAGACATTCTTCATTTTTTGCTTGATATGTATCATTCTCCTTACGCTTAAAACCATGTCATTAATATATTATACAAGTTAACTTTTGTTTTCCAAGTTTACTCTTATTAAATGTATTCAATTGATCTAAAAAAAATTCAAACTTTCTTACCAAATTCTTAATTTTTTTTAAACATCAATTATTTTTTTAAAGAAAATGTCTTCTTCTTTTTTTTTTTTCAAAAAATAGGAAATGTCCTTTTTTTTTTTTAAACACAAAGGACCTTTTTTTTATCTCTATTTAAACCCATTGTGTTAAAAAAAAATTAAAAAAAAGGGGACATTTCCTCTTAAAAGCAAATATTTTATTTTTAAAAAAAATTGATGATAGAAAAAAATTAATAAGATGGTAAGAAAGTTGTGAATTTTTTTTTGGATAAATTGAATACATTTAATAATGGTAAACTTTGAAAGCAAAAGTTAGCTTGTATAATATATTAATGACATTGTTTTAAGTGTAAGAAGAATGACACATGTCAAACAAAAAAGGGAGAAGGTCCAAAGGAGAATGTTAGAGAGAATGTTGCTAGCATTTCTCGTTTTGGAATACCTCATGGTTTAATTTACATAATCTCTTAATTTAGTTTTTTCTTTTCTTTTCTTTTTGGCAAGTAGAGAAGAATAATTTTTGCCATCCACAGGAGTGAGTTAGAATTAAGTTAGGTTAAAAGTTTCATTCCCGTCCATTTATATGCTAGTTAGCATTATTAAGGATTCTTTAAAAAAATAATTACATTTTATTTACGGATAGTAACTCATTCAGTCGTTAGGTTCTTTTTCAAGGATCATTCATGTCAAAAATCAACTAAATTAAAAATTGTTTACCTATTCGATTATTCGCTTTTTTCATTTTCTTTATGTAACAAATTGTGTTTCTTTGCACCTTCTTTGTGTAACAAATTGTGTTTCTTTGCACCTTTTAGATGACCAAATAATTTCCAATATGTATGATTTGTTTGCATGTATGACTCTTGAAGCGAGACCTAAAATGTAGTTTATGGAATTGGGCAATAGTCCTAAGAAAGAACATTGAAGAGTATAATCAGAACGAGAGTAATTGTAGCGTACTAAAAGATTTTGTTGATCAACCGGCATAAATTCACATGCTCGCATAATCCTCACAAACTAGAGTGTCACACATCATATCAGTTAATCTTATTTCACATCTCTAGCCATTTGAGCTTTTGTGTACTCTAAAGTTTAAACCATATTTTTTAAAGGTGTAAATTGCATATTAAACATTTAGGTAAAGAAAAAAATAAATAAATAAATAAATAAATCTCACGAAACAATTCCAGCCCTCATGTCTTAGGGCCACTAATCCCACAGGTTTATAGGCTTTTATATTTTACAGTCATAGGTTCACGGGCTTTCATACGCTCTCATCGATCTCATGAAAGAAAGTGATGAAAAAGCCCAAAAGGTGAAAGCCCAAATAAAATGGCGTGGCTCGTGTAAATAGTATAGCGGCTCGATTTTTTTTCTATTTTTTTAAAAATAGTATAGCCGATTATATGAGCGGCTATAGTCTTATATGTGTGTGTGTGTACGTACGTATTTTTCAATAATATATTCGCATTCTATACACGTCTCACGTTTTTAAAAAAGCAAATGTACAATAGTTGTATTGTATATGTACATACATATTTCTAATGTTTTGTACACATATTTTTTACAAAAATTTTAGTAAGACACAAAATTCACGTATTATACAAATAATTGTCACATATTATTGAATAAGAATAATATATGATATAAATATTATATTAAAATATTGTATAGGGGCCGATTAATATCTACTTTAGATATGTTGAAACTAGCAAATTAATATTTATAAAGTACAAAGTAATGCAAATAGGAGGGTCCTTTTAAAAAAATAAAAGTAAATAAATAGTATAGCCGTAAGGATATACTACAATTTTTTATTATTTTTTTTTTACTATAGCCGGGCGGCTATACTGTTTTGGACACATGGCACCTGCATCACTAGCGGTTCCTCTTCTGAAAAAAATTATAAAAAAAAGGTACAGCTGGACGGCTACACACCGTGTTTTTTTTTTTAAATTTTAAAGTAGACTTGTTTTGACACATGTCGTCTAATCATGGGGGGTATTCTTTTTATATAAAAAATAATATATCCGCAAGGCTATACTCAGTTTTTTTTAATTAAAAAAAACAATATGGTCGAACGGTGTATTATTTTACACGTTGGCGAATAGGCGCTTTGAGGTTACTTTGTTTTTTTAAGTAAATAGTCTAGCAGTGCGGCAATACTCGATTTTTTCTTATTTTTTTTTAAAATCGTATAGCTGGCCGGATTTACTGGGTTTTTTAAAATTAATTATCTTTAATAAATAGTTTAGACGAGCAGCTATAGTCATTATATATATGTATATATATGTATGTATTTTTCAATAATACATTCGTGTTCTAGACACGTCTCACGTTTTTAAAAAGCAGTCGTACAATAGTCGTATTATACATGTACATATGTATTTCTAATATTTTATACACATATTTTATACAAATTTTTCAGTAAAACACACAAAATTCATGTATTATACAAATAATTCTCACATATTATTGAATAAGAATAATATATGATATAAAAGTTATATTAAAATATAGTGGTCAATTAATATATACTTTGGATATGTTGAAACTAATAACAAATATCCATAAAGTACAAACTAATGCAATTAGGAGGGTCATTTTTTCTTAATTTTTTTTTATATTAAATAGTATAACCGTAAAAAATAGTACAGCCGCACGGCCATACGCCTTGTTTTTAATTTTTTTGAAAATATACTTGTTTTGACAGACGCCTAATCGCTGG